>NC_060139.1:215623715-215937048 GCF_021461385.2 Schistocerca piceifrons | reverse complement strand
GGTGTAACCGCCAGAACGTAAAGATTAAGCATGCAGAAGTGCATGCATTGCGTTGTACAGGTGTCAGATGTCAGTTTGTGGGAAGGAGTTCCATGCCCGTTACACTGTGGTCGGTCAGTGATGTTTGTGGGTGACGTTGGAGTTGTCGTCCGATGATGTTCCATATTTGCTCGACTGGAGAACAAATCTGGTGATGGAGCAGGCCAACGTAACTTATAGACACTTTCTAGAGCATGTTGGGTTCAAGAGTGGTTTGTGGGCGAGCGTTATCCTGTTGGAAAACATCCTCTGGAATGCTGTTCATGAATGCCAGCTCGACAGGTCGAATCACCAGACTGACGTACAAATTTGTACTCAGGGTGCATCGGGTAACCACTATAGTGCTCATGCTGTCATACGACATCGCAGCCTAGACCATAATTCCAAGTGGAGATCCAGTTGTGTAGAATGCAGACAGATTGGTTGCAGGCCCTCAACTGGCATCCTCCTAACCGACACACGGCCATCGTTGGCACACAGGCAGAATCGGTTTTCATCAGAAAACACAGGAGACCTCCACCCTGCTCTCCAAAGGGGGCTCGTTTGACGCCACTGAAGTCGGCAATGGCCGTGATTTGAGGTCAGTGCTACATGGCCTCTGGCTCGGAGCTGTCCTTGAAGAAACGAATTTGTAATAGTTCGTTGTGTCACTGTACTGCCGACGGCTGCTCAAATTGCAGCTGATCATGCAGTGTTACGCGCCTGAGCCACACGCTGATCAGAATAGTCTTCCCTCTCGGCAGTGCCACGTGGCCGCTCGGGGCCCGGCCTTCCTGCGACCGTACATTCTAGTGACTACCGCTGCCAGAAATCGTATACAGTGGCTACATTCCTGCCAAGTCTTTCTGCAGTACCGTAGAAGGAACCTCAAGCTTCTCGTAGCCCTATTACACGACCTCGTTCAAACTCAGTGAGGTGTTGATAATGGCGTCCTTGTCGCTTTAAAGGCATTGTTGACTAACATCGGCTCACCACGTCCATTCTCAATTAACGCTCACGACCGTTATTGCGTGCATTTAAAGCAAACCTGTTTTGCATCCAAGCAGAGGCGCTACTAGCGCCATTCTTATGCGGCAGGTACCATATCTGAATAGATATTGCCTTTCATATGGATAAACACGCTTACTAACATTTGTTGACGTCACACAGCACGTTCTTGGTGTTGCGTAATTTTTTCTTTTTTTTTTCGTCACTGTATTTCGCCGTTTGTGTGTCGTCCTCCGTTTCAAAGCCACTCTAGTCATAGAGTGGCTGGACAGATGGCGTCAATCCGTTCGCTGATTTAACTTAAGACCAACACTTCTTAGGATTTCCTGTCAAATTGGTGGACAGAGTTTTACTTTCCTATTCGTTGAACGTTTTATGCACAGCTCTCCTTAGTTTAATTTTGATTTTGTTTCAATCTTGTTTGTTTGTGAGACTTTGACTACGTTTAACTTTACGGTAAAGCTCTCTTTGTTTTCATAACTGTTTTCTAAATTGGTTGTCGAAACACGGCGGGTCTTTTCCATCTCTCACAACTTTGCTCGGCACATACCTGCCTGAAATGGGCTGTACAGTGCTGTTGAACTTTGTCCATTAATACTCATCGTTGTTAGAGCTTGGGATGAAATTTTCGTGCTGACTGCTCAGGTGATTTGAACTTTGTTTCAGAACAGAAAGACTTTTCCTACCTTCCTATGTATTACTATTTTCAGCCGTATTGAGTGATGCCTTATGATAACTGATTCCATGTTCTACGCTGAGATCGGGACTGTTTGTCACCAGCAAATCTAAGATGTTACCTTCATGAGTCGTTTCTCCGATTCTCCGCTGATGGTAATCGGATAAGGCATTTAAAACAATTTCACGGGGTATCCTGCCCATCTACCACCCTAATCACATGCGTCTCCCAGTCTATAGCTGGTAAGCTGAAATATCCATGTAGTATTACAACGTGACCAGGACCTTTATATGGAATATTCTCCAAGTTCCTCCTCAAATGTTTCGCCATCACTACTTCAGCGGCAACCGCTCCCCCCCCCCCCCCCCCCACCTCCCCTCCCCCCGCCACAGATTAAACAAAATTATTTTTGCCAAACGAACTCGCATCACGTCCACAATACAGAGAGACAATTCAGTATCATTATTGTTGTCCTGAAGAAGGAGTAGTTATCTACATCGAAACCTGGGCTAACACTCAACACTGGGTGCTTTTTTCGCAATCGAGGCGGGTTTTTAGTTTTTTTTTTTTTAATATATTAACCAACTATTGCTGACGCGCTGCGATGTTGAAGGTTCTCCAATTCAGTATCATGTGCATCTTCACTTTCTCGCGGTGCAATGATTGCTCCACAAAATTTCGGGAGTGCAGCCGCATAAATTTCACTTCTTCTTATATTTCAGCTATATACCGTCCAGTCATCTTCAGAGTGAGTAGGGTGACTGACGCTCCAGCACTTCCTCTGTCCTTTTAAAGCGCGAACCGCGCCATTGCGCATGCGACCACGCATACACCGAGGAGGCGCCAGAAAGGTTGATCTGCGGCAGATAGGTACAACATATGCGTGAAATTAGATCTATGGCTGCACGTCTATCCACACGGTGACGTCGATGTATCACCGCGAGCTGCACCGTTACGACGTCTTTGTGAGTTTATTTGCAGAAAGCGACGGATTCCATGATTTGTCGAAGTTGAAGCCGCTATCTCCGATAATTAAATTCCTCTCCAATAGAAATAACGACTTCAGCTAGGACAAATCATGGAATCCGGCACTTTCTGTAATACACTCATAAAGGCGTCGCAACGGTACAGCTCGCAGTGGTTCATCGATATCACCGTGTGGTTCGATCGTGCAGCCGTAGATCTAATTTCACGCAAATGTTGTGCCTCTTTGCCGCCCATCACCGTATCTGGCGCCGCATTCGCAATGGCACGTTCCGCGGGTTTAAAAGGACGGAGCAAGTGTTGGAGCTTCAGTCACTCTGCACACTCCGAAGATGGCTGGACGGCATACAGCTGAAATGTTAGAAGAGGAAGTGAAATTTATGCGGCTCCATGCCCGAAGTTTTATGGAACAGTCCAGTATCACTTTGAAGAGAGCCAGAGCACGTAACGCGTAATTTCAAACAGCAAGTGCACCCAGGGCCATCTGTCGAGAAATCTCAAAACCATTTATTTGTCACTGTGAACAGTGGTCTTTTGCGAGGCGCCCGATTCCTGTAATGTCCACGACGAGCAGCTTCCTTCTCAGAGCTGCCTCGGGAGCTGGCTGTGATGGCTTGGCATTCCTGACAGCAGCTATCACTGTCGGTCTTGAAACCGATTGTCAGTGACCAGGTAGCACACTCATCTCCGAATAGGATCTTTGTACAACCACTGTTCTTAGGCCATGTTACATGGATGCAAGTGGTACGTCTTCCTCGTATACACGTTGTACAGTCCGCTTTGATATGCAAACAGATTTTATTACCCGTTTCACGGTGTAGTCATGGCGAATGCCAAAACACGATAACTCCTTACCGCCATTTCGTCACGTCCCTACGTCGATCCATCTTGATGCGTGCGTTAGCGCCATACAAACGATGGGCATACACAAGGTCTGTTCAAAAAGTTCAGGAACTTTGTCCACAAAATTTTTCTACGGTCGTATCTCACTTAATGTGCGTGGTCTCCTTCAAAGTACTCTCCTCCGCAATTGATGCACCGCTGCCAACGCCGTTTCCACTTCCGGAAGCAGTCTTGGTAAGCCTCTTGCTGGATCGTCCGAACCGCCGTCTCCGAATTTTCTTTTATTTCGTCTATCATTGCAGATATCCGTCGTTTCAATGTGGTTTTCAACTTTAGAAATTAAAGGTCTGAAGAGCACGGAGGACGAGGCAGCGCAGTGATTTCGTTTTTTCTGCAATGGTCACGCAACAACAGAGATGAATGTGCGGGTGCGTTGTCGTGATGCAAGAGCCATGAATTGTCTCGCCACATTTCAGGCCGTTTCCTTCCCACATTTTCTCGCAGGTGTTGCAAGACGTCCAGATAGTTGCCATCGATTGGCAGTCTGCCCCTGTGGCACGAATTTCGTTGACGTTCCTGACATGAGCATCGTCGGTAGACGTCGGAGGACATCCTGAACGCCGGCCGCTGTGGCCGAGCGGCTCTAGGCGCTTCAGTCCGGAACCGCTCTGATGCTACGTTCGCAGGTTCGAATAATGCCTCGGGCATGGATGTGTGTGATGTCCTTAGGTTAGTTAGGCTTAAGTAGCTCTAAGTCTAGGGGACTGATGACCTCAGATGTTAAGTCCCATAGTGCTTACAAGGGAACCTCCCCATCGCACCCCCCTCAGATTTAGTTATAAGTTGGCACAGTGGATAGGCCTTGAAAAACTGAACACAGATCAATCGAGAAAACAGGAAGAAGCTGTGTGGAACTATGAAAAAGTAAGCAAAATATACAAACTGAGCAGTCCATACGCAAGATAGGTAACATCAAGGATACTGTTAGTTCAAGAGCGCCGTCGTCCCGTGGTCAGCGTGAGCAGCTGCGGAACGAGAAGTCCGTGGTTTATTTTTTATTGGATTAAGGCCGGTGTTTGATACTAGTAAGTAGTTTTGGCCTGTGCAAACCTTCGTTTTTGTATCCTGCTTGCTTCTCCCGCCATTATGCTATTTTGTTTCCATGTTAGCAGAATTACCTAACTTCGTCTAGTCTGTGGTTCCTAATATTGATTTTGAGTTTGTCGCTGATCCAGTTTCTTCTTCTCCTCATTACTTTCAACTTTCTTCAGTATACTCTCAATGCATATTCTGTACTCATTCGACTATTCGACTGTTTACTCCATTCAACACGTCTTTTAATTCTTCTTCACTTTCAGTGAGAACCAAGTTCGGTCATACAAGGGGGCAAGCTCCTCCTCCCCCCCTCCCGCCCCCGCCCACCCACTTAGCTCTCAGGGAAAGGAATAAACCATCTTATAGTCAGGCGTTTTTTCTGTCAATAAAATGATTTAGAAGTCCGTTTTTTACAATATCAGAATCTTTTTATGGCTACTTAAAAGTCTCCATTCGCCTTCCAAAATATGAAAAGTACTCAATACCCCCACGTCTAGGCTCGTCCCTAAAAATTGTCTTATGGTCGCCCTTGTTGACGACAGCAATGTCATAAATGAATCTTATCACTTATATCCTTTCAGCCTGAAATTTAATCTCACTCTTTAACCTTTATTTCATTTCCGTCATCGCTGCTTTGATGTAATGGTTGAACAGTAGCGGCGAAAGACTTATCCCTGTCTTACACCCACTTTAAACCGACGGTTCGTCCTTGGTCTTCCGTTCTTATTCTTCTCTCTCGGTTCTTGCACAAAATACAGCACCTTATCAGCCTTTCCCTATTGCTTACTTCTATATTTCCCAGAATTTCGAACATCTTGCACCATTTTACCTGGTCGAACGCTTTTTCTAGGTCGACAATTCCTACGGATGTCCTTCCAGTACGAATCGCAACCCTAGAACTGCCTTTACCTTTCCGATAGCCAAACTACTCTCATCTAACAGACACTCAGTTTTCTTTTGCATTCTTCTGTACACAATCTACAGCGTACTAAAGAGCCCAGTGCCGGCCGGCGTGGCCGAGCGGTTCTAGGCGCTTCAGAATGGAACCGCGCTTCCGCTACGGTCACAGATTCGAATCCTGCCTCGGGCATGGATGTGTGTGATGTCCTTAGGTTAGCTAGGTTTAAGCAGTTTTAAGTTCTAGGGGACTGATGACCTCAGATGTTAAGTTCCATAGTGTTCAGAGCCATTTGAACCAAAGAGCCCAATGATGTTTTTTAAGGGGATAATTAATATTTTGTCCAGTGAACTGCCAGGGCGTTCGTTATACATTGTCCAGTCACATTAATGAGTCCACCTGTCGAAATCCTGAATAACTGTGACCCATTGCTCTTGGTTTCTCGATTGAGGCTCCATGGCACTAACAGTCAGATCGAGGTGGTCCCACAGATTCTCGATTGGATTTAAATCCGGGGAGTTTGGTGGCCAGGGGAGCACAGTAAACTCATTCTAGTGCTCTTCGAACCACAAACATATAGTGCGAGTTGTGTGACATGCTGCATTGTCATGCTGGTTGTTGCCATCGTGCCGAGAAAGAACGAACTGCACATGGCATGACTGGTCATGATCCCCAAAGATATATGCATACTTGTACTGATCCACTGTGGCTTCCAGAATGACAGGATTACCCAGGGAATGACCTCCGTCGTGAACCCTCCCTACGACGGTTACAGAGTGTTTGCTTTCAGATGTTTCACGCCTCACACGCCAACGGCCATCTGTCCGATGGAGCGTAAAACATGACTCACCTGAAAAGGCCTCCCATTGCCACTCAATGGAAGTCCGGTTGCAGTATTAGCGTGCGAATTCCAGCCTTCGTCGCCGATGAACAATAATTAACATGGCTGCTGCGGAGGCCATACGCAGCAAAGTTCGCTGGACAACCGTTGGTTTATCTGGCGGCAAGTTGCTCAGCAGTTGCACGTCTGTTCGCCCGTGCACATCTCCACAGCCGTCCTTCAATCCTCCGTATGTCCATTTTTTCAGAGATGGTTGGGGGCTCGGCTGTTCGATACAAGATATCAAACCAAACCATTTCAGCCGTCTGGTTTCCGAACTTATTTTATTTGGCTACCAGTTTCGGCGATTTACTACGCCATCTTCGGGCCCCTGACCGTACTGGTAATACCAGTATTGCTGGCCCCTGTTTTGACCAGAACCGTGGTGGAATCTTCCTACACGTCGGTCAGGGGCCTGAAGATGGCGTAGTAAATCGCCGAAACTGGTAGCCAAATAAAATATGTTTGGAAACTAGACGGCTGAAAGGGTTTGATTTGATATCCTGTCCCTAAACCCTGTCATCTACGGGACGTGGTGAACCACAATTGACTCGGCGCTGGTTTTGGATAGCGCCATTTTGCCATGTACGGTATACTTTAACCACGGCGACACGCAAACAGTTTACAAACGTAGTCGTTTAGGAGTTCCTTCCACCCTTGACCTGAAAGGCAATAGTCCCACCCTTTTCGAAGTCAGATAAATAGCTCCGTTTCCACATTGCGACAAGGATGCACTGGTTTCCGCGTCCACCTGATACGCTTTATATACCCTCCGCCGCTCTCACTGCCACCACCCGTCTGTGAGCGATTATTGCACGACGACGTCGAATGTAGATGGTTTGGTTATCGAGTGTGCCAAACAAGACACGGCAAAAGCGCCATAAGCAGTCTTGCTGATGCAGTGGGTGCAGTTTGCGGACTGCGGTTAGCTGCGAGTGCAGCGGACCGCAGAACTCGCGTCGGGCGCCCCGCTGCGATCGGCAGCGGAAACGGAGGGTGGCCACTGTGCAGCGACCACGCGGTGGCTGAGTGGAGGGTCGCGTAGCGTCGAGGAACCGCGCTCCGGTGGACAGCCATCTGGGATAACGACACGTCGCCTGCGTCCGAGCCTTCTGTACAACGCCGACCGCAAGAGCGAATAAAATACCACTGACCAAATATTGTACACTCATGGCTAACTACACTGCCTCGCAAAAAGAGTGAAGCACCAGGAAGGGAAGGAGGAGAAGAAATGAAGTTTCATAGGTTGAGAATGTATGTGATATTATTTTGGTGATTACAATGTACCGCCACATGTTCAGAATGGATGTGGCATATTTTAGTGATTACAATATCGAGTCATATTTACAAAGAATTAGACCAATGGTTCCCAACCTGGGGGTAATTACCCCCTGAGGGCCAAATGAAGCTTTCTGATGGGTAAAAACTAAACGATTCGATTCTATTTCAGTCAGAAACTAAATTATTTTCAAAAGATCATTACTATTATCACAATTTGGCAAGACTCTAATACTGATTATATAAGTTATCAATAAATGCTTTTTCTCTATTAGTAACATTAATGCGTTGGAAGTTACAGGTTCCTCATACAGACCACCCACTACACACATATGTTGTGCTTGGTCCCGTATGTCACTGATGATAAAAGTGAGACGTATTCACTGAACAGCCGTAGAAACTGATACACCTGCCTAATATCGTGTACGGACCCCGTGAGCACGCAGAAATGCCGCAACACGGCGTGGTATGGACTCAACTGATGTCTGAAGTAGTGCTGGAGGAAACTGACACCATGAATCCTCCAGGGATGTCCTAAATCCGAAAGTGTACTACAGGGTGGAGATCTCTTCCGAGCATCACCTTGCAAGGCATGCCCGATATGCTCAATAATGTTCGTGTCTGGTGTGGTTAGTGGCCAGTAGACGTGTTTAAACTCAGAACAGTGTTCCTAGAACTACTCTATAGCAATTGTGGACGTATGGGGTGTCGCATGGTACTGCAGGAATTGTACAATGGACATGAATGGATGCACGTGATCAGACAAGATAGTTACGTACATGTCACCTGTCACAGACGTATCTAGATGTGTCATGGGTCCCGTATCACGCCAGCTGCACACGTCCCACACCATTACAGAGCCTCCACCAGCTTGAACAGTCCCCTGCTGACATGCAGGCTCCATGGATTCATGAGGTTGTCTCCATACCCGTACACGTTCATCCGTTCGATACAATTTGAAGCGAGACTCGTCCGACGAGGCAACGTGTTTCCAGTCATCAACAGTCCAGTGTCGGTGTTCAAGGCCCCAGGCGAGGCGAATAGCTTTGTGTCGTGCAGTCATCAAGGGTACACGCGTGGGCTTTCAGCTCCGGAAGCCCATACGGATGAGGTTTCGTTGAATGTTTCGCACGCTGACACTTGTTAATGGCCCAGCACTGCCATCAGCAATTCGCGGAAAGGCTGTACTTCTGTCACGTTGAACGATTCTCTTCAGTCGTGCCGGCCGCTGTGGCCTAGCGGTTCTATGCGCTTCAGTCCGGAACCGCGCTGCTGCTACTGTCGCAGGTTCGAATCCTGCCTCGGGCGTGGATGTGTGTGATGTCCTTAGGTTAGTTCGGTTTAAGTAGTCCTACGTCCAGGGGACTCATGACCTCAGATGTTAAGTTCCATAGTGCTTAGAGCTATCTGAACCATTCTGATCTTCAGTCGTCGTTGGTCCCATTCTTGCAGCATCTTTTTCCGTCCGCAGCGATGTCGGAGATTTGATTTTTTACCGGACTCCTGATACTGACAGTACACTCGTGAAATGGTCGTACTGGAAAATACTCATTTCATCGCTACCTCGGAGGTGCAGTGTCTCTGACTGTAACACCACGTTCAAACTCACTTAAATCTTGACATCGTGCCATTGTAGCAGCAGTAACCGATCTAACATCTGCGCCAGACACTTGTTGTCTCATACAGGCGTTGCCGACCGCAGCGCCATATTCTCCCTGTTTAGCATATCTCTGTATTTTAATACTCATGCCTACACCAGTTTCTTTGGCGCTCAGCGTACGTAACAAATGCTAATGTTTCAAGAAAATGTCTTCTTCATTTTTTAGATAGTACCTGCAGTAGTGCATAAATTGATTCATTACTCTCTTCGAAACAGATAAATGAATTATCTGACAGAACGACACAGCAGTAACTAAATAAGGGCTATTATAGTGCTGTATACAGTATTATTACTATTATTATTATTATTATTAGAGTGGTTAGACACAAAGCATTAATAGCCTGAAATGCTGCCAGTTCAGAAATAACGAGTGCAGCAATCAGGTGAAATGGTTCAAATGGCTCTGAGCACTATGGGACTTAACATCTGAGGTCATCAGACCCCAAGACTTAGAACTACTTAAACCTAACTAGCCTAAGGACATCTCACAGATCCATGTACGAGGCAGAATTCGAACCTGCGACCGTAGCAGCAGCGCGGTTCCGGACTGAAGGGCCTAGAACCGCTCGGGCACAGCGGCCGGCCAATCAAATTATTTACGAACAGGAGGTATAGTGCGCCCATCTCAACTTAGGGTTGCAGTGTGAAGGTCAAGCAAGTGCCGCAATAAGGGAGGAGCAATGCAGAGGAAGCACGTTTCGCAACAAATGTCTACCCTCACTGAGAATAGTTAGCTTTCTTATCTCAGAAGGAGTTGTGCGCAGCACTTGCGCTGCACCACGAATTCCTTCTTGATTCTAACAGTTCCCTCTCCCTCCTCCCCCTCTCCCACCACGACACATACACAAACGGAATATAATCCATCTTTCATCATTTTAAAAATAAAAGTGCTCCAAGGAAAGTCTTTCGTTCAACAGTTTAGTTAGACGCTAAAGTTGGTGACAATGTGGGGGACGGGGGAGGGGTCAACGGACGGCAGAGGAGGACGGGGAGAAAGGGGGGGGGGCACTAGCTAATGTCTGACTGTACTCAGGGGTAATGGTGTAAGAGAAGTTGGGAACCACTGAACTAGACAGTATGCGCCTACTTATCAGTAGGACGTCGTATCCCCTCTGGCCTGGATGTTTACACTGAGGTTGAGAATGGTCTAATGTAGCTACTGTACACTCTCGTGAGTCAAGCTGGCCCAGAACTGTTGATATCCTGCTTACTGACACTGGAACGGTGTTTACGTCCGAGCTGGACCTACTTGACGTTCTATCGGGAACAGATCTGAGGACCGGCCGGGGTGGCCGAGCGGTTCTAGGCGCTACAGTCTGGAACCGCGCGACCGCTAAGGTCGCAGGTTCGAATCCTGCCTCGGGCATGGATATGTGTGGCGTCCTTAGGTTAGTTAGATTTAAGTAGTTCTAAGTTCTAGGGGACTGATGATCTCTGAAGTTAAGTCCCATAGTGCTCAGAGCCATTTGAACCAGATCTGAGGATCTTGTTGGACACAGTAGTAGCTCAACAGCAGGCAGACAGTTCACAGACACACAAGCGTTGTGTGGATGAGAATTGTCCTGTTGATTAATTGCACCAAGATACCGTCACATGAAATGTAACGCCAGAGGACGCAGGACGTGCGAGACGTATCGCTGTTGCGCCAGAGTTCCCAAAATCACTACCAACTGCGAACTGAAAGCACACCCGATGACTCCGCACGCCAGGGGTAACATCGCTATTCCCCTCCAAAACCATGGAACAATGGAACGTCTCCCGACGTCGCCGCCATCCTCAGCGAAGATGGTCACCCAGGGTAACGCAGAACCGCGATTCATCGTCGAACACAATGTGACAACATTCATCAACTATCCATGCTTCTCGGTTACGGCACCATCCAAAATGCAGCCATTTCTCTTGAGTTTACAGCTGTTCGCAGATAATGCAGTTATCTATAACAAAGTAGCAACGCTAGAAGATAGTAAAGAGAACTGATGAGTGGTGCAGGCTCTGGCGGCAGTTGACCCTGAACGTAAATAAATGTAAAATATTGTGCATACGTAGGAAAAGAAATCCACTACTGTACGGCTACACTACTGATGACAAACGACTGGAAACGGTATCTGCCGTAAAATATCTAGGAGTAACTATCCAGAGCGATCTCAAGTGGAACGACCACATAAAACAAATAGTAGGAAAAGCGGATGCCAGACTCAGATTCATATGAAGAATATTAAAGAAATGTAACTCTTCCAAGATAGAACTGGCTTGTAAGGCGCTTGTTCGACCGATTCTTGTTTATTGTTC
This sequence comes from Schistocerca piceifrons, assembly GCF_021461385.2. Lineage (NCBI taxonomy): Eukaryota > Metazoa > Arthropoda > Insecta > Orthoptera > Acrididae > Schistocerca > Schistocerca piceifrons. The sequence goes on along the minus strand of NC_060139.1, from coordinate 215,925,419 downwards.
ATCTATTTGGGATCCCTGCCAGGTGGGACTGATAGAAGAAGTAGAGAAGATCCAACGAAGAGCGGCGCTTTTCGTCACGGCATCGTTTAGTCGGCACGAGAGCGTTACAAAGATGCTCAACAAACTCTGTTGACAGATGTTACAAGAGAGGCGTTATGCATCATGGAGATATTTACTATTGAAATTTCGAGAGAGCACGACTGGGAAGAGTCGGGTAATATATTACTTTCCCCCACATATGTCTTGCATAATAACCACGAGGAGCAAATTCGAGAAACTAGAACCAATACACACATGTCTCGCATAGTAACCAGGAGGAGAAAATTGGAGAAACTAGAACCAATACAGAGGCTTACCGACAACTATTCTCCCACGCGCTATTCGGGAGTGGAACAGGGTTGGAGGGCTCAGTTAGTGGTACGAAAAGCACCCTCCGCCACACATTGTTAGGTAGCTTCCGCTGTACTATGTAGATGTAGATGTTAATGGCATCCTACGCATGGGACAGTAATTCCCTAGTGCGGCTACTGCTAAGTCTCCGACTAATGGTGCTGGACGACACAGAGTGTTCAGGGGTCCACTACTTGTTCACAGATGGTAGGCGCAGATCTGAAGGGGTTACGATGTCTGGCATCCTCCCGTGCAGTAGTCTGACTTGGTCGACCGGCACCTTTGACGCCGAAAAAGCCTGCCTTCACATTCTCAAACAGTCAAGTGATGATAATGCTATCTCGAACGAGTACGCGGCATCTCTATATCCTTCACAGTGATCACTCGACGGCTGTCGAAGTCGTCACCTCTCATAGACCCTAGCAAAGCTGGTAATATCACTAACGAAGACAACGTTAATGCACTCTTTTGGCCGCTCTAGTCACTTACATACCCGCCGGTGGTGTGTACTTGTACGGAATTATACTGACATCCGACCATGCCTTCTGGGTGCTTCACGTTTTTCGTCAGGCAGTGCAGATTAGAGACACGCACCTAGTATCGTGTTGCACCTCCTTCCACCCTGAACGGCTGTAACACTTCCTGCACGGATCCCAGGAGTCACCGAAAGTTTAGAGAGTGTCGTGAACCATAAACGCTCAACGTCAGCTCACAACTCACGGAAAAAAGTGTACACTTCAAGTCGTTTAAATATCTGGGCGTAACGTTGCAAAGTGATACGAAATGGAAAGAGTATGTGAGAACTGTGGTAGGGAAGGAGAATGGTCGGACTTCGGTTTATTGGGAGGATCTTAGGAAAGAGTGACCCACCTGTAAAGGAGACTACATGTAGGACCCTAGTGCGACCTATTCTTGACTGTTGCTCAAGTGTTTGGCATACGTACCAGGTCGGATTGAAGGAAGACATCAAAGCAATTCAGAGGCGGGCTGCTATATTTGTTACTGGTAGGTTCGAACAACAGGTAAGTGTTACAGAGATGATTCAGGAACTCAAACGGGAATCCCTGGAGAGAAGGCGACGTTCTTTTCGAGGAACACTATTGAGAAAATTTAAGGAATAGGCATTTGAAGCTGACTGCCGAACGATTCTACTGCCCCAAATATATTGCGTGTAAGGAGCACAAAGATAAGATACGAGACATTTGGGCTCATAGGGAGGCATATAGACATTTGTTTTTCCCTCCTTCTATTTGCGAATGAAACACGAAAGGAAATGACTTGTAGTGGTGCAGGACACCCCCTGACTCGCACCGTACGTTGACTTGCGATGTATCTACGTAGATGTAGATCTTGCTCTGCGGTGTCGCGGAATTGAGGTCAGGTGACCTGGGGGACCACACACGCACTCTGTTTTTCGTCTAGTGCTCCTGAAACTGAAACGTTTCTCATATATTTTACTGCCAGTTTCCGGTCTTTGGGGCGTACTCCCTTTCCTTTCCACTGTCCTGAACCCGGGATATCTTTAGCGATGTTTAGTGTACGAGACAAATTACGAGACATACTTCTTTACAGATTTATGAACTGGGCGTTCGCATGCGCTAGCCCAGTTTATTTATCTGTTACTCGGATTATGGCTCTGAGCACTATGGGACTTAACTACTGTGGTCATCAGTCCCCTAGAACTTAGAACTACTTAAACCTAACTAACCTAAGGACATCACACACATCCATGCCCGTGGCAGGATTCGAACCTGCGACCGTAGCATTACTCGGATTATCCGACGCCTCTACAAGACATGGTGTACCACTCCCAGTCATGTAAAATGCTTATAAAAATATTGTGACGGACAGGGACAGTATTGTATTGTATGTTAACTGGGGGGCCTAGAAACGACGAAGAGGCTCCGTCCCCGCCGCAGCCGCAGTGGTCCACAACCCCACGACGTCAACCGCAGTCCACTTCACTGCCCCGCCGCCCGACACCGAACCACTCTTTCAGGGTTATTGTGCAGTTCGGCCCCCAGTGGACCCCCCCCCCCCCCCCCCCTGGGAACGTCTCACACCAGACGAGTGTAACCCCTATGTTTGCGTAGAAGAGTAATGGTGGTGTACGCGTACGTGGAATGGCCGGCCAGAGTGGCCGAGCGCTTCAAGGCATTACAGTCTGGAACCGCGCGACCGCTACGGTCGCAGGTTCGAATCCTGCCTCGGGCATGGATGTGTGTGATGTCCTTGGGTTAGTTAGGTTTAAGTAGTTCTAAGTTCTAGGGGACTGATGACCTCAGAAGTTAAGTCCCATAGTGCTCAGAGCCATTTGAAAAGCGTACGTGGAGAACTTGTTTGCGCAGCAATCGCCGACTGCTGAGGCGGAATAAGGGGAACCAGCCCGCATTCGCTGAGGCAGATGGAAAACCGTCTAAAAACCATCCACAGACTGGTCGGCTCACTGGACCACGACACAAGTCGTGTTGGGGACTAGGCACTCCTTCCCAGTCCGGAAAGCCACGCGTTAGAGCGAACGGCTAACCGGGCTGGCTATAGGGACAGAAGACAATTGTCCTGCCTTGCCGTTGACAGTTGGTTTCAAATACAGTAGAAATTGCTGCTGTCATTTAATCGAGGTCCATCTCAACCAGTTTTCAAACGAACATTTAGAATGGAACTACTTGCAGCCGACACATAGAGCTTCAGGTCTTCAGTGGCCCAGACAACACAAGAACTGGATGATAGCTGACTGAAGACCTTGTGTGGCCCAATGAGTCACGATTTCGCTGTGTGTTTGTCAATTAATGAAAGGTATCCAGTGCACCTAGAGCCCAATGGGGTGTTTAACCCGCAGCCTGTGGAGGGTGTAGCTCTGGGCAGAGATGATTCTGTGATGTTTTGGGTGCGTGTTTCATGCCATGACTTGGGCCGACTTTATCAAGGTTACTGAGAGCGTAAACCATGATATCTACTTATACGTTCTCGGTGGCCTTGTCTTACGCTTATTTCTACATGTACGTGGTACGTACGCTGTGGACACTCCAGTCTTCCAAAACAGCGATAAACGTTGTTGGTTTAATCACCATTCTGGTATCTCATTGCAATTTGACTGGCCCCTTAGTTCACCCGATATTAATCCCCTAGAAATAATCTAGCAGCTATTTAACCATGAAATGTGTGGACTCTCTTTCACGTCGAATTGAGGCAATTATCGAATCAAGAAGCGGAATTAGACGCTATTAGTGTGATGGCACCGGGGGCGACGGTTTTGTCCTGAGCCTTTATCGGCATAACATTCCCACATCTTGTTTCATTAATTATCTTTAAACGTTGCAATCCTCCTTGTAGTCGAAGAAGAAACGAAAACTGTCGCCGCCCACGCATTCTAGGCGATGTGCGGCTAGAACGACTTCTCCCATCAGCGTTTTCCGCTTCCGTTTTTCATGGCGTCATGGACAAGTGGCAGCCAATTTCTTACGGTCATCATACAATTTTTGGGGCATGACATTTTCCCGCTTCCGTAGCCGAATTAGCGTCGCTGCCTTCAGTGCAGAAGGACCCGAGTTCTATTCCCGGTACCTTCTCAGATTATTTTCTGAGGTAGGGAGATCTGGCTCGGGGTCCACGCAGCCTCATGAGGCCAAATGAGGAGCTGCCTGAACACAGAAGCAGCGACATAATCAGGATTCAGTAACTGGCAACAGTGGCCGGAAGTTTTGGCGACAAGCTGATCACGTGTCGCACGATCATACATCGCTCCTCGCACTGCGTTGTAGGCAGTAGTTGGCCGGTCGTAATAGGTCTAAGGCCTAATGCTTGAGTGGTGTTTACATATTTTTACTACACCCTCCCGTTGCTAGCTTCAGCTGAGTTCACCCTACCGATACCGTCTTCAACTTTAACCTGTGACATAATAACGATATGTTACTCGTCATACATGCACAAAAAGAGGTCGAGAAGCTCACTTGTATGATTCTTTTGCTTGTATATTTATTTCTGAAATGTAGATACGGCGAGACAAATTTTTAGCGTAGCCCGAGGTTTAAGTTAGGTTCAAAGGTGACATTCTTGTAGTGAGTTGACGGAACCAACAAATGCGAATATGGACACAGTCGTGGTGATATAGTGATCTGTAGCGTAGCCCCATTTGTCATATCATGGGACTAAGGACACACAGGTCACGAAACGTGTGGGATACCTCATGATATCGTGTGGCACCCCCTTTTGCCCAGAGTAGTGCAGCATCTCCACGTAGCATGGACTCAAAAAGTCGACGGAAGTGCTCCCCTGGAGAAATATTGATCCATGCTGCCTTTACAGCCGTCCGCAATTGTATAAAGGGTTGCCGGAGCAGGTTTTTGTGCACGAACTAACCTCTCGTTTATGTCTCATAAATGCTCGATGGGATTCATGTCCGTCCATCTGTGTAGCCAAATCACTTGCTAGAATTGTCCAAAATGTTCTTCAAACCAATCGCGAACAACAATGACCCAGTGATATCGCGCATTGGCATCTATACAAATTCCACCGGTGTTTGGGAACATGAAGTCTATGAATGGCTTCAAATGGTCTCCGAGTAGCTGAACAGACCAGAAAACCCAGTCCATTCCATGTAAACACAGCCCACACCGTTATGGAGCTACCTCCAGCTTGCACAGGGCCTTGTTGACAACTTAGGTCCATGGCTTCGTGGGTTCTGCACCCTACCGTCAGATCTTACCAACTGAAATCGGAACTTACCAGACCAGTCTACAATGTTCCAGTCGTCTGGGGACCAACCGACATAGTCACGAGCCCAGGAGAGGCGCCGAAGGCGATGTCGTGTCGTTAGCAAAGGCTACCATAGACCATTAACAAGAAATTTCGCCGCGCTGTCCTGAGGGATACATTCGTCGCACGTCCTACATTGATTTCTGCGGTTATGTTTTTCAGTGACGCGTTACTGTTAGCTCTGCCCGAGGCAGGATTCGAACCTGCGACCGCAGCGTATAGTTCGTATTCGACGCTTATTAAATTTCAATGAGTGGGTCATGTCCGGCATTTTGATGATGTAATGAGTGAAAGCAAATGGAGTGGTGTTGGCAAGTTCAGTATTTCAAAAACTCGTTCAAATGACTCTGAGCACTATGGGACTTAACATCTGAGGTCATCAGTCCCCTAGAACTTAGAACTACTTAAACCTAACTAACCTAACGACATCACACACATCCATGCCCGAGGTAGGATTCGAACCTGCGACCGTAGCGGTCGCACAGTTCCAGACTGAAGCGCCTAGAACCGCTCGGCCACACCGGCCGACTTCAGTATTTCCCCTAGCTTCTTTGGTCCAACATGGATTTCAACGTATGTTACCACAGTTTCCTTCGTCATAATCTTGGTCGTTTACGTGATAATTATTTTTCAATATATTTGCTTACCGCTTTACCTTTTTCCATTCTCCTCGAGTTACCACACAACAGTAGTCTGCGCTTCCCTGTAACATCAGTATTGGGTATTTTCATGCCGGATTCGTTGCTGTTTGTTTTATTTTTGATTTCGCATTTGTTTTTTCCTAACTTATAGTTCTGATTAATTACGTTTCTGTAGCTTAGAATTTCCTCTTGTCCTTACAGGGAGAAATTGGTGCAGTATTGGTGCAAAGTTAGTAAGATATATACGATTTATCTTTGCTCAATATTTTGTCTTCCCACAGCAGGTCCTTTACCTGTACAATTGAGTGGCTTTTTGTGTCCTTTTGGCTATTTTGTTCATAAATATGATAGTTGCCAAGCGTTTGTAGATGGGAATTTATTCCAATCCAGTTTCCTGTAAAAGAACGCTTTAATTCCTTCTTTACCCATTGATAGTTCCATCTCTCTCTCTCTCTCTCTCTCTCTCTCTCTCTCTCTCTCACTCTGTGTCTCTCTGTCTGTCTGCGTGAAAACACTTTGCAACACCATCAGTCAAGAAAACATTAACCGACGAACACAGACTAATTTCCTGCAGTCTTATACTGATACTAGTCAAATTGTTTTTGGAAGAATCGAAAGCCTCTCATTCACCCACCTCACTAAATTGGGTAGTTGCAGCTCCTCCTTAACTAACATCTGTCGTTCAGCACTTTGACTGCTACTCACAAACTTACAACGCCGTAACCACTGCACCTGTAGATAAAAATAACGCTTATCGTTTCCACTTAGCACCTCCCGGAGATCCACATAACAACGTTGTCGCTCTGTAGATATACTAGTATGTCTTTGGACTGTTAGGAGGCATGAGAGTCCAGCTTTTATACTAAACGAAGCACTTGAATCGCCACAAGGGTAGCATAAGTTATTGATTTTCATCCAGTCTCACTAAACACAGCCTACTCTAGCTAATTCTTAACATTATCCTCTTACAAGGCTCGAACGCCGAAAAATGTCGCTCTCAGAAGGTAAACATAAACAAGTCACTCTAGACGCTAATTCCACATAAGACACTGCATGGGGGCTTAATTAAATATAAGATTGAAAATGATTTTTCTTTTTAGTAGCTGTATGTCCGATTACGCTGTGTTTCGTAATCGGTTGGCCCTGACTAGTACTATTACGCTATCTGACTGCAACAAACAATGTAAGAAAATTTTCGTAAACACAGTTAATTAATTAAGTCCCCAGCAACTATAAAACCTACAACACCAATAAGCACAAGAGTAACTGTTCTGTATGTGGGAGTGTGACTCAACGTCCACATCTGGCACGGTTCTTTTCCAACAAGACAAGAATTTTTAAATACCAACTATGCTGACGTGACAAAAGAAAATTAGAAAACTATAATTACGCAAGAAAACCAGAATTCACTCTAATACAAGAACACAAGCCAGATGCTTTGTTGACTGAACCTGTAGTGACGCATTATTTCAGACACACAATTAATAAAAGAACATTGTAGTTTTTACCTTCATATATATTGACGAAATGCACACAATAACATCTGCTATCTCTCCCATCAAATAACTGCATAAAACATGGAACAACACTCTTTACTACAACATCTTACTCCGACTTCACGACAAGCAGTGCCCACTAGCACATCTCGGCACGAACTCTTAACACACACTGTCCTCTACGAGCTCTCGACAGGCACTGACTGCTACGGACTCTTAACACGCACTGTCCTCTACGATCTCATAACAAGCACTGACCTCCACGAGCTCTCTACTAGCACTGACTGCTATGAGTTCTTAACACACACTGTCCTCTACGATCTCTTCACAAGCACTGACTGCTATGAACTCTCGACAACCACTGACTGCCACGAACTCTTAACACGCACTGTGAAGGCGGCTTAATAGTACTCTTTGGCGCAATCTCTGGCGCAGTGGCACAGTGTAGCCACCTTTCATATGCCCCTCCTCCACAGGCCAGAATTTGATGGTATTTTTGCCAGCATTGGTGGTGAAAATACCACCAAATTCGTCCAGAAAAATACAGACAAAAATAAAAGATAATATTAATACCTAAATATCACATAATTAGTTAAAAATTTTGGCTTTGCACTGAACTCTCTACTAGCACTGACTGCCACGAACTCTCGACAACCACTGACTGCGACGAGCTCTAAACAAGCACTGACTGCCACGAACTCTCAACAAGCACTGTGGAGGCGGCTTAATAGTACTCTTTGGCGCAATCTCTGGCGCAGTGGCACAGTGTAGCCACCTTTCATATGCCCCTCCTCCACAGGCCAGAATTTGATGGTATTTTTGCCAGCATTGGTGGTGAAAATACCACCAAATTCGTCCAGAAAAATACAGACAAAAATAAAAGATAATATTAATACCTAAATATCACATAATTAGTTAAAAATTTTGGCTTTGCACTGACCTTTCACTAACCTAATATATGAAATACTGTAAGCAATACAACTTCTTTTCATACATGTGACTTTACATAATAGTTTACACAATATACAAAAAATCAGTTTATACAAATGTTCACATAAAATGCTTTCAATGATTAGTTTATACAAAAAAAAAGATACTAACAGGTGACATCTTTTCAGTAGAAGCAGTCCATCAGCTGCACCCAGTAAAGTTTAGCAGGTACACCCAGCAACAAGTCACATTAGTTCAGTAGAAGCAATCCATCATAGGTACCCAGCAATGTTGAGTAGGTGCAGACAGCAACAAGTGACTTCATTTCAGTGGAAACAGTTCATCAGTTGCACCCAGCAATGTTGAGTAGGTGCAGACACCAACAAGTGACATCATTTCAGTAGAAGCAGTCAATCAGTTTCACTCAGCAATGTTGAGTAGGTGCAGACAGCAACAAGTGACATCATTTTAGTAGAAGCAGTCCATCAGTTGCACCCAGCAATATTGAGCAGGTGCAGACAGCAAGAAGTAACATCATTTCAGTAGAAACAGTTCTAACAGTGGCACCCAGCAATGTTGAGTAGGTGCAGACAGCAACAAGTGACATTATTTCAGTAGAAGCATTTCCATCTGTGGCACCCAGTAAAGTAGCAGAGGTACACACAGCAACAAGTCACATTAGTTCAGTAGAAGCAATCCATCAGAGGTACCCAGCAATGTTAAGCAGGTGCAGACACCAACAAGTGACATCATTTCAGTAGAAACAGTTCATCAGTTGCACCCAGCAATGTTGAGTAGGTGCACACAGCAACAGGGGACATCTTTTCAGTAGAAGCAGTCCATCAGTGGCACCCAGCAATGTTGAGTGCAGGTTCAGACACCAACAAGTGACACCATTTCAGTAGAAGCAGTCCATTAGTGGCATCAGCAATGTTGATCAGGTGCACACAGCAACAGGGGACATCTCTTCAGTAGACGCAGTCTATCAGTGGCACCCAGCAATATTGAGTAGGTGCAGACAGCAAAAAGTCACATCTCTCAGCAGAAGCAGTTCCATCAAACTCACTAGCACTGATCACACTGTTCATCAGAGTTTATGAGCACAAATTAAACATGTCCTAGTGGCACCAATCATGTAGAAAAGGTACCAGTAACAGTCCATGATTTTTTTTTACAATCACTGATCACACAGTTCATCAGCAGAAATTAAACACGACCAAATGTCACACATCATGTTGAAAAGTGCAGGTAACAGTTCAGAATATTTATCTTCACTAATCAGACAGTTCAGGCATGAATAATAGTTTGAATGCACATACAAATGCTTTTACAGTAACATACAAATCATAACAAACACACAAATGATGTCAGATAATTTTCATATTAACTATTACAAATACTCAAATACCAGTAAACCTATAATATTTATGGGTGTCAGTGCAAGCCACTACAAACAAATAAAATAATATTTAGAAGATAGGTGGTTAGGATTAGTAAAGGAAAACACACAGAACACACTCACTCATCTCTCATCCACATTAAGTACTACTGTGTAACTGAATAGTGTTAACTGTGTAAATGTAATTCTGTCAAAATGTGATGTTCATCATGTGTATCAACTAGTAGTGGCAGCAATGTATAACAGTCAATAATAGTTAAGTCAACATCATAGTCATCATGTCAAGACCAATGTTTGCCAAGCCAGATCAAAATGTACTGTTGTTGAACAACTGTCAGTGAGCCAAGATATGCAATTACTTCCTCTCTTCAAAAAAAAAAAGTATATACTGCTTAGTTATTTAACAAAGTGTGTGTATAGACTATCTTCCTTCTATTTTAGTGTTCTAGTCTGCTCTCTTCATCCTCCTTGTTCCATAAGACCAACAAAAAAAATATGCTCCTCACTTACTTTACCTCTTATCCACCAAAACTCCAATAATCATCAGCTTCACACAATCTCAATAATACCTCAATAATACCTCTTCAATACGTTTTATCATCAATATCATTTACCTTACCTCTTGTCCACAAAAACTCCAATAATCATCAACTTCATCTCAATACGTCACTAATACTTCTTCAATACGTCGATACATATAACTCTTATCATCAATATCATTTACCTTACCTCTTGTCCACAAAAACTCCAATAATCATCAACTTCATATACTCTCAATACCTATAATAATACGTCGATAAATATAAACCTCAGCACCAATATCATTTCACTTCCATAACAACTCTTTCCTCTAGTCAGTCTCCTTGAACAAGTACAGATAAAATCCTACTGCAACTTCAATTCAGCATCCCATACAATCCGAAGACACAGTGTTCACACACAACCTCTGTGTAATCCATCTGACCCAAATTTTCTACTCATTATAAATTATAAGATACATTTTGGTTCCTTGTCCATCATTAAATAAAAGAAATGCATACCTGACCTCTAACAGACTTAGTTCGAATAACTCTCAGTAATTAAGTAAGATTACGGTGTGTGAATAATCATAATGTTTCACAGTGTGTACACCACTTCAAGAATTATGGCAGACAGAAGCAAACATGTGGAGTATTTCTTGTGTCAAGTGTCACTTCCTATTTCAATTGCTCACGAAAAATGCAGTGTAATAACTGTTAATGGTCTAAACCTAGTATTGGTATGTCATGTCGTTAGCTTCCTTCCTATTAGCATAAATTTATACAGCTTCCATAAAACTTTAGCTCATGTGACTTCAATGACTTTCTTGTACTAATGTCGTTCGTCGAATTATAGCAGTTAATTTTCTTATCTTAAAAATATAAGGCACTGAGCGTAAGCAAAACAAGCAATAGCGAGTAAATATACCAGTAGAGAACAGAATGTCAACAAGTGGATGCAGCACAATTCCTACAACGAGGCTCTGCCAAGCGAATAATCTATAATTAATACCATAGTGTGACCTAAACTCTATGTTTATACACAGTATAGCAGCATTTCTATACACCAAATTAAGGAGCAGTTATGGCAACAAAACAGAAATGTGTAAATATGTAATCCATACGCATAGCAGTAAACATATATCTTACCTAATAAACAAGTCATTAGCAACATATCAGCATAAGCAAATAAATGTTCATATGTCATCTTAGCAAGTAAACATGAAGGCGCAAGCAGATAAATCACAAAGTATAACCTACATACATAACCACAGTCAGCACAATTAATCAGATTACAATTATAATTTAAATAAATAAGCACAGCAGGCACATAATAGAAAAATGTGACATCAGTGAAAAAGCATAGCAGCCAAGCGATGCATAATATACACAAGTTACAACCCAGTTCATTAATCAATAATTGTCAAAATCAGTAAATGTACGCAAGCATGTCGCTTCACAAGTAAATTCATAGAACATGAAATTTAGCACAAGGTATGAATCACGTAATCGCGAGCAGCAAATTACGTCTAAAGTACGTACCTAAGTGGAAATATGTTACCTGTAAAATGAACTCAATTAATAGTTACCCTTTTTTAGTTTATTAGTTTCTTCTTCGAAATTACATTCTTCCTGAAAATTTCTCGATAGCAAGTCGTCTTAACGTCGGACACGCACAGAATTTACCTGAAGGTCTTAAATACTTTATACACCGTATCCTGCAAAATACTGAATGTTAATAACACAATTCAACAAGTCCTTATAGCTTTATACAGAATTTAATCGGAGAAATTAAACTGTGTATTTGTTTACGGCTGTCAGTGCATTCGCACTGAGCGCTCGATCAGCTGTAGGCGCGTGACGTAGGAAGTCATTGTTTGCGGTCAACGACTGCCTCGTGCGGCGCGCAGACTTCACGTGCATGGGGGCTTAATTAAATATAAGATTGAAAATGATTTTTCTTTTTAGTAGCTGCAGATGCAATATTTTGCAGAGCCAGGTTGACAACTTCAGAATGCCGCAGTTTCCGTGAAGGCGGAAAAGGAATGATTTCAGATATGCGATTTGTCGGTGCTTTGTTTTTTAATATCAATAGAGGCGGTAAAGAAGTTGAGTCATTAGGAAGTTCATTCAGAATGTTTTGAAAAATATGAAGATACTGATCCCAAGTTCTGTGATTCTGATGACAATAAAGACGACACAATTTATTGATTTCCTTCATCCATCTCTCTGAAGCGTTAGATTGAGGGTGAAAAAGTGAGATGAAGATTGGTTTAATTTTACGACGCTGTAGAGTACGAAGCCAAATTTTAGAGCGAAACTGTGATCCATTATCTGATATAACCTTATCAACATGACCAATTTCTTTAAGAATATGTTTGATGAAAGCGTTAGATACTGAACGAGCTGTTGCTTTGCGTAAAGGTGTAAAACACACATATTTTGATGTCAGTTCCACTGCTACGAAAATGTACGCAAAACCATTAGTAGATCGAACCACTGGACCAAACAAATCGACTGCAGCCATCTCCTTTAATTTCGCTGGAATGACAGGAAACAACGGTGCTCTGTGAGAAATCGTTGGAGGCTTAGCCATTTGACATAATTTGCATTTGGCCAGAACAGATCGAATACGTTTTTCCATATTACTGAAGTAACAATTTTCTCGTAATTTATGAAAGCATTTTCTGGAACCAAAGTGTGCATAACTGAAATGCGTATACCAAATCAATTTATTGACCCACTCATCAGGAATACAAACTAACCAAACAACGTTGTCGACGGATTTTCGTTTAAAAAGAATGTCATTGCGAACTGAATAGCATCTAGTTTCTCTGGATCAGGAAGAATACCTTCTCTAGCAATAATGTGACCGAGAAATTTCACCTGAGAACGACCCAATTCAGATTTTTCCAAGTTTACTGTCATGCCAACTCTTGCAAAGACACGTAACAATGAATCCAAAATTTTGTTGTGCTCACTCCAAGAACGTTTAGCAATAAGAATGTCATCAACATAAGAAGTAATGTTGTCACGAAGATAAACAGGTAACATTTCATTTAAACTAGGAATGAATGCTGCAGAAGGTACAGTAAGTCCAAACAGTAATTTTCGAAGTCACTTTTGGGTAAATTAGTCAAATCCGGTTATTGTTTATCTACTCTCTAGATAGATTGATAGTCGAAGAGTTGTTTTGACAGATGCAAAGAATAGTAAAAGAGTAGGCAGCGGTACAGAAAACTAAAAGGGAAATAGCACCACTACAGCTCGGGGCCCTATGCTCGCTACGGCACATATTCACTTAGGAGTAGTGAATCCCCTGAGGACATTAATAGCTGCACATAATTTCCAGTTTGTGACCTTGTGGCACATCTGGCGGAAGTGCGTACGTAAATTGATCTAACCATGCACATGGATGTATGTCGTTCTTCGAATTGCGGAAGATCTTAAATTTCCGGACAGTCAAAAAGTGTTTATAATCAAAGTTTTCGCCTCGTGGCGACAAAGACCTACCACGTCTGTCCCAGTCACAATGACGACTATTGTTAAATTCTCGCGCCTCGCGCTCTCTTACTGCATCCCGTAAATGAAACAAATTATCTTCTTCAAACCCTTCTGCTAAACTAACACTTGTCAATTTATCTGAGATCTCCTCGACTCTTTCCGATGAGTCACTTAATTGTTCTTTCACTTTATTTACGTCTTCTGTAAATGTCGCGACTCGGGTTTCAGTATTGTCACTTTTAGTAGTTAAGTGTTCACACTGTTGCGTTAAGTCATTTGGTACGGATTCCTCGATTCTTTCAATTATTTCTTCCTTATCTTTTGCACGTTGTAAATTTAACTCTGAAAATTCCTGTCCTATCACGCAATCTTTTTCTTCCTGTTCTCTGTCCTGTTCCTCTTGTCTGATTTCTGTTGAAATTAAATTATTATTGTGAGCATTCAAAATCGGTTGTACTTCTCTAATTTCTTTCTTTGATTCATCTTTCATGTTTTTGAAACATGTCCCTGTTCGTGAGCCTAACTGAGTTTCCATTGTTCCCATCTCAGTTTTAATTGTCCCTATCTCTGTTTTTAATTCAGATCGTAACTGTGATCTCACTGCTTTCAACTCGGTTATAATTGTTCCTAGTTCTGATCCCAAATTTAATATAGCACTCATCAACTGCTCCATAGTAACTGGTTCGAAACTCTTTTCACCCCTAACATTTCCCGCAAAACTAACTTCCTTCTGCATAGCCGTAAGGCTATCTGTGTTCGATGCTATTCCAGAATCTTCTGTTGTTGATCTCGGATTCTGTGAATTTTCTGATTGAGAAAAATTTTGAAATGGTTCCGGACTATTTTCCCGACTTATTAAATTGTTTTCCAGTTCATTATTCATCACACTGTTTCCCTCTGTTGGCGAGTTCGCCATGTTAACAATTTCGTTATTCTCACTATTCATCATTTTTGCCTTTTTCATTGATCGCGTAATCATTTACAAAATATACGAAAAAAAAATTCGTCACTGTACGAAAATTACACACGGTGACTCTTTATCTCAACAATACCATTCAAATGCAATGACTCCCTCAAACACGATCAATCGAACAATTGAAATAATTGCACTAAATTGTCAAACCCGTTGACAAGACAACAAATTTAATTCTGAGAAAAAATACCATTAGAAGAATGACAATTACCAAATCTACACATGCAAAATAGACTACAATTACTAACTACAAATTACTACAACAATACTACAGTCTACTATTTTTACAATCAGAAAAATCCAAGGGACGATCCGAAGCAGCGGTCGCCACGTGCATGGGGGCTTAATTAAATATAAGATTGAAAATGATTTTTCTTTTTAGTAGCTGTATGTCCGATTACGCTGTGTTTCGTAATCGGTTGGCCCTGACTAGTACTATTACGCTATCTGACTGCAACAAACAATGTAAGAAAATTTTCGTAAACACAGTTAATTAATTAAGTCCCCAGCAACTATAAAACCTACAACACCAATAAGCACAAGAGTAACTGTTCTGTATGTGGGAGTGTGACTCAACGTCCACA
The DNA here is from genome assembly GCF_021461385.2 of Schistocerca piceifrons. Classification (NCBI taxonomy): domain Eukaryota; kingdom Metazoa; phylum Arthropoda; class Insecta; order Orthoptera; family Acrididae; genus Schistocerca; species Schistocerca piceifrons. The sequence goes on along the minus strand of NC_060139.1, from coordinate 215,910,229 downwards.
TCTGGCACGGTTCTTTTCCAACAAGACAAGAATTTTTAAATACCAACTATGCTGACGTGACAAAAGAAAATTAGAAAACTATAATTACGCAAGAAAACCAGAATTCACTCTAATACAAGAACACAAGCCAGATGCTTTGTTGACTGAACCTGTAGTGACGCATTATTTCAGACACACAATTAATAAAAGAACATTGTAGTTTTTACCTTCATATATATTGACGAAATGCACACAATAACATCTGCTATCTCTCCCATCAAATAACTGCATAAAACATGGAACAACACTCTTTACTACAACATCTTACTCCGACTTCACGACAAGCAGTGCCCACTAGCACATCTCGGCACGAACTCTTAACACACACTGTCCTCTACGAGCTTTCGACAGGCACTGACTGCTACGGACTCTTAACACGCACTGTCCTCTACGATCTCATAACAAGCACTGACCTCCACGAGCTCTCTACTAGCACTGACTGCTATGAGTTCTTAACACACACTGTCCTCTACGATCTCTTCACAAGCACTGACTGCTATGAACTATCGACAACCACTGACTGCCACGAACTCTTAACACGCACTGTGAAGGCGGCTTAATAGTACTCTTTGGCGCAATCTCTGGCGCAGTGGCACAGTGTAGCCACCTTTCAACACCTGCGAAAAGTATCGTAACTTGAAATCCATAATCCCTCCACGTACTTGGAAAAAACGAAAATTTCTGTTCCGCCACTGAAAATGTTGCGTGTTTATGGAAAAAGTTCAAGGCAATCGTAAAATGCGTTTTAGACAGGTACGTGCCGAGTAAAACTGTGAGGGACGGGAAAAACCCACCGTGGTTCAACAACAAAGTCAGGCAACTACTGCGAAAGCAAAGAGAGCTTCACTGCAAATTTAAACGCAGCCAAAACCTGTCAGACAAACGGAAGCTTAACGATGTCAAAGTCAGCGTAAGGAGGGCTATGCGTTAAGCGTTCAGTGAATTCGAAAGTAAAATTCTGTGTACCGACTTGACAGAAAATCGTAGGAAGTTCTGGTCTTACGCTAAATCAGCAAGTGGATCGAAACAGCATATCCAGACACTCTGGGATGATAATGGCATTGAAACGGAGGATGACACGCGTAAAGCTGAAATACTAAACATCTTTTTCCAAAGCTGTTTCACAGAGGAAGACCGCACTGCAGTTCCTTCTCTAAATCCTCGCACGAACGAAAAGATGGCTGACATCGAAATAAGTGTCCAAGGAATAGAAAAGCAACTGATATCACTCAACAGAGGAAAGTCCACTGGACCTGAGGAGATACCAATTCGATTCTACACAGATTACGCGAAAGAACTTGCCTCCCTTCTAACAGCCATATTCCGCAAGTCTCTAGAAGAACGGAAGGTTCCAAATGATTGGAAAAGAGCGCAGGTAGTTCCAGTTTTCAAGAAGGTTCGTCGAGCAGATGCGCAAAGCTATAGGCCTATATCTCTGACATCGATCTGTTGTAGAATTTTAGAACATGTTTTTTGCTCGCGTATCATGTCGTTTCTGGAAACCCATACTCTCCTCAGTAGGAATCAACGTGGATTCCGGAAACAGCGATCATGTGAGACCCAACTCGCTTTATTTGTTCATAAGACCCAAAAAATATTAGATACAGGCTCCCAGGTAGATGCCATTTTCCTTGACTTCCGGAAGGCGTTCGATACAGTTCCGCACTGTCGCCTGATAAACAAAGTAAGAGCCTACGGAATATCAGACCAGCTGTGTGGCTGGATTGAAGAGTTTTTAGCAAACAGAACACAGCATGTTGTTCTCAATGGAGAGACGTCTACAGGCGTTAAAGTAACCTCTGGCGTGCCACAGGGGAGTGTTTTGGGACCATTGCTTTTCACAATATATATAAATGACCTAGTACATAGTGTCGGAAGTTCCATGCGGCTTTTCGCGGATGATGCTGTGTAAACAGAGAAGTTGCAGCATTAGAAAATTGCAGCGAAATGTAGGAAGATCTGCAGCGGATAGGCACTTGGTGCAGGGAGTGGCAACTGACCCTTAACATAGACAAATATAATGTATTGCGAATACATAGATATGAAGGATCCTTTATTGTATGATTATATGGTAGCGGAACAAACACTGGTAGCAGTTACTTCTGTAAAATATCTGGGAGTGTGCGTACGGAACGATTTGAAGTGTAATGATCATATAAAATTAATTGTTGGTAAGGCGGGTGCCAGGTTGAGATTCATTGGGAGAGTCCTTAGAAAATTTAGTCCATCAATAAAGTAGGTGGCTTACAAAACAATCGTTCAACCTATACTTGAGTATTGCTCATCAGTGTGGGATCCGTACCAGGTCGGGTTGACAGAGGAGATAGAGAAGATCCAAAGAGGAGCGGCGCGTTTCGTCACAGGGTTATCTGGTAAGCGTGATATCGTTACTGAGATGTTTAGCAAACTCAAGTGGCAGACTCTGCAAGAGAGGCGCTCTGTATCGCGGTGTAGCTTGCTGTCCGGGTTTTGAGAGGGTGCGTTTCTGGATGAGGAATCGAATATATTGCTTCCCCATACTTATACCTCCCGAGGAGATCACGAATGTAAAATTAGAGAGATTCGAGTGCGCACAGAGGTTTCCCAGCAGTCGTCCTTCCCGCGAAGCATACGCGACTGGAACAGGAAAGGGAGGTAATGACAACAGTGGCACGTAAAGTGCCCTCCGCCACACACCGTTGGGTGGCTACCGGTCTGGACTTGCTGCAGGTATAGCAGCCTGGGACTTGGTACTTCGCACGACCAATCAAGCCCACGCACCATCAGTAACTGTTGAGCCGCCTACATCGTCGTTAACTTCTTCGCAGGTCAATGAACGCAGATGTCATGCCGGTCGCAGCCACTCGTCGAGACCGGCTACACACCAAATGGCAGTGGGAACATTCACAGACCACTGGCTCCCGTCCGTGACCGGCAACACTGGTTCTACCTCAACAATGATTTTTCGCTTCCCTTCTAAAATTGCTGTCGAGCCACTGACTTCAAACAACTAATTTATGATGATGTATCACTATCTGAATTAAAGAAATATGAGATTAATTATTTTTTAAGCATATCGCAATTTAAAAGAGTGCGGTACCAGACGCGTTTCGCTTTTATTGACAAAGCGTCATCAGTGGTGATAGCTTAAATATTGCTTACATAACCCATTTAGTCATTTTGATTCTGATAGTTGTAAAAATACCGAGTGATTAAAAAAAACAGATTTCTCTTGTATATTACAGACAAACCATAAAAGATAGAAACACATTGCGCATGTCACTGGATAGAGGAAGGTTCAAAGTTTTGACACAGCTGCGCTGTTGTTTGTAGCGGCACGGTGACTACATCACAAGAGAAATCATTTTGTGCGTTGGAATTTGCGCGAAGTCTATCCATTGCTCAATTACAGCGTGTGTTTCGCCGTCCATTCAGCAAGAAGCGGCCTCTGCACAACTAGGTTTACGGCTGGCATATAAAATTCTTGGAAACTGGTTGTATGTGCAAAGGGAAGAGCACTGGTCGGCCACGCACGTCTGATGACAATGTCAGGCCTATCCGAGATGCGTTCACACGGAGCCCCCGGAAGTCCACAAGAAGGGCAGGCAAAGAACTTCTGTTTCCTCAAACAGCGGTGGGGCGTCTTCTGAAACGACGCCTGCATATGAAGCCTTACAAGTTGCAATTAATGCTGCAATTGCGTCCCGGCGACCATAACAGAAAGTACCAATTTGCATTTCACTTCTCCAGGATACGGTAGAGGACACTCTCCGAACAACTCATCTCTTCGGACGAATCGACGTTTCTTCTACCGGCTACAGTAAACCGCCGTAATGTAAGAAGATGGGGATCGCAAAGTTCTGGCGTTGTCGCCGAACTTGGAAGAGACGCACGGAAACTGAATGTGTTGTGTGACGTTTCTGTTCACAAAGTTTATGGACCTTTCTCTTTTGCGGAAAAGAACAGGAGTGTCGTACCTGGATATGTTTCAAAATTGGTTGTTTTCTGAACTTCATGAAAATTCCAATGATTTCATTTTTATGCATGACGGCGCCTCGCCTCACTTTCACCTTCAGGTGCAGTGTTATCTTAACAACAGCGTTCCAAATAGTTGGACTGGAGGTGGTGGACAGCAAAATCTTCTTCATTGCTTTTGGCCTCCCAGGTCACCAAACCTCGAACCTTGCGATTTTTTTCTGTGGGTGGTACATAAAAGACAGAATCTTTGTCCCACCGCCGGCCGGAGTGGCCGAGTGGTTCTAGGCGCTACAGTCTGGAACCGCGCGGCCGCTACGGTCGCACGTTCGAATCCTGCCTTTGGCATGGGTGTGTGTGATGTCCTTAGGTTAGTTAGGTTTAAGTAGTTCTAAGTTCTAGGGGACTGATGACCTCAGAGCCATTTGAACCATTTTTGTCCCACCTACGGCAGCCACTCTTCAAGAGCTGAGAAATCGAATTGTTGAAGCTGTCGATTCAATAAAAAGGGACCTGTTGATTCATGTGTTCTCACGTTGAGTGTATGTTATAGTGTCTGTGCGGACATAAAACTTTGGGCTTTACTCTGTCCAGTGACATGCACAATGTTTTTCTGTCTTCCATGGTTTTTCCGTAATTAACAGCTGAAATCTCTTCTTTCTTTTTGAGTCACCCTGTTCCTAGTTTTACCTATGAACGAGATACACGCGTTACTTACGATGTTTATTGGCCCTTTTTCGATACTTTGAAGACAACAGCTCTTTTCCCGTTGCTAGCAGAGGTTGCAGTGGAGAAAACCTTGATTCCGCTGTCAATGTTTTTTTCTTTTTATTCACTGCACTGGACTTACAGTCTTTTAAGTAAAAGAGTTATCTTCATTACTTATATATGCTAAAAGATATCGCCTTTTTCTTTCACAGCCCAATAGAGGGAACCTTCATACTATGTCCATAAAGCATTAGTTTACTTTGAATTCTTGACTGAGATACACAAACAGACACATGAGTGCAGCGCATTGTCAAAGTCATCCATGTTTTAACCGATTTATAGCGTGTTTCCCACTTTTGTACAAATGTAATTTTCCCAAATATTTAGACACCGCGGCTGCAGAGAAACACAGCTTCTAAATGCGACGCGTATGCTGGCTACATTCATGTCTCTTCTTGGGTATGGTTCAAATGGCTCTGAGTACTATGGGACTTAACAGCTAAGGTCATCAGTCCCCTAGAACTTAGAACTACTTAAACCTAACCAACCTAAGGACATCACACACATCCACGCCCGAGGCAGGATTCGAACCTGCTACCGCAGCGGTCGCGCGGTTCCAGACTCTTCTTGGGTATCTCATTCAAGAATTCAAAGTAAACTAATGTTTTATGGACACACCATCAAGGGCAAAGGTTCCTTCTATTTGGCTGTGAAAGAACTAAGGCGATAGCTTCCACCATGTACGTATAATTCCGACCACACTCTTACTGAACAGACTGTACGCGAAACTTCATACAATTTATCTTCTTGCTAATTTTTCTTTGACTTCACTTGTTTTCCATTGAGTCTATTTTTTTTCAGTTTTCTGAAACGTTTGTTATGGCCCGTGCCAGCCTCTTCAACGGAGAGTTGCACTTGCAGCGTGCTCAATTATTTGTAGTATATAACCAGTCTCATATTCCTCTACAATTTTTAGCCTCTGCAACTCGCTAATGTTCCATGGCAGCTATTCCGTGATCCAACAGATGTCCTATCATTGTGTCTCTACTTCTTGTCAATGTCTAACATGCGTTTCTCGCCTCAGCGATTCTGCGGAGGACTTTCTCATTTCTCACCTTATCGGTCCATTTGATTTTCAACATTCTCCCCTAGCACCACATCTGAAACGGTTTGATTCTCTTCTTTTCTGACAGTTCATGATTCACTGCCTCACAATACTCCCGAGAGAAATAGCGCAGTGGTTAGCACAGTGGACTCACATTCGGGAGGACGACGGTTCAGATCTCCGTGCGGCCATCCCGATTTAGGTTTTCCATGATTTCCCTGAACCGCTTCGGGCAAATGCCACGACGTTTCCTTTGAAAAGACGACGGCCCATGCCCTTCCGCATCGTTCTGTTATCCGGGCTTGTGCTTCATCTCTAATGACCTTGCTGTTGACGGGATGTTAACTCTTTAATCTTCCTTCGTTCTTCATACAATTCTTTGCTCCAAACATGCATCCTCATAAATTTCTCGCTCAAATAAGGCTAATGTTTGTTACTAGTAGATTTGTTTTGCTTCGGAATGCACTCTTTGCTTGTGCTAGTGTGCTTTTTATGTTGTTGCTTCATACGTCATGTGTTATTTTCTTCCAAAGTAGCAGAATTCCTACACTTCGTCTACTTCGTGGTTCACAATATTATACAGTACCGTGTACAAATGAACACACAAAGCACAGCACTATTTACGACATACGTGACTCCAAAGAAAAAATTGTGAAGATAATGTGTACGATGTAGTAAAGAGCAGTGAAACCCAATGTTGAAAAAGTACAGGGGTTCCTCGAATCTGAAATTAAGATGAGTGGCGGCAACGAAATCAATCCTCTAACTAGCAAAGAGGAAAAACCTGTTGCCCTTAAAATATAGAAAAACGAGCAATAAACGCTGTAAGTAATGTGATCGTCTCATTCATACTCGAAACTTCTTTTAACTCTATTAACAATAATTACAGAACCACAATTGACGGCGCTTTGTCGGTAAAAGCGAAGCGCATGTGCTGTGACGCACTTTTAAACCGCAGCAGGCGCAAGCGAGAGGAAAAAAATTAGAATAAAGAGCTGCTGCGAAAGATGGACGGCCAAACAGACATAAAATGAATTTAAAAATTTTGTTCTTTATCCTATCGCTATTTTATCTTGCCACATAAATACATAATTCCGAAATGGAGTTTTTATTCATTACAGAATTCTCATAAGTTCTAGAAAAGAGTCGACAATCACCAGTCCCCTAAGATACGATAATTTTTGTGCCCCCTACATAAATTATTTATTTTATTTATTTCACCTGATGTGACTAGGACCATGACGCGATCTCTTACGTTTGACCAGGGTTTCACACGTACAGTTACTTTCTTACATCATAGTTACCCTGAAACGTAAGAACTTTAGTATGACAAATAGTATTAAAATGATATGAGCGTTTATAGTGAGAGTGCTAGTAAATAAAACCGAGTGTAAACTAATGAAGTTAATACAGGCAGTACTTCTACTACTGTTGCCGCTCCCACCAACAGTGGTAATAGTAATAACAATAATAGTAATGACAATAATGATAGTGGCAGATAGAAAAAGAGTTTACACGTGTTCATAATAGATGTTTTCTGATATAGCGAGTCCTGGACGAAGGAAATTTACGGACCACCTAACAACATACTGGGAAATGAGAAAGATCTGGTTGGAAAGACGGATGTACAAGGGTAATGAGTGCATGCAGGAACAGTAGCATCATTATCTCATGTTTTAGTAGATATGTCACTAGCTGTCTGCTTAAGCTGGAGATGTTACTCAGTTCTCTAACATCATACAGGAACTTATTCCAGAGACGGATTCCTGCCACTGAGAAGAACTTCGAGACAGCGACTGAACCGTGAAGTGAAACAGAAAAGTTCAAAAATGGTTCAAATGGCTCTAAGCACTATGGGACTTAACATCTGCGGTCATCAGTCTTCTAGACTTAGAACTACTTAAACCTAACTAACCTAAGGACATCATCCATGCCCGAGGCAGGATTCGAACATGCGACCGTAGCACCAGCGCGGTTCCGGACGGAAGCGCCTAGAACCGCTCGGCCACAGCGACCGACAGGGGACGGAAAGGATTTTGCTCAGAAGGAAACGTGTTTCTGACATGTTGTTCTCTTGTCGAGTGTTATGTCGAGAAGAGATATGTGGGACAGTGTCCATTGATAAGACAGTAGAGAAGACAGAGGCTATTTAAATCTCTGCGCTTGTCTGCACCCAGCCAGGATAGTTGTGCTAATGATGGTGAAATGTGATCAAAGATCTGGACATTACACACATAACGAACACAAACATTGATAACAAGTTCCAGGCATCGTGAGATTTCCTGAGAAAACCATTTCAGGAGAACATCGCTATAATCAATAAATGGAAGTGTTTGAACAAATTTATTTTAAATGTCAAGAGAAAAGAGCTTTTTTACATTTTTTATGGCGTGGGGAGATGCTGATGCCTATTTCCAAACTGCAGTTACGTGCTCAATCCAATTTACATTTTCATCTATTATTACTCCTAGATTGTTTGCTGAAGGACAGAAGCAGGTATTTGTACCATTTAGGGTTAAAGATGGTAGGCATTCATGATATTTCGGTCTACTGAGCCTAGAAAGACCAGATTAGTCGGCTTTTGGTTGGGTGGCATGACACGTCTCGAAACTGGTAAAAATTATTATTTTAGCTTCTTGTCCCTCCCTCGCCCCCCCCCCCCCCCCCCCCCCCCCCTGGATAAATTTCTTAGGACGCTTGCGGCTGTACATGTTTGTAAATTTCACAGCCAAAGATGCAACAGCAAAGATTCATAGTAGTTATCGCTCTTTTACCGCAATGTAATAAATAACAAGTTCGGTTTGATCACCACAGCGCTTTACTAGGCAAGGTGTTACTGGAAGTGATATGCCCTTGATTTCCTCCAACTTTCGAACTGTCTGAGACCCAGCCAGGTACAGGATGACTCCAAGTTTAACGTCGATTCTGAACCACGATGCAACTCGGCAATTTTCACTTCAAGTAAGATTGCCAGATGTGAAAGAAGTGATAAGTGACAGGTTAAAAACCTAGGACTGACCATTCAGCTCCTTTGTTTTCTCACCATAACTGCCATCAATGACAACGACTCTTTGTCCTACACCTCTGCCCATTAAAGGGTTGGCCGGCCGCTGTGGCCGAGCAGTTCTAGGCGCTTCAGTCCGGAACCGCGCTGCTGCTACGGTCACTGGTTCGAATTCTGCCTCGGGCATGGATGTGTGTGATGTCCTTAGGTTGTTAGGTTTAGTAGTTCTAAGTCTAGGGGACTGATGGCCTCAGATGTTAAGTCCCATAGTGCTTAGAGCAATTTGAAACATTAGAGGTTTTTTTTCCACGGAAATGAAAAGAACAAAAAGAGCTGAACTACAATAACAGGTTCTTCGGTTCTGATGGTTGTTGCTGCGAAACGTGAAGGAAAACTAAAATCCTCTTGATAATTTAAACTCAAAATATCTTGACAACTAAAATTGTGGAACTTCTCGTAATAATAATATCGTCAGTTGGGGGAGATCTATAGTATTATGAACACTGAATAAATTTTCATCTGCCAAAATCGCTAAAATCGTTTATTCATTTAGATTACCGGTTTGGGCAATTCTCTGTTGCTTTCTTCGCATCTATGTTTACATCATTATGCTATCTTTTCCTTCAGTCTTAATGATGTATACATAGATCCGAAGATGGCAATAGAAAATTGTAAGCTATAAGAATAAATGATCTTAGCAAACCTAGCATTACAAAATTTATTCAGTGTTCGCAGTAATTCTACCTGTTAGCTAAAATATTGGAAACGAACATCCATCCTGAAATTAAAATATGCTAACGTATCGAAATTCTCTTCAAATTCAGCCAGTTGTAACCCAATGGCTGGCTGTTCTTAAAAATGCATCTTCGTGGCATCGTTGTTCCTGAAAAACAGAATCTTCTTCGGCTTCAACTTAGCAGTGAAAATTGGAAATTTGTGCTAAGGTCTTATGGGACCAAACTGCTGACGTCATCGGTCCCTAAGCTTACGCACTACTTAATCTAACTTTAACTTACGCTAAGGACAACACACACACCCTTGTCCGAGGGAGGACTCCAACCTCCGACGGGGGCAGCCGCGCGGGCCGTGACAAGACGCCTAAGACCGCGCAGCTACCCCACGCGGCCTTAGCACTGAAACTGAAATCTTTTCTGCACAGTTAAAGACAGGTATTTGATAATGAGACTCCGAAAACTAAAATTTTTCTTGAAGCCGAAAGTCTACCTAAAGGCGTAAAAATCAAATGAAGCCTCTCTTGGTTCTCTATCCGCCTACTGGTCAATAGAATCTTGGCAGAAACAGCGACCTGAATCCTCTTGTAAATAAAAGTCTTCTTTCCGAAAAGGTCCACGCCACACAACCATTTCTTCTCTTGGTAACTAGGCTTTTATAAACTGGATAATGTGTACTAAATTTACGATTTATGTGTGAATGTTCGTTATATTGTCAGAATCTTGCTGCATTAACATCTCTGAGAAGATCACAACTCAAGTATTCATTGGTTTGCAGTTTTATGTTCCTGATGCCTGCACCAGTTCAGCGCCTCTATGGAATGCACTGATCTTACAGGAGCCACTCGGGATCCATCGCGCCCGGCAGCAAGTACCGTTAGGGCATACCGTTGATCTGCATTTTCATTAGCTCCATCCATAACTACAACTCACACAGTGAGCCAACGAAAAATCACTTACTGTTCAAACTAGAGATATCGATAAAGATGTGCCAAATGTTTACGTTCAGGATTACAAACTAACTGTGCTTCTGTGGCGATGTGTTAGTGAGTGGAACGTGGTTCTGCAACGCTACACGCAACGCGGCAGCTGACGCGCTCTTTCAGCGATAAGTCTTAATGGCGGTTGCGTGTGCTTCACGACCAGCCGTTACCTCCTCATCCAACACACTCCTGCGTGCAGCGAGATTTTAACAAAGTAAACAGTTAACCTGCTCGCGACCTGTAAGTGTAATCTGTGTCTGATTCCCAGGGACGCTCTGGAAGATACACAAGCAAAATGCTGTTTTTTTTTTTTTTTTTTTTTTTTTAGATGCATCAATTTTCACTGTGAAGGATGGGGCCTTCGTGCCCTTCCTTACATATTGATGTGTTTCACTTTCTATGACCTCTTCATTTTTATTCTCCCATAAGGGGACGTATTGGTAGCGGTCTTTCTGCCGCTGACAGATATTGGCTTAATGGTTAGAAAGCAAATACAAGTTTTGCTAGACAAAAAACTGGCCAGGTGCGGGTACGACTCGCACTCTGAGGGTTCCGCACAAACTTATTTATGTGTAAAGACAGTTCATCCTTTCCAGGAATCGGGAATCTCGACGGTTTTTGCCTGTTATCGACATTGATACTGGCAAGAATCGGTCCCGGGAATTCCAGAATTTTGGAGAATGCTTTAATTTTAAAGTTTGAAACTGGATAACAAACGACAAAAAATATTTTTCTTGTGATACAATTACACATTTTCCTTTACTTGTACTGTTAAACCTTGCATCTTGCCACATTTCATAGTACTAGGCCAATGGGATTTGATGAGCAAGTCTGCGAGTATCAAAATATGTTACATAAATAGCCGTTCTTTTGACTGCAGTGACTTAGAAGCTTAAGGTTTTTACACCGCCAAGGTACTATAGACGTTAGTACGTGACAGAGATTTCCACTTAATACGTCTACCTGTTCCTGAGAGAAAGAGGTCTCAACAGACTGAAGGACAGACAGTCTGATAACAAATGGCAAGTCTTTTTCGTTTGATATAATTACAAACTCAAAATTTTCGGCTATTTTCCTTTGCTTGTATCGTGAGTCTTTGCTTCTTTCCAAAGCTCATGACTGCAGCCCATAGATTTTGATGGGTGAGTTTGCGAGTGTGAAAGCATGCGACATAAATGGCCATGCGCTCTGACTGCACTGACATGCAAGCTTCCACTTTGTACACAACCAAGGGGGTAGACTTCAGTATGTGACATCAGTTTCAACTTGATACACATATCCTTTCCTGAGAAAACAGGTTTCTAACAGTCTGACAGACAAACAGACAGACATACGGACAACAAAGTGACATTTTAAGGGATCCATTTTTACCGATTAAGGTAGGGACCCTAAAAAATGATGATGAAGTGAATGACACGATGTTGATGATGTGAATGCTTTCTGTTTTGTGGAGACATGGTAACTGGCGGGTCCTGGTAGTAGTAATCGCGAAGGGTGGGTAAAGATGTGTGTTTGTGGAGGATTTTATAGGAAGAATTTTGGATATTTGTTTACGGGACAGAGCTAACGGATAGGCTGTACGCTTTGGGAGGTGCACAGGATTGCAGCTTGACGGAGACAGAATGGGTGAGGGCCTTCATATGCGATGGAGGTAGAAGGAAAAGGGGGGGGGGGATTATCGCTGTTAAGACGGCCGATATAGGAAATGCTTTAACGGTGCAGGAAGGGGAATGACTGAAGTAACTGTGGGAAAGGATTTTTACTCGCTGCATGTTAGATTATCAAGATATAAATGGAGGTAAGGCCTCAAGAATTCCAATAGGGTCTGAAGCTTTGTGTATGTAACGTGTTTTCAAAAAATGTCTCACATGGCTCTGAGTACTATGGGACTTAACATCGGAGGTCATCAGTCCCCTAGAACTTAGAACTGCTTAAACCTAACTAACCTAAGGACATCACACACATCCATGCCCGAGGCACAATTCGAACCTGCGGCTGTAGCAGTCGCGCAGTTCCGGACTGAAGCGCCTAGAACCGCTCGGCCGCTGTGGCCGGAAACATGTTTTCATAAAGTGAAAATCTTTTGTTGATTTTTGCTGGAGAAGGAGACAAGGGGTGCGGTGGTAGTCCAGAATTCTAGAGGATGGCGGGGAATATAGGACGTTGCGACTGGGCTTCACGATAAATCCAGGACAGGTGGAGGTGTTCTCAGTGTGGGAACTTTAGGATACAAGTAGGAGGAGGTAGATATGGAAAGGGAGGTGTATATCATTCCAGAATTTGTAAGCAGTGGTATAACAAGGGGAATCGGCGATCTAGGTGTCGTTTGCTTAGGTGACATGAGTCGGATAAGGTTCTTTTACGTAATGAAGATAGCTGTGGGATTTAGACCCTGCGTCCGGCTAGGCAGCGATGTGTCCTAAAGTTCGTATGAAAACTATACCGAACATTGAAACTATGTTACTTATCTTACCTAGACGCCCACACTAAATAAATTCAGAGCCACATGAACCAAAGCCGGTTGTTGCCTTCCTCGTAAGCCTCTTCCATTGTGGTCTGCCTCCGACCACGTTCTCGTGAGCTACATCCTGCCCATCTCAGCTCTAATCTGTCAGGATGTGTCCTTTCTTGTTTGTCAAAAAACTGTTCAAATGTCTGTGAAATCTTATGGGACTTAACTGCTAAGGTCATCAGTCCCTAAGCTTACACACTACTTAACCGAAATTATCCTAAGGACAAACATACACGCCCATGCCCGAGAAAGGACTCGATCTCCGCCGGGACCAACCGCACAGTCCACGACTGCAGCGCCCAGACCGCTCGGCTAATCCCGCGCGGCTCTTGTTTGTCACTTTCCTTTTAGCATCTTGTTATTATCCTATCTTCTGTTCTCAGTACATGACACAGACTTTCAATTCTCCTGCTTATTATTACTTCTCTCACATCTGGGCATTATACACTGCATGGATTTCTGTACTTCTTCTTCTTCTTCGACTGAAACTTTGATTATCAAACACGGATCCAAAAATGTTCTTAACAGCTAGTTTTCAAAGATAATATTTTTCCCCTCCATCTTCTTAGTTCTTCATTACAGACCGGCCGCACAACGGTCTCGTAAGTATAACCTCAGCAATACTGGAGATATTACCACTAAAATTACTACTACGTTAGTTACTACTACGCTAACGAACATGGTAACACCCAGAAACTAAACAAATCAAATCCATGCTCAATCGATTGTACAAATACATACTAGCAGTAATTCTATAAGATTCCAGACAGACAGTGTTCACGTAGCAATGTACGTAGTTATTGTAAAGGGCTGTGAGGTACCAAAGTCAACCAGCCCTTCATATGAAGCAGAAACATGAGAGCAACTATCAGCAGACCTTGTTGACAAAAAGCGTGTAATATCGACACGTGACTTCGAAAGAACAAAATGATCAGTCTCCTCGAGACGGGTTTATCATACTGACACCTCTGCTCGCACCGATCTTAATACTGTGACAGTGATGCATCTGTCAAAGAGTAGATAGAAGAAAGTCAGTGATCAATGACCCTGTAAGGGACCTCACTGTGTGATTATACAGGAGTGACTAATCGAGTTTGTACGGACTGCATAACTTCGCCCGTAGCGTTGAGTTAAATCTGGAAGCCTCAAACAGTCCTTGGTATAAGTTCCATCTAATATTTATCAAATTTTATGGGATGTTCATCACATAACTACTATTAATTGACTGAACTTCCATTCCACTCGGAAATGGTGTCCATCCATCGATGGACCCCATGGGCTCGAAACACTCTTCTATTCATCGTAGCATGAAAACAAGCAGACTCAAAATTTCTTGACATGCTCGAGACACAGGTTGTGTCAATTCGTGAAGATTTCTGGCTGGAGGCTACTATGACGATACAGGTCTTCCCACCGCATCCCAGACGTTCTCTATGGGTAACACATAGTGGGTCGGGTAGGCTAGTCGAAGAACCGTACATTTCTCAACGCGTTTGTGCCCTGAACCGCTGTACGGGATCTAGCCTTATCTGTTCAAACATACCACTTGGTACACTGGTCGTGACGCGTATGGCAACTGGATTTGCCATTTTTGCCTCAGATTGGCAAGCGTTAAGCCTCTCTCCAGTAATAACCTATTCAGTCCTGTTGTCATAGCCAGTGGCCCCCACTGCGTGAGTTCTAGAGTTGTAGACGCACGGGTCTCGAGAGTCACAGTTTTCTTTGACCCTTCATTGGTTCGTCTACGAACACGTTGGAATAGATCTGATAACCACAGACAGAAGCAAAACTCATCGCTGAACGTCACAGAACGTCATTCAATGTCCCAAGCGACTCATGCCCTACATGATGCAAGTGTCTGTTATCTGTGGTATGGTGTCAGCGGCAAATGACGCATACCGGCTCGAGAGCTCAACTTACTTACAGTAATCTGTTCCCAACTTTATCCGTCTATTCGTGAGAGACAGTCACGTCTTCTGTGCTTGAACTAAATTACAGTTTGGACACATACTTTTAGCTCTCGGTCTTTCCGTTATTTTAATTTATTTATGGCAAATGGCTCGGACAGTAGGATAAACACAAACCAAATTAAATCAGTGGGGAGAGAGAAACTAAACAGGTGAGTTCTAGGAAGTATTAAGATAGACCTCCAGTTCTAGTAGTAGTAGATCTCTTTTACAAGGATGTTGGACGTGTCTTGGTATTCCGATTTAATAACAATAAAAATAAAGTAATTCACATATACATACATATACAGAATTACAGCTATAGAATGACAAGGATTGGGCAGATAGTCGCCTGTGGCCTTATAGCAGGAACCACCCCGGCATTTGCCTAAAACAATTTAGGGAAACCACGGAAAACCTAAAGCAGGAAGGCCGGATGAATTTCCGAGCCTCGACCCTACAGAATACTAGGCCACTCTGTTTAAAACAGTGCTACTTATTGGGCATACCCCTAGTGTACAATACTGTTTTACAAATAAGTTATTTAATAATGATAACAGGCTAATGCTACACTTCTTATTCAGTTTTCACTCCCAGTCACTACGCAAGCTACACACACTATACACACATTGTTTCATAACACTACACATACTACCAGTTGACGTCAGGACCGTTTTGTGTATCACAACGTCCCATTTGTTAACCTGAAAAACTGATTCAGCATCCCCCTATAACGAGTGAGATGCTGAGCTTAAAAAGATGATAAAATGTGAGTATTACATATTGCTCAGCATTGGGTGCAAGTTTTTCCAGAAAAGGAAAAAAAAGAAGGAAAAAACATAATGTCTAAGTGTTATGGGGAATGTTAGACGTTTTATTACCATTATTATTATTTCTGTTACTTTTTTTACCAAACCTCTACTTTGTGTTATCTAAGTACTCCTTCAATGTACAGAATTTTTGGGTTAATAGATACTTTTTAACTGCCGTTTTAAATCAAACAAGCGAATTCTGCGTCTTTGATAGTACAGTAACCGGGTAAGAGAACTGTGAAGAGTGTTAAAACAAAAACAAGCCTTTAGAAAAAGAAGTAATTTATGAACAAACGATCACCTTAATATAGAAAAAAGTGCGAAACTTATCAGTAAATTGAGTGAGAGTGTTTTAAGCTGTGTTTGTGAAGGGTGGACTCCGACATAGAAAAGGAAAAAAAATTGAAGACAGAATGAAGCCGATGTAGATAAGTCCCACAAAAATATCCCGGGTTAAAAGAAAATAAAAAGGGCATAAAACAGCAGACAAGAACATAAAAATGATATTGATCAATGCCATACAGAAAACGAAAGCTGATTTTAGTAGCTGCCTAATTCGCTACAACAGATTTATAAGGAAATTCTTTGAAGGGAAAACGGTGCTATAAACTCAAGACGCAAGCTTAGAACATCCATATGGACATCCGTTTGGCATATGTGACAAGTGATACGTAAGAAGCAGTTACAACTGAATGGTGAGGATGTCATCAGACTGAGAGGACCAGGAAATGTTTGACAACGGTTCTGATCTGCTTACACTCAGCAAATCAGAAACGTCCACTCATAATTGAGTTCCTCGCTATTCTCATCGTTATATATTTTGAGAAAAACGCCGTCACTCAGTTGGCGGAGCACTCCTCATATGTTTGGTTTCAAAACCCAGTCCGGTACATACTTACGATCTGTCACGATCCCACAAACTCCTGCTGTCTCCATGGTTTTCTTTCAAGCTAACGATAACGTCCGTCACATTTCACGTATAACCATAGACTCATATCGAGACACAGATAGGGCCTGTCCAAGTGACAATCGGTTTCGACATGTTTAGTATGAATTTTCCTGCGTCATACTCCAATGAAATGAAGCCCGCTATCTTGAGCCTGCATTCCATTGACAATTAATCACATTGTTCCCGCTCTATAACTAATCTGGGAATTAGTCAGCTGCCACAGCTATCTAATCTGGTTCGGTTTCCAACACAGAAACATTTGCTGCTACCATTCGGGATTTCTATTTATCCCCGTGAGGTGACAGAAATGCTAATTTCAAGCAAAAAATTTCAGCTGAACATATGGTTTCCGAGAAAGACGTTAGTAAATGCACAAAAATTTCATTAAATGGTTTTATCTTATTATATACAGGGGCTGGGTAAAATAATGTGAACACCTGTACTTACTTGGAAATGGTTTATTAATAAGGGGTTGGTCCCTCATTTGCCCGTAATATAGCTGCGATTCTTTTTGGAATACTGGCACATAATGATTGTATAGTCTCCAGTGGAATGTTATGCCACTCTTCGATCAGAATCTCTTCTAACTCCTGTAGTGATGAGGGAGGTGGAAATCTGCTCTGGAGTCTGCGCTTCAATTCCGCCCACAATGGTTCGATAATGTTCAAATCGGGGGGCTGTGCTGGTCAGGCAAGGCGCCACAGTTCAGTTGCATGCTTCTCATACCACGATTGTACTGTCCTGGCTGTGTGAATGGGTACATTGTCGTCCGGAAACATGGCATCATTATTGGGAAACAACGTTTGAACCATGGCGTGCATCTGATCACCTAAAATGTTCACATAATCATTGGCTGTAACATGGCCTTTGAGAGTAGTGATGGGACCAGCAGAATACCATGATATGGCTACCCACACTATCACACTTCCACCTCCATGCTTAACCACTGTAATCAGACAGTCAGGATTGTAGGCTTCTTATGGCGTTCTCTAGACGCAAACCCGGGCCAATGTTGGAAATAACGAAAATGTTGACTCGTCGGACCATATGACGTGTTTCCACTGATCTTTGCGTTGGTTGTCATCACTAATGGTTTCGGTATAGCAGCTTGTCCGTGAGTATACGCTTTATGGAGTTCTCATCGGTCAGTGTCGATAGATACGGGTCTGGAAGATGGGTATTGAGTTCTGCAGCCACTTTAGCCGCCGTTGTTTGGTGTTATTTTGAAACAATCTGTGTTAGTGTACGATGATCTCTGTCACTTGGTTTTGATCTGCGCCCCCTATTACGTTTACACGATGATGTCTTTCCATGTTTTGTGTAGGCTGTCATGACTGTTGAAACAGTCCCTGTTGAAACATTCAGTACGTTTTACGGTATACTGATAATTTTGCACCGTCTGTCTACAACTGAATGAAACACGATTTTCATGCCATACGCGTTTCGGCTTTATTCTCCGCAAGGCATCTTCAGTGGCCTGGAATATGTACATATTTTTGCTATTTACTTTACATTTTGGGGCAAGAAGAGGAGCGGCACCAAAAATGGAACAGAAGCGTATCCAAAATCGTCCACACAACCTGTAAGTAGAATTTAAAATATTACTACATCATAGCAAAAACCAACAACCAGAGCTGTTTATAATCTACAGGTACATTATCCCAAAATGTAAACTAAATAGTAGAAATATGTACAGTACATATTCCAGGTCACTGAAGATGCCTTGCAGAGAATAAAGGCGAAACGCGTAAGGCACGGAAATTGTGTTTCATTCAGTTGTAGCCAGATAGTCCAAAAAGTAAAAATTATCAATACCGCAGTATTACACGCAGCTGTGGAAGACAGGACTACAAAAGTTGAAGATTCAATAAGTTGACTGTCTTGGTTTCTGATGCTCCAGCTAATCAGGCCCCCACAATCTGCCCTCTTTGGATCTCTGTTAGGTCTTTCGTTGCAAGTCGACCTCGGCCACTGAATGCGTGTACAAAGTGTGCACTACTCGTAAACAACCTGCACTGATATCTAGTCCGTACTAAACCGTCACAGTCCAGCGCGACACGTGCCTTACCTGCATTGTTGACCGTCAAAAACAACCATCCCGTTACTACCACTGTTCACGTTATTTTGCCTATACTCTCTATTGTTAGGTGTCGTTGTTATAAATTAATAAAGAATAATACTGTGCACCATCAGCTCTTATGAAAGTCTTTATTATTGTTATCAGTTTCGATGGGTACTAATCATCTACAGCTGCAAGAAACTTTTAAATTTCAGTATCTATGCAGACACATATGTGAGGTTCCATAGCCCTTTACATAGCGTCAAAAATACAAACAGTTTACATATTTCTAGAGGCTGACCGCTAGGGTCTTCTGAAGAATCTTTAAATTTTGTATGTTGTATATGTTGTTCAGTTCGTCTTTCCGCCGCTATGTAGAGTGGAATGGAATGTGACGTATGGATGCAAATAATAACAATCGAAGCTGGTAGCAATAATAAAAGTTTTCATAACAGTTGATTGTGGTGGAATACGATTGTTGATAAAACCAAACAATAAAACATATCAGATAACAAACTGCAAAAATTGCAATTACGTTTTCAAAAACTCAGAATAAACTTCGAAGGGTTTCACTGTCATTTTCTTTGCGTTATTATTTCGACAGGAAGAGATGTCACATTGCTTGTCTTACTTACATCTACGATCCTTTGTAAGGCCAACATATCATCTTGCGTGTCCACCTTTCTTATGTACAAATCTCTCTTCTTCAAAAAACATATAAACATTTATGTAATCGTGTTAAGCTTTGAAAATGTAGGCCCAAATGAATCGTGTTCTATCTGGGAAATCATCTCTGTAGAGGATTTGTCTATAAGAACTGTTTTGCTTCAGATCATCATTCCTCCCCCCCCTCCCCCCTTCCCCCCCCCCCTCCAATTCCCTCTTCACGAAATACTGACATTTCTTCCTGGAGCACATTCCATAACAAAGTAGAACATAAAAATTATCGCTTCGTATCTGCAACTTTCTGGATACAGC
Organism: Schistocerca piceifrons; assembly: GCF_021461385.2. Lineage (NCBI taxonomy): Eukaryota > Metazoa > Arthropoda > Insecta > Orthoptera > Acrididae > Schistocerca > Schistocerca piceifrons. The sequence goes on along the minus strand of NC_060139.1, from coordinate 215,890,449 downwards.
AAATCACAGAGTGAGTTACGGAATATTGTTTAATTGAGATATTCAGATGCCCTCACTCTTCACTGCTGACAAGTCGGGATATCAGAAAATCTGTCAGAGATGACTTGGAGTTGATCGGCTGCCAAGTAGAACTCGAGAAACCAGATAACAGTTGAAATGTAAGGCAGACTGGATAACAGGATTATTGACAGCTGTTCAGCAGAAGGTACTCAGTGCGACCAAATCTCTATGTAGAACACAAAATTGGAATGCTATTGGGTTTAGTAACAATGTTCAGCAGATAACAGACGGCGCAACACATATATAATAATATTAGCTATTCATAAAATTAACGCAAGTAGTAGGGTAAGTATAAAATTATGATGTCGACAAGAATTGCAACAGTTCACAGCTTTTCATAAGTAACTCTTGTAATACCGTTATTCTAGACATCAACAACTGCACTGTAAATTTCTTTCTCTATCTGGGTTCATGTTTTTGGTTTAGCCCATTTCGGAAAATATACAACCATAAACTGTATATTACGCTCCTTGTGGTGGCCAGTTTCACAGTTATATGCGAACGAAAGTGGAACACCAAAAATTGAAAAATGTCACATGAAGTAAATTGCAAATTAAAATTATGAATTAAAATAAGATATATTACATATGAACAGATATACACAATGGAAAAAATCAAATTGCGATCCATTTAAACGCTGTATAGAACTATTTTACAACAATGGTAAGGTAACATGTCTTATTAAACCAATGCATTATCAACAATTAAACAAGAATGTTTTATAAAATAAATTAGAATAAATGTTGGTCTTCTGTTTGAGGTATGTGTTACTTTCTGGTATAATGTAAAAAAACAATGCTCACATTGTATCTGAAGATACTGGCACTTACCCTATTTCTTTGGTGAACAGTATCTTCAAATTTTTTGAGATTAAGAAATAATTTTTTGTTTATGTACTTGATTCATAAATCAACAATTAATTATGACTTAAGTCTCCTAACACACTATTATCATAGCTATGGATATTGGAGCCCTTTATTTTCGGCTTGTAGTGGTGAGTTTTATTAGGTTCCACACTGAGTGTCAATTATGTAATGATGAGTTTTATTGAGGTTAGGTTAAGTTTATTAGTGTATTAACTATAATTTAACTGCACTTTGGTATGGTTCTTTCACTTTATAACATATGAATGGGATGGGTGCACTAACTGCAGGAATGTAAACAGATACATAACAAACATTTATTTCACAAAATGTATTAGGAAGATGACTGTTAATTTCGATTACCCTGTAAGATCAGTATTATAAAACAATTAACATATATCAAACGCTAAGATTAAACTGATATAATACTAATATAGCCATCACACTAATAAAAATCTTTCAGCGTCATCACCAGAGTTTTTAGTAGTGGTAATTTAGAGACAGACGGAGCAATGGCTGGCAGACTTTCATGGAAGTGCAGTAGTGCAAGTCATTTACCGGCAGCTGCATGAGACAGCATACTTTGTTTGTAGTGTGGCATAGCCAGGCGAGCACTATTGGCATCAAAGTAAGTGCACCTAAGAACGCGGGTGATGGGACGATGCACAGTGGCAAGGTCCACTGTATCGCGCGATGTACCAGCCAAAAATTTCATTCATCTGCATCTGTCTAGAGCATGCACTTCAGGGTTCGTGTGCAACATTTAGCGTTGATTTTCGTGTCAGTTTAGGTACGTTGAAGGTACTTAGTCACTGTAGTGTTCATCATGGGTAGAATAAAGCAAACATGACAGGTATCACGTTAACAAGCGACACAGATAGGTTTCCGAGCATATAGATTTTTATCTTGGGAGAATCAGAAGCCAGTGTTGCCATTTACTGGGATAGCCACGCTGCAAACTATTCTACATCTGTCTCTGCCCAGAACGCGTCGTCCGACTGCTTTCTTACTTCCAAACCTCTCATAGTGGCAAATTACCCCCACTGACTGTCATTTCACTTCGAAACAAAATCTTGAGCTACTTCCAAGCTGTGGTGTTGTTTATGTCGCCAAAGCTTGCACCAATGTCTCTCCCGTGTCTGAGATTTTTCCTAGATTTTTCCTACACATGTGCAGAGGCTTCAGCGAATGTTTTGTCCAGTCCTTAAAAAGAAAGTGTTCCTATTTTTTCGATTAATATTAATTCCAACCACAGTTTCATACAGATGGGGAAATTACAAATGTGACAGCTATCACAGGTCGAATGCATGAATATTTAATACCAGAAAAATTAATATGCAAATTTCGACTATAATAACAAATTTTCTCAGTATTCTTGATCCGTTCAATGCATTGCTTAGATGCAGGTCCAACGAAGGTAAGGTCAAAGTAATTTTAATACCCACCAATCATATTGTTCAAGAAAGTCCCAAGACGAAGTAAGCCGTTGAGGAAAAGATGCATTTTGTTCAAATTCGCAGACGTGCTCTCATGAACGGGGATGACTCAATGGCGCCGCTGCAGAATGGCCATCATAAAGCGGGGTTTCCACGTACTATTAAAGTGACGCCACAGGAACTGCCAAGACGGTTGACACGGCAGTGGTGCCGTGCGCTGCTGTTCCCACACGCTTCTGTCAAAATTCTTGCGGTGCTATTTTCTATATGGCGTCAACAGAGAGTTCTCGGACAGACACTGGTGTCGTCATTCAGGTCATGGTATTAGAATTGAGCCAAGAATCCAATACGAAGAAGAGAAAACATACATTTTGGATCCGGGAGTGTGTCATGCCCAGAAATAACACAAGGGGTCAAACACAGTTACAAGCGAAGTAACAGTTGTAAACGAAAATCCATTAGAGACCATTTTCGGACAATAAAAGCAGTCTTGGCCACTTGTTGAGCTGCGTATCGAGCTCTGTTAAAAAAATCCGCTACTGACATTGGAGATGCTGTAACAGCTTACGTGAAGCTACAAGTGACACTTCGATATTTGAAGTCTGGCCACCGTCTCTCAAATCTCCGATATCTATACCGCGTTCCCAAATGTACAATGGCGACTTTCTCGTGTGATGTGTTTGATCCTGAACCCTGAAGTCTCAGTAGCAAGCTAATATATTCAGTGCTGCACCCCACATTACTTAAATAAGACGAAATATTAAAACTACTCTACACCGAACTTTGGAATTATGCTTTCTGCAAGGACACGAGAAAATACTGTAATATAATTGGTGATTGGATATTTATCTTCCTCTACCAAAAGCTACACTCGAGCTGAAATTACACTGCTACCAGAAACCTTGTTACTTCCTTTCTCAAATCTTCTGGATAAGTGTTATGAGCATTGAAATTGTCAGAATCTGAATATACTGACTGGAATTTCATTACAATTCACCATTTGAGGAATCACGTAAACTGCTGTTAAATTACAAATCACCTTTCTAATTACTGAATAATGCTTGCTTACTCACATACAGATTTTATCCATCTGTCAGATAACAGAAATCTCGTATACTTTCACCACATAAATGCGCCATTTTGTGCTGATAATACCATGGGCAAAACATTTAGCCACAACAATCTAGAATGTAGAAAGGTGATATTACATCCCTGTTAAAAGCACACACCATATTGTCGTCGATCTGGCCACATATCATTTACAATAAAAACAGATACATCATGCTGTTAATTCTCACCAGATAAAATGAGGTCTTTATGTCACATCATTTTGCTTTCATTATTGCTGTACGCTTATCATACTGCATAAAATAATCATTTGTTTTGCATTGACGGCCGAGCGGTTCTAGGCGCTTCAGTCTGGAACCGCGCGTCCGCTACGGTCGTAGGTTCGAATCCTGCCTCGGGCATGGATGTGTGTGATGTCCTTAAGTTACTTAGGTGTAAGTAGTTCTAAGTTCTAGGGGACTGATGACCTCAGATGTTAAGTCCCATAGTGCTCAGAGCCATTTTTTTTTTTTTTGCATTGACGTAGTGCAGTAATAAAATTATTTTTATCCAACTTTCACAATCTATATCACTTGTAAATTAAATGAAGTGCAGGAAATTTTTAAAACGTATATAAAAGAAAGTGACAAGTTTATTACTGTAATTTATTTTCTTTGTGATTATACATTTGTTACTTACTTTCAAAAATAATCTTTTTGGATGCCAGATGAACACGAAGACGCACTATTCTTGGAAGATTTTAACGCTTTTTCATGTCACTCATGTAGGGATTGCAAATACTTATTTTAGGTTTTGCAAAAAATAAATCACAATGGGGGATGTGTTCCCATACACGATCTTCAATTTCAAGCAATTCCCAAGCATTCTATATTTGTAGCATTTGTTTTCGTCTTTCCTAAACAAGGTCGCTCTTCGTATAGTTCATTATACAGTATAGTTGTTGCCAACAACCATGTTTTTTGACCTTTTTAAGTAGTAAGAAACACACACGGGAAAACTGTTGTCAGGGAAACCAAAACGTTGCGATGGTGCTTCGGAATTCAGTTACGACTTGGCTGTCGAAAGAAGGTAATCAGTGGTGGGCGGGAAGGAAAGTGGCGTCACAAAGTTAAAGGGACTTTAATTAAACTTTTGTGACACGGCTAAGAGTCACTGGAGTGGTGCCGCAGCAATTTGGGTCTTTCGAACCCAACTTCGGTAACGCCGGTCAAGTGTCGGACAAGTGGCGTAAGTTTTATTGCCTGTGGAAACCAGGCTTAAGAGCCAAGGAGTCTCCCCCTGCGGCGCAATACCGCCCAAAAAGTTGCAGGAGGGTTCAGCCCACCCTCCCAGGTAAAGTCGGCTGCAGGAGGAACTTTTTGCTGGCCTCTCAGCCCCCACTGTCAAACAGTTTCTCATCGTTGCAGTCTGATTTTGAAACTGCTTCTAAGAACTCTCACGTGAGATGTCACCATCTTCGCTTAAAATGTATTGGTCTTCATTAGTTTGGAGACAGTTGTGTTTAGAGTCACATCGATAAGAATCCAGTCTTGCTACGAGAGGAGATGCACGCAGCTGTTAAGATCGCCAATATTACGCGCGCCTGCAGTCTGCTCTGTGAGCTGACTGCACACCACACACTGGTACTGGGTGGATAACATATGCTGTACTTTGCCTTCGAATCTCGTTTCTCTTACTAGAATCCAGCAGAAATCTTGCTCCAACATGATAATCCACGCCCACACACAAGTCTGGAAACCCGGAAACACATCGCCAAATTGAGTTGGACAACATCGCCTCATCCACCCTACAGTACAGACCTGGCACCCTTGGACTTCAATCTCTTTGGGCCACTTAAAGATTCTCTACAGGGAACACACTTTGAAGATGACGGGAGTGTCACTGATGCAGTGAAAACATGGCTACGCCTACAGAACAAGAGCTTTTACTAGCAGGGAATATATGCCCCTCCACAACGCTGCTGTACGGCCATAGAACGTGATGGAGACTACGTAGAAAAATAGGACATGAACAAGACATGTTGATGTATATTGTCACCAAATTCTGACTCTTAACAACAAATATATTCTGAGAAAAATGTGGGGCATTACTTATTGAACGACCCTCGTATATGCTTGAAATTATTCCACTTTGGTGGCGATCTAGATTGGTATGAAAACAGAAGTAATAAATTTGAAAATGCTACTATCGCTTTAGTAGAGCATTTATTCAGATTACTGTTTTCGGTAAACTATGTTGTCGTCTTCGGATCTTATACACTACACTTCAAAGAATCTCTTTCACGATCCAAAGATGGCAACATAGTTTGTCGAAACCGATAATCTAAATAAATGCTCTGCTAAGGCGATCGTGGCGTTCTGAAGTTTATTTCTTCTATTTTCATATCAAATGTATCGCTAAATGGGTCTTCCTCTGCTGTTCTTTACCTCTGCTGTAGCTTCCAGTATTTTTTTCTTCATACTTTCATGCCTTGTTTCACGTTTTTTATTATCGCATATACGAAAAGAGCCGCGAAATATCTGTTAATAATGCTGTGCTTTGCTTTTCTTTATCATCATTACCTTTTAGCGGAATAAAATGTATATATGGAAGTCTTATTGTTCTGTATCTGGCCTACAATTTAAGGAACGATTTTTCATAACTGCAACTCATGCTAAGAATCAATATATCTTCCCTACTTCATAGTGATTAAAAGTTGAAATTACTTTGTTATGAACACTGATGTTACAGTTCGTGTGATCGTTCAAAAACACAAGTTCGCAGTGGATTTTATTTCTCGTTAAAATGCTATTTCATACCACGACTAGCCCAAGAACATGAGACTCTCATTAAAAAATACGTTGTCACTATAAAGTTTGCCAGATCAGAACGGAGCACAGCAAGATTCCTATCAGATTCTGAAGGTACATTAAATTATTTGCACTGTAAATTATATCCTATCAGCAGCCCGCGTCAATCTGCAACACATCATAAAATCTGCTGATCTTCACTGCCAGTCTGGGAGCTAAAAGAAATAATATTATTTTTACTATTATTTTACCGCTTCCTTGCGGTATGCTCGACTATATTGTAAGTCGTTTAAATACGCCGCGGCAGCGGCTCTTCGTTCTCCACGCAGCTCAGCACCACAGATAATATTTATATAACTGAAAAATGTCTCAACAGGATGGGATAATATGCAAGCAAGCTTAACAATAAATAATACAAGTTTTCATTTAAACACCTCTATTAAAACCTTTAAATATCTCAGTGATTACAGACCTTTGTGAATTCACACGTAATGGCGTACATTGCTTAGTCTCGACAAAAAAATGCTACATTGGCGTTCTCTACGACAACAACAGGAGATCTTACTCGCACAACTTCCAAATTAAGACGACAAAAACATTCATATTCAACACGTATTATATACTAGTTCCTTTTTTAATCTCTGTTTAACATTTATCTTCTGTGTCGGTTTTATTACTCGCCGACGCAGACGTTTTCAGAAATAAATAATAAAAAAAATACATAATTTTATACAATGACACAATATGATACATCTAATTCTCTAATTACTACATAATATATTGTTTTTGTTTCTCTAGACGTTACACTTGGAATCAGACCCGAGTTACTCGCCCGCTTCATATTGTATTCCACAGATCTGGTTTCATTCGCATACATCGCAGCACACTATCATTTGGTACATTCGATACAAGATGTCTTCGGCATTCGACGACAGCGGGAAACAACAGCACGCTCTGTACAAGTGTCTTCAGTAGTTACCCCGTTGTAGCTAATGGTTCAAATGGCTCTGAGCACTATGGGACTTAACATCTGTGGTCATCAGTCCCCTAGAACTTAGAACTACTTAAACCTAACTGACCTAAGGACATCACAAACATCCATGCCCGAGGCAGGATTCGAACCTGCGACCGTAGCGGTCACGCGGTCCAAACTGAAGCGCCTAGAACCGCACGGCCACACCGGCCGGCCTGTAGCTAATCTACTAGTATATGTTTCCTCTGGTTATTTAATTCTGCTTATTACAATGGCCCTCTTCCTCCTGCCGTCATATGTGTTTTGCTTCCTAACACGTAAATAAATTTGAAGGTTTCCCACTGAACACAACACCAGTTTCACTCACGGCGTAAGGTTTGGTTTTCGTTTTGACTTCGTTTGGCCTTATGCTGTGTTTACTTTTGCATTGTCTGCGTAATGACTCTCACGTCTTTCAGCTGATGCTCACATTCTGCTAATACTGCTGTCTCATCTGCCAATCCCCAGTGCATTGTCTCTCTATGAATGTTCACCGCCGCTTTATCGTAGTATTCCTGATTTCATCTCTCCTGAATCGCAATCTCTGTGTGTCTATTCTTATTTCGTTGGTAGAGAACAGAATTCCGTCATCTCTCGAGCCGCGGAGTAATATTTACTGAGCTTTCAGATATAGGCCTAATGCACAATTTTTCACACACCATATTCAGAGGTTATTGCGTAGCTACTTTGATACCTGGTGGTAATACTAAACGGGTGCTGTTTTCCATTTGGCGATTAACCAGTAAAGTGACGTTGGGGTTTTATCTGTCAACCAGTGCTTTAACAGAAACTATCTACGGCAGCGCAAAGACGCGATTCGCTGATATCATCAGGAATGTTAATGCAGTCCCTGACGTAACGGTACTCATATTAGTGAGCATTGGGAGGCAAACAAAAATAAATTTCACTTCTTTCATATATCTGTCTTACGACAGGTGTGACTGAACGCTGTCTCCATTCTTCTGACCTCTGCTGTTCTTTTAATCTGCTGGTAACTTTGGTCTTTTTTATCTCATACAGCAATCCAAGGCCTCTTCATCGCTCTCGCTCACTTCATTACAGTCTTTCCTTCGACGACTCTTCAAAGCATACAATTTCTTCGCAATGTTTGTCACAGCCAACATGTTTCTATATTTTTTACATTTCTATAGTTTTCTTTCATGTGTTATGTTTTGAAGAATTTCTCCGCTCCTCATTGTATAAATCCATTTCTTTTTAAGTATTTTTCTCTCTAAACAAATTTTGAAACTTCCTAAGTACTTTTCTTTTGTTCTTTTCAGCTCCTCATCATTCATTGCTAAATAAAAATACATTTCCGATAGAACACTTTTTTTAGTGGGTTCTATTCGATTTCTTCAGCTGTCGACAAACGTTTCCTTTTACCATTTACCTTCTTTTTAGTTGCAGATATTCTGTTTCTTATTTCTTCAGCACAGCTTCCATATGCTGTCATCAAAATTATTATGTACCTAAATATTTTATTTGTTCCAAGAATTTTTCTTCCAGTTATACTTTGATGAAACGTTCATGTTTGTTTCTTGTTATCATATTGTTTTTTTCTCACATTTATCTTCATTTCATAACACTTTACCCACTTTTACAGCTCTCTCCATCTTGAATTGTAGTTCCTCCTTCGATTTTGCTAATGCCAATTAATTATCTCGCGTACTCAATCGCCTTTATCCTTTATTCTCCTACTATTAAGGATTCTGCATTTTTAATGTTTTATATGTTAATTTCTCATCATAGGTAACCAAAAGTGTTGGTGGCAAACTAAAACTTCGCGTAGTAAAAAAAGTTGTGCGTTGGAAATATTAATAACACCAAACTTTCCAGTCATCAGATTTAAGTAGACAAGCAAAACAACATGTAATGCAATTAGGAATTTCAAAGGCTGCCATGCTGATGCCTATAATTACAAGTTTGTTGACCATTCGCAACTTTGGTTTCAAACGACTGCCCCCTGGGGAAACTACTTACACGGCGATGAGGAGTGTTTTGCTATTTTTCCATTTAATTGCGTTGTTGTAGTCGAATTTTTAATGGTTTCTGTGAATCATATCATCTCCTAGACAAGATGAAGATATTCAAGTAACTTATAGAGGGACACCATTTACTAACATGCCATGCAATGGTTTTTTTTTCACGTATCGTCGTACCAAGGATGTTCCTTTTGTAGCTTCAAGCTAGTACGAAATGTTGTTGTTGTCTTCAGTCCGAAGATTGGTTTGATGCCTCTCCAGGATAGTCTGTCCTGTACGAGTCTCTTCATCTCTCCCTAACCACTGCGACCAACACCTGGGTGAACCTGTTTACTGTATTCGACCTTTGGCCTCCCTCTACAATCTTTCCCTTCACACTCCCTTTCATTACCATACTGGCAATTCCTTGATGCCTCAAGGTGTGCCCTGTCAACCGATCACCTATTTACGTCAGGCTGTGTCATAAATTTCTCTTCTCCCCAATTCAGTTTCCTACTTCCTGATTAGTATTTCGATCTACCTGTGTAATTCTCAGAATTCTTCGGTAGCAAGACATTTCAAAAGCCTCTCTTCTTGTCTGGGGCATTTATCGTCAACGTTTCACTTCCGCACAATACAAATTTGTACTCGATGTTGATAAATTTCTCTTCTTCCGAAATGCTTTTCTTGCTATTGCCAGTCTGCATTTAATTTCCTTTCTAGTTTGGCCATCATCAATTATTTTGCTGCCCAAATCTCAAAACTCATCTACTACTTGTACTATCTCGTTTCCTAATCTAATTCCCTCAACATCACCTGACTTAAGTTTACTGCATTTCATTAAACTCGTTTTACTTTTCTTGATATTCATCTTACAACCTCATTTCAAGACACTATTTATTCAGTTCAACCTATATTCCAAGACCTTTGTCGTCCCTTACAGTACTGCAACGAAAGCGGCAAACCTGAAAGTTTTTATGTGTAGCAACAATAACACATCAACCATGTATATTATTCTTTTTAAATGGTAACCGAATTCGGTGACACCATTCACCATCTTCAGACCCCTCTGGAACATAGGGTCATCACGCTTTGAATAGGCATCACCACCATATCTCTAATAGAAGAAGCAGAAACGATCTGCTTCTGCGTATGGTTGCAGCACATGTAGTTTATGTGCTTTTAAGTTTATGTATTTCTGATAATAGCAGTGTCATCAGTGAGTCTTATTATTTATATCCCGTCAGACTGAATTTACTCCCATTCTTGAGCTTTTCTTTCATTTCCGTAATTGCTTATCCGATGTATGGATCGAACAGTAGGGTCGAAAGACTGCATCCCTTCTTTACACTATTTTTAATCCGAGCATTCCGTCCTCCTTGCTCCCTTTTGGTCCTCGTACATATTTTTTATTATCCTTCTTTCCCTATAGGTTACACCTATTTTTCTGAGAGTTTCGTCCCTCTTGTACCACTTTACACTATGGAATATTTTTCCTCTGTCGACAAATCCTATGAGCGTGTCTTGGCTTTTCTTAAGTCTCGCTTCCATTATCTAGCACAACGTCAGCATCAGTATATGTCTGTTTTAAGCAAGCGAAGTGGTTGTAAACCTGTGGGATTTTCTTCCGCTACAGATAAACATTCGTGAGCAAATGAATTAGACAGTGATCTTGTAACGTGTAGCAACTCCTCTCGCGCTGATGACGACGGCGATGTGTAGGACATGAACTCTACGAGAAGCCGTTAGAGAGCTACCCTGACCCAATATCGTTCATCAGCAGGATACCATTCATGGAGATTTTTTTTTTTTTCAATGAAATTTTTCGGGTTTTGTGGTCACGCCATATGCGATAAAAAATACTGAGTTTTCGACTGCTTTTGCAGGCAGCCTTCATTAAGGTGCTCAGTATCCTGTAGGCCATCCAGTCTTTATCCTTCCGTTATTCTGATACCCGTTCGTATATCGGTAACTGCGGTGGAGAAGTGAATTTTTTTAACTAAATAATTTTCTGGCTGCAAATTGCAGGTGAAGTGCTTAAAATGTTCATTCAGATGTAGCTTTGACAAAAATTGAATATTTCTGTAAGCTATGCAAAATGTAGCGTTACAAAAATGCTAGTATTGTTTTGTGATATTTTGCTGCAACAAAAAAGTTGTTTTATTTCATAGTTACAACACATCTACCTCTCTAACGGATAGTCATGCAAAAGACGACCGCTGGACTCAGAAAATCTGACCAAGTAAAACGCCAAACTACGGAGGGAAAAATGTATATTCGATTTTTAGGTAGACTCAAAAAAATTCACCAGGCTCCACTTCATATAAAACTTGAAATTATAAAACAAAGCCCTACCAAAAGATGGTGACACTTTCAAGAATGTGGCAAGCAGGTTCCCTTGGTTAGTAGAGACCAGCTTGGAAGTAGGAGTTTTTGTCGGCACCGACATTTGGAAACTAATGAAAGACCAAACATTTGAAGACAGAATGATGGGCACTGAAAGAGCAGATTGATGTCCATTACAGAAGTTGTCAAAAAGTATCTGGTCAGCTATGAAGATCCTAATTACAAGAATGTAGTAAGAAACATGCTGGATAAAAATGGTTCAAATGGCTCTGAGCACTATGCGACTTAACTTCTGAGGTTATCAGTCGCCTAGAACTTAGAACTAATTAAACCTAACTAACCTAAGAACATCACACACATCCATGCCCGAGGCAGGATTCGAACCTGCGACCGCAGCGGTCGCTCGGCTCCAGACTGTAGCGCCTAGAACCGCACGGCCGCCCATGCTGGATAACTCCAAGGTATTGGTTGCCTCAAAGAGCTTGAAGCTGAACTTCCTGGATTTCAATGTCAGCTGATTTCCAGAAAATCTAGGTGCTGTGAGTGAGGAATAGGGAGAAATGTTCCCTCAAGAGATTAAAGAAATGGAACGGAGGGACCACGGCCGATGGGACGTCAGCGTGATGGCTGTCTATTGCTGGATGCTGTGCAAGTAGTGTCCTCAGATAATTCACAATAGAAATAGTTCGAAACCGAATTTTCACTGGGAAAAAAGACTACTGAAGAATATAACACTACATAATAATCTCGGTCGTGCCTTGTTTCAACAAGTCTTTTTTGGCAAGGTCTTTTTTATTTGTGCTTCGAATGAATTTTCTGAGTATTCCTCATTACTACGTGAAAAAACGTTACGTGACAGAAAGAAATCCTTTGCATTTCTGTCAACCGATCCCTTCTTTTAGTCAAGTTGTGCCACAAATTTCTTGTCTCCCTAGTACTATTCAGTCCCTTTTCATTATTTACACGATTTACCCATTTAATCTTCAGCACTCTTCTGTAGAATCACTATTTTCTTCTTGTCTAGGCTGTTTATCGTCCATGTTTCACTTCCATCCATGGCTTCACTCCAAACAAATGCCTTCAATAAAGACTTCCTAACAAATATATATTCGATGTTAACAAATTTCTCTTTTTTTGAAACGTTTTTTGTACCGTTGCCAGTCTACATTTTATATCTTCTCTTCTTGGCCATCATCAATTACTTTACTGTCAGAACAGCAAAACTCTCATCTTATACCGTCCTTTAAAGACGCTATCCAACCCGATCAACTGCTCTTCCAAGTCCTTTGTCGTGTGTCAAAGAATTACAGTGTCATCGGCAAACCTCAAAATTTTTGTTTCTTCTCCCTGAAATTTAATTCCTATGCCACATTTTTCTTTCGTTTCCTTTACTGCTTGCTCATTGTACAGATTGAACTGATAGTCTACAACCCTGTCTCATTCCCTTCTCAAGCACTGCTTCCTTTTCATGGCCTACGAGTCTTATAATTGCCATCTGGTTTCTGTACAAGTTGTAAATACCCTTCCAATCCCTGTATTTCCCCTACAACCTTCCGAATTTCAAAGAGAGTATTCCAGTCAACGTTTTCAAAACCTTCCTATGATACCTTGAAATATGCTATAAAAAGGGGGATAAGTCAGATGCCAACAATTCCAACAACTACCACTCAGCCTCATTTCTGACAGCTTTGTTCAACATTCTTGAAAAAAGTAATGTATTGAAAAGTAGCTTCACATATTTGCAAAAATAAAGTTCGAAGAAAATGCCAGTTTGGTTTTCAGAAAGTCTTTTCAACAGAAAATGCTATATATGCTTTTACTGATCAAATATTAAACGCTCTGAATAACTGAACATACCAATTTGGATTTTCTGTGATCTCTCAAAGGCTTTTGCCTGTGTAAACCATGTAATTCTTCTGTATAAGCTTAAGTATTGTATGAATGGGACAGTGCAAAAATAACTTAATTCATATTTAACTGGAAGAATACAGAAGGTTGAAAAAAAAAGTTAAAATAACGCGCAAAAATCAGCAGTTCTTCAAACTGCGAAGGTATCAAGGTTCAGTCTTGAGTCCCTTACTGTTCCTAATATATATTAATGAGTATTCACGATGATGCGAAGCTAGTTATTTTTGCTGATGATACAAGTATAGTAATCACACTCAACAAACAAGAATTAGTTGAGTAAATAGTAATGAATTCTTTTGAGAAAATTATCAAGTTGTTCTCTGCAAACTGACTCTCATTAAATTTTTATAAAACACATTATATACAGTTATGTGCTGTAAATGGTATAGCAGCATTGATAAATACTGGGTTTGAACGGAAGCCTGTAACTAAGACAGAATATTCCAAATTTTTGTGAATGTGCATTGGTGAGAGATTGAACTGGAAAAAACACATTGATGATCTGCTGCAACGTATGAGTTCAATTGCTTAGGCTATAGGGTTATTGCAGACTTTGGCGATAAACATATAAGTAAATTAGTTTGCTATAACTATTTTCGTTCACTGCTTTCGTATGACATCATATTGTTGGGTAATTCATCATTAACGAAAAAAGTATTCATTGCACGAAAACTTGTAATCAGAATAGTAGCTGGAGCCCAGCAAAGATCACCTTGCAGACATTTATTTAAGAAACTAGGGATATTCACAGTAGCTTCGCAATACATATACTCACTTATGAAATTTGTTATTAATAACTCATCTCAATTCAAAAGAAATGGCAATGTGCTTATCTACAACACTAGGAGAAAGACTGATCTTCACTAATTTAACTTTGGTACAGAAAGTGGTGAATTATGTTGTGACAAAAATTTTTGGTCACTTACCAAATAGCATCAAAAGTATGACAGATATCTAACCAACATTTAAAAACAAAGTAAAAGAATTTCCGAATGATAACTATTTCTACTCAACAGATGAATTTTTAGATATAAATTAGTGAACATAAAACTAAAAAAAAGGAAAAAACTTGAATTGTGGCATGTAGAGAAACCTTTTGTTAAACTGACACATTCCACATCGTTATGAAGTGTCATATTCATGATCTATGGAATAAGCATTAATCTGATCTAGTCGCATCTAAGTCTGTAAATGCTATAAATGTAGGTCTCCCTTTGCTTAACCTATCTTCTAAGAGAAGTCGTAGGATCAGTGATGGCTCGCATGTTCCTACATTTCCCTGGCATCAAAACTGATCTTCCACGAGGTCGCCTTCTACGAGTTTTTCATTCTTCTGTAAAAAAATCGTGTTAATATTTTGCAACCATGACTTATTAAACAGATAGTTCGGTAATATTCACACCTGCCAGCACATGTTTTCCTTGGAATTGCATTCTCCTAGAAGTCTGAGTGAGGGTATTTCGCCTGTCTCATACAGCTTGCTCACGAGATGGAACAATTTTATCGTGGCTGGCTCTCACAAGGCTATCAGTAGTTCTGACAGAATGTCGTCTACTCCTGTGGCCTTGATTCGACTTCGGTCTTTCAGCGCTCTGTCAAACTCTTCTCGCAGTGTTATATCTCCCATCTCATCCTCATCTACTTCGTCTTCCCATTCTATAACATTGCCTACCAGTTCATCTCCCTTGTACAGACCCTGTGTATACTCCTTCACCTTCCAGCTTTTCCTTCTTTGTTTAGGACTGGTTTTACATCTGCGCTCTTGATATTCATACAGCTTCTTCTCTTTTCTCTGAAGGTCTCTTTAATTTTTCTGTAGGCGGTCGCTATCTTCCCCCTGGGGAAATGTGATTCTAAATCCTTACATTTTTCCTCTAGTCATTTCTTCTTAGCCGTTTTGCACTTCTTGCCAATTTCATTTTTTAGACGTTTGAATTCCCTTTCGCTTGCTTCACTTGCTGCATTTTTACATATTCTCCTTTCATTAGTTAAATGCAATGTTTTGTGTGATATCCAACGATTTGTGTTTGGATTTGACGTTTTTACTTATTTTTACTTATTTGATCATCTTTCAGAACTACCCATTCCTCTCCTACTGTATCTCTTTCCCCTGTTCTTGTCAATCGATGCCTAATGCTGCCCCCAAAACTCACCTAAAAAGACTAAAAAGGTTTTTCAATGAGTAAGTTTGTAGACCTGTGTGATTACGACATAGCACGCTAGGGAGATCCTCGGTTCCCACGTCAGCATTTCTAGCCGCGACCCTGGCGTGGCTGCATGGCTGAGCGCTGTTTGCTTGGGAGCCGTGCTGTGAGAAGGGGGGGATGCAGTTTGCTGACTGTGCCGCGCTCTGCCGGTGTTTGTTTACTAACGCCGTGCAAGCGTAGGCTTTCGCTGGCACAACAAGTGTTAAGGCGACGCGATTTATGGATGCGACCTGACGCACGGACAGGCTAACAACAAAGCAGGCAGTGGCGTTTATTTACTTCTTGGTCCTTCTCTGCGTGAAACTGAGAAAAATTCGTGATGTCACGTCAGAATACGATGCACAAAATTTATTTAATTATTTCGTCTAGCATAAGTATGGTCTTCAGGCCGCTCCTCCATATTTAAGCTGGTCAAATCCATTTAAATGATATTGATATGTGGTAAGCTATTTCTGTATTACTTTTGACTGTTTTTACATCTTTGTTCCTACACGCTATTCTGTTCTGTTCCGGTTTGTTCTTATTGATTGTGCTTGTGCTAACATGTCGTAAAGTGTACCAATATGAAATGTTATAATAAATCACCGAAAGTGTACATCTTTATCATGTTCTCAATATCCACGGCACTTCAACAGGTTATGGGCCCAGGTATCTAGATAACCGATGGTTAACAGAATAAGGGATCGCTGATTAAAAACCCATGTCTCGTGATTCAAAGTCCAGTGTGTGCTTCTTTTCACAAAGAAGAATTGTTCGAGTCGACGAATTAGCTAATTAATGTAACGAAGCTGAAAGGACGTGAGAACTACGGAGATTGGGCGTTCGCTATCGAAAATGTGCTTATTCACGAAGGAATAGCGAAATGCGTCTCAGAAGTAATTTCATCGAAAAATTCGAAGGCCAAAGCGAAGATAATTCTTACGATTGATCCATTTTTATATGTGCACGTAAGAGAAGCAAAAACAAGAGTGGACTTGTGGAAGAAATTGAGCCGGCCGGAGTGGCCGTGCGGTTCTAGGCGCTACAGTCTGGAACCGAGTGACGGCTACGGTCGCAGGTTCGAATCCTGCCTCGGGCATGGATGTTTGTGATGTCCTTAGATTAGTTAGGTTTAATTAGTTCTACGTTCTAGGCGACTGATGACCCCAGAAGTTAAGTCGCATAGTGCTCAGAGCCATTTGAACCATTTTTGAAGAAATTGAAATCAATGTTTGTCGACTCTGGTTTTGCGAGAAGAATAAATTTATTGAGGACACTAATGTCAATACATCTAGAAAAATGTGATTCACTGACGAGCTATGTGAACCAGATAGTAGATAATGGTCAGAAATTAAGTGGAACATTTTTTGCTATTAATGATAAATGGATTGGTTAGTTATTGCTCGTAGGATTTTCAGAAAAATGTTCTCCGGTGATAATGGCAACTGAGCATTCAGGAACTCCAGTCACAACGGACGCAATCAAAAGTAAGTTTCTTGAAATGGTAGAAGAGGTCACCACGACTGGTGGTGTTTTTAGGGCCAAAAGTTGGCAAAGCAAACCAAAGTTTTCTCACTGAAATGGAAATACAGTAGGTAACCAAAACAGGAAGGACGGTGCTCGCTATAAATGCAAGAAACCAGGACATTTTGAACGTAAGTGCCCTAACAGTGACAATGGTACAACTTCAAATGTTTGCAGTGCAGTGTTCATAAGTGGCTCGTTTGACAGAAGTGACTGGTATGTTGATTCAGGTGCTAGAGTGCAGCCCACAGCAAATGAAGAAATGATGTTAACATACATAAAATGATGGCTGCAAATCAGACAGAAAGCCCCGTATTGTGCTCTGGAGAAGCTGATTTAGCAATACTAGTCGGAAAGAACTGTTTTGATATTACTGTAAAAATGTTGTGTGTGCTCTAGAACTAACTAAAACTTTTCTCCGTATGAGCATGTTGATTGAACAAGGAATTTTTGTTGAATTTAATAGTGATCAGTGCAATATTTATAACAAGCTTAATAAACTAGTCGCAACTGCAGATGTGATTAATAGTGTGTACAAGCTAAACATTGACAGAAGAAGTTATTTTTTGGGAATGATTACAGCATCTGACTGGCATAGAAGATTAGGTCACTTAAATACAAAGGATCTTATTAAAATGAAAAATGGTGCTGTAGAAGAAATGGTATGTGAAGACAATAACATAAGCAAGCAAAACTGTGTAGTATGCAATGAAAGCAAACAAACAAGGTATCCTTTTCCACTTGGAGGCAGTGGAGTCTCTAAACCACGAGAAGAAGTTCATGCAGACCTGTGTGGACCAATGAAAATTATGTCATTAGGAGGTGCAAAGTATTTTCTCATTTTGAAAGATGATTACACCCGAATGGGATTTGTGTATTTTCTTAAGACGAAGAATGAGACTTCAGAAAAATTTCAGTAATTTCCGAAAATGGAGGAGAATCAGCAAGAAAGGAAAATCATAACAGTAATAACAGATAATGGAAAAGAATTCTGTTGTGTGAATTTTGACAGTTTGTTGAAAAAACAACTGGCTTGTTCAAAAGTCGTGTGATTATGACGGAGAAGGGAATGGAGAAAGATTTAGTGTTATATAAAGGTACAGCTAGCATGCTGAACTTACTCGAGCTGGTACTGCAATTATGGAATGATGAT
The DNA here is from genome assembly GCF_021461385.2 of Schistocerca piceifrons. NCBI lineage: Eukaryota > Metazoa > Arthropoda > Insecta > Orthoptera > Acrididae > Schistocerca > Schistocerca piceifrons. Next base: position 215,872,143 of record NC_060139.1, on the reverse strand, counting down.
AGATATCTGACGTGTGATGAGAGGTAATGAGGACACGTGTGAGTAACAAACTGACGACGTAAAGAGCGTGTGAAAATCACCCATCTATCTAGTCACATACACCGTATAACTTGGCATAAGGAGGATTCAAGTGACCAAACAAATGAATGTTACACACACATATATATATTAAGTAACCATTCGTAACTAGCTCGAATCGTTAGGAGATTGCGCCGTTTGTGCCATATTGGACCACACCGCGGTAGAAAAGATTTGGGACGTCGAAAGATTGGAGCAATTTTTCATTTGAGGTGAAAAGATTTTTCTAAATTTTTGGATGCAATGCTACAACAGTTGGTTCTTCCCAATGTAGATGCCTGTCCAAGATTGTGTCGAAATCTTTGCGTTTTTGACAGGTTAGTTGGGTACTGTAAAGAAGTATATGAACCGTGTATTTTTAAAAAGGGCATCAGTCCTTAATTCGGTGATTTTGAGTTTGCTATTGCTTCAGATACTACAGTTGCAACGTCTCAAACTTTCATTAAAGGGACATCAGTCTGTCAGTTAGTGTACATTCTATAGGATTCGGAAAAACAATGTTGTTTTTGTAGGGGCATCACTCAGTGACTCAGCCGCTTTTAAAAGTAAAGAGACATCGGTTATTAGACTCACGTCCCTTTGAAAATAAAGCAGCTCTGACAATGCTGCATATTATTTAATACTTTCTACTGCCAGTCCTAGATAGCATCACCAGTAGTGTATATTGTTATCTAGACAGTTAAACATGCGTAGCATTAGACGTTGGCGTTACTGTTTAGCGATTATTTGTAATACAATGCACGCTTCTAAGCGCATACCACCAGAGTACACCGACAAGTACTCATCTCACAGTAAAGACCAAACTCCCAGCAGATTTCTGTTGTTTCCACCCGATTTTGGGAAATTCCCCAAAATTCAGCTAGAGTGTCAAAACTGAATATTGTTATATAATGATGCATTAGCATTGTGAAGTGTAGAACTGTACGTATTATATTGTCTGCAATCAAGAAAATGTTAATGTAAATAAAAAGGAATGTGCGATTTCAGTATCTTTTATATGTGTTTTTTAAAAAGGCATCAGTTCCCAGCTTTTCATGGTTAATTACATTACCAAAATATAACATTAGAAATTCATCTTGTCTCACAATCAAATTTGCATCACGTAACGCAACAATGCCCGTTTAAAAATACAATTCTATTGGACGAACCGTTTCACGAAAACATCCGCTGACTTCTTTCGACATGACATGAAGATGACCTGTAACTTCTTAGGATTTATTTTGTGTTCGAGGTTTTGAGAATATTGTGATAATGAACGAAGGTCCTCATTCATACCCGATATGGCAACAGCGACGTTCTTTGGGCTGGTGCTTAAATAAAACTAGATGTCTTCAGCATGTAAGTGGTAGTTACAAGAACGAAGCATAGATGAAATATCAGTTATTGAGTCAGAAAAGCAATGGTAATTGGTTGACTCCAAAGAACACATGCTTCCTTGTTGACTTATCCGATCCACACATACTAAACTAATACTAAATTAACGCTATAAGGACTTAATGTACAGCATATGCACGTATATTAAGTGTTATTTATGGGGGTAAACAAAAGATTTAGAGATACGAGTTTCTTCAGGCAGTTAAGACGCTTAAAATGACGTGCGGAAAACGGAGAAGCGGGATGAAAAATACGGGGTGTTTTTTTTATTTTTTTATGTTTCCGAACTGGGGACCTTCCGCGTGTTTTTTTACCCGACTGAGCCTTTTTTTCGTGGAACAGGAAGGCAGGGTAAACAAACAATCTTTATTCGTATAATTGTGCTGTCGTATGGATAAGAAAAGTATCAAGAAAGCAAAAACAATTTTGAAACCATAAAATCAACGTCAAGGCCGCCTTTTTCTTTTTACATGAAGAAAGTAAATGACAATCCTAGTCACAGGCGGGAGTGGAAACGAAGTTATCATCTGCATCACAATCCCTGCAGCACGCGGTGTCGCATCATGAATCTGGCATCCAGCCATATAATCTTCACCATACCTGCCATTGACACGTTAACATAATCCAGTCAGTTCTGGGCCAGCAGGTGGGGGCCAGTTGTCTTCTCAGTGTGCAATATGTCAATATATTTGAACCGTGAAGTACTGTCTCTAGTCGTTCTGCTGCAGGAGTCTTCTCATTTCTGGGACACCCCAGGTGTCGGGCAGGTTGTGAAAAACAATTCCTAAAAAATTGGAAAAGTAAGTCCTGTATTTCGTATGACTCCGTATGAGCTCGTGTTGTTCTTGTAACTATATCCAATAATCCATCACTGACTTAATATCGCAGGAAAACAAATATTTTGTCGCATGTCCAGCGATCCAATTGACCGCATACGTCTCTTGTTTGGAAAAAAAAGCCTTGTCCGGTAGAAAAAGTACATCCGATGTGATTTCTGTGTAGTTAGTGCGCCGAAGGAAGGCCAGTATTCGACGCGTCAGCATCCAGACGTCCCTCTCTGCGCCACACACTAAACAATGTTCTTCCGTTGCTAACGGTCCACAGTTTGTACCAAGAGGAGAATCGACCATATGAATTGCATGCAATCGTCTCCTGGTCACAAGTTTACGGTTTATAACAATATACCACATCGATCTCGCTGCTGTTGACACTAACGGAGTATGCACTGCACACCAAATGTGCTTCCAAGTTCTCGTTGGGTATTTGAATTCCATTATGTTGCGGCCATGGTGATCCATCAAGCACCGATAGATCTCCCGAGTTGTGGGTATTCTCGTCGAAGGTACTTTCAGACGAACATAACTATAATCAACACGAAACGAGGCAATGTGTGCAAGAGAAGGCGAAATGTTGCACACCGCTATCGGGGGTTCGTACGAAGGCGGAACAAGTACTTCTATCAGAGCTGGTGTTGTGGTATGCTTTCGTTGTTGCCAATTTCGTATCATCGCTCGCATGTAAAGCGCCAAAGCTTTCTTTCGCACGTTTGTGAGGTTGAGGCCACCGTTCCGGATCTGTAGGGTTAACGTGTATTATTTGATCTTAAATAACATCCCAGTACTTTGGTATTGGTAGGATCTGCACGAAATGGGGCAGTCTTGACACTGTGTGAACGTTGGTGTAAGCCACATGTTGGATCATGTCAAAGGCTTTCAGTGAGTTGTTGCGTATCGTCAGACAAACATTCTGCAGAAACCGCCGAGAACTCACCGCCGCTGACCGCCATAGTGAACGGGTAAATGTGATCCCTAGATATCTCAGCGATTCCACCGTCTGAAACGGTCCCGGTACGTCCTTCAGACCTCGTCCAGTGTGCATGATGTTGGATTTCGTCATGTTAACGACACTGCCTGCCGCTGTCCCGTAAGAGTATAGATGTTCTACAGCCTGACGCACTTCATGTCCTGATCTGACAAGAAGGATCAGGTCGTCCGGCTCGAGTGCTATCGCAAATAGCATCCTGGAGAGTGGGCACCTTTGTCGAAACGAGCCCGCTTCCCGACCGTTTACAATCACCGTCGATGTAGCCCCTCGTATTAGCCTCATAACTACGAAGATGAAAACAGGTGGAGCCGTCATTCGGCTAATGATTAACGCCAACAAGTCATGGTTTGTTCAGTCGAACGCACAATCTTAAGTCCACAGATATCATCGCTGCTCGCATTCTACACGTCTCCGCAAGGGCGGTAACGTCAAGGTATTCACTTAACGCCGAGGAGATGTTGCTTCGCACCCCTAGGCAAGCCTGATCAGGGGATATTGTCCTGAATATCGCCAGTTTGAGACGAGACGCTAGTAGTCGTGCAAAGATTTTATAGTCGGTGTTTAGCATAGCGAGAGGCCGATATTGATTAACACTGCGACTCCCCGACATCTTCGGGATGGGAAAAAGAAAGCCCGTCACAAAATCCGACGGTAGGCGCATGTCAGGACGCATCGCCTCATTGTACATCGAGACCCACTGTGGCATCATCACGTCCGTGAATTCTCGATAAAACTCTAACGTAATCCCATCTGGGCCCGGTGATTTATGGACTGCTCCTTTTTTGAGTTCCACCTTTATATCGTCTTCTGTGAGTGGCTCCGTAAGTGCTGCCTTATCCGTCTTTGTCAATGTCGTTTGCAGATGTTGCAGTATGTCTTCCCCCACTCGACAGTCGGTGTTCCGGCATATAGGGGGCGGAAATGCTCCAAAAATTCATTGGCAATGTCCTGTTGTGTCGTCGGTTGACGGCCATCTAAACCGTGGAGTACTGTGACCGATGTCTGGCGGTAACTTTTTTGTTCCCGCGACTCATGGTGCGTCGAGGTACGTTCCCCAGTGATGGTGTCGAGACATCTTGCCCGTATCGGAATGCCATCCCGTCGTCGTCGCGTGACCGATAGGATTTGTGCCTTGACACGATGAACTTCTGCATGAGGTTCTGCAGACGGCACCTGGAATGACAGCTGACGAAGCATGGCGTAATAATAATCAAGAGTGTCTCTTTGCCATCTCGTCTTATCCCGAACATACTGTATGAGAGCTCTTCTTATTGCTGGCTTAGTATATTCGAGCCACCACTGAAGCACTGAGGCATATGTTGTTAGACGGCGTTGACATGTGACCCATACCTCCTCGACTCTCTGAACGACATTCGGGGTCCGTAAAAAGTGACGAATTGAGATTCCATGCCCCGCGGCTTCGCCACACACTTTGCCGAAGGAGTTTTGTGCTACAAATATAAACCAGATGATCAGTAAATGCCGCAAGTCATCGTTCCGCGTCGACCACATTATCCCGCAGGCCAACCGAAACATATATTCGATCAAGTCTTCTCGCCGAGTGACCGGTAAAAAAAGTATATCCCTCACGGTTGCTATGAATCCTGTCTCAGGTGTCGCATAACTCCAGGTCCAGGCATAGCACTTGCAGTTCACGACAGGTATTGTAATGTGGAGTCTGGTCTTTTTTGGCTAAAACAAAATTGAAGTCACCACTTATAATAAAATGATCGAATCTGCCGATAAATTAGGGCACAATCTCTTCCGAATAATATCTCGCACGCGGCCGTCTGTTCTATGTGCTGGAAGGGGCATAAAAATTGAGAAGACGTATTCCATTAACAGTTATCGCCAGTCCTCGTGCCAAGGCAGATAAGCCAGGTCGCGAACCGGAATTCCGTCCCGGACCAATATCGCCGTTCCGCTGTCGTTGTCCGAGTGAGGCGAGGTGTAGGAGATGTATCCATCTATTTCCTGGAACTCAGGAATGTAAATTTCCTGCACCATCAGTATATCCACATCCGACGCGTATATCATGTCCCTAAACAACTGCTGTTTCATGGGCGATATAATGGTATTTACATTCACTATCCCTATTCTGTATGCCTAGGTTCGAGTAACTGTCATCTCCGCGTAATGTTAAAATGACGAAAATTCACCGTATCAAATGGGTCAAATGGCTCTGAGCACTATGGGACTTAACTGCCGAGGTCATTAGTCCCCTAGAACTTAGAACTAGTTAAACCTAACTAACCTAAGGACATCACAAACATCCATGCCCGAGGCAGGATTCGAACCTGCGACCGTAGCCGTCTGGCGGTTCCAGACTGCAGCGCCTTTAACCGCACGGCCACTTCGGCCGGCTTCACCGTATCGATAGTTCCTTTGCACATCTGCAGAGGGTCGCCCGACGGACGTCTCCCTGCGGCATTAGGTTTCTTGAAATGCGGATGCGAGTCCCCACCAATGGAAGGGTCCGTACCGGTGATTTCTTCGTCCTGCGCGTCCCAGCTGATATTATTGGGGTGCTCCAAACTGCCCTGTGCTGTGCTGATGTGTGGCATCTATGGATCTTTCGCAGCTTTAAACTCCGCCGCAGAATGGGTGTCGGGTCCCTGAACGGATGCGTCGTCTGAACGACATGACATTTTTCACTGTCCGAATTCATATGGTCAGCGACATCCGAAGCTTGTGGTTCCAAGTCAGACAGGTCCATAGTGTTAGACTCATCTGGGCTCCCAAGAAGAGAAGGGAGCGTCTCCGCAGAGTTTAATCGGCGCTTCTTGCGGCGCTTCGCCGGCCGAAGTGGTCGTGCGGTTCTAGGCGCTGCAGTCTGGAACCGCGAGACCGCTACGGTCGCGTGTTTAAATCCTGCCTCGGGCATGGATGTGTGTGATGTCCTTAGGTTAGTTAGGTTTAAGTAGTTCTAAGTTCTAGGGGACTAATGACCTCAGAAGTTGAGTCCCATAGTGCTCAGAGCCACTTGAACCTTGCGGCGCTTCGGCGAGCGTTGTTTGCGGGCCCTAACCTCGGCCTCTGGTGTCGGCGAATCTTGTATCCCCTGTTGTCTCGCCACCGCCACAACGCCCTGGGGCCGTTCCACTTCAGCTTTCATGCCTTGCGTGATGCTATCATCCTCTTTCTCCACCACCTGCAGTGTCTGGGATTGAAGGTTGGTCGGAGCCATTCCTTCTTCAGTGTGGCCAGAAAGCGCCTCAATCAACTGCGGCGTCGGTTCGATGGTGCGCTCCGACCTCGGCGTCACCTCCCCGCGAAGCGCCGTCACGTAAGTCGTCGGCAGTGACGTTGGTGTAGTCGGATTCTGGAAGACTCCGCTGGGGAGTTGCACGAGTCGCCTCTGCATACGCGCAGATGTCCCTCACCACCAAACCCGGAGCATGTCCGGGGCTGTCCATCATAGATGACAATAGTTCTACAGCCACCGATGTTTGTGTACTATGGCACATGTTTCGTGAGGGTAGTCCGCACCTGTCGGACACCATTGAGCACTGGATACGTGCTAAAACTTGCCCAACGTTCGGCCGTACGACTAATTACTTTGCCGTATGGCTGGAGTGATTCAGTGACCAATGATTCGGGTACCTCGAAAGGCAGCTCGAAGATTCGAATCGTACGCACGCCCAGGCCCGAACCCTACTAAAACTTCACCAATACGACCATCGGAGTGTCGGAACTCGAATCCTCGTTTGGCGGCTTCAATAATTCTATCACATGCTTGCGTCGTCAATCATCTGTACGTAAAGAGTGCTGCTCACGATTGATAAGTGAATTCCAATAAGCTCCGTGTAATTAATATGCACTTCGTCCCTCAAGAAACGTTCGATTTCGAAAGCCTTCGGTCTGGCATACTCGTTACAGAACGTGAACTGGTTTTTCGAAAACTGTGTGCCACTGCGTACGATTCAAACAGTAACACACGCGAGTAACGACGGTGTAAACACCGCTTCTTCCGCGAACGTTCGCAGTCGGGACGTAAACAAGTCCGAGCTGCTCCGCTGCCGAAGGCAGACTGGGGTGTTAAGCGTACATCGCAGCTGCTGTCTCCGGCAAAGCGCGCGAATCGATGCCTCCACAGGCAGGCTGTGGTCATAGCGTGACGGACGTCTCGGTCCGTGGTAGTTCGGTTTTAGCCGAGGACGATCCAGACGAGTTGGGAATGTCCTCTGAAAGAAGTCCGATAAAATCGTTGCGCTATTCAGTACTTAGAATGGTGTGTAAGAGCTGCGAGGCTGACAGATCTCCTTTAGAAAATACCTGGGTAGGGATTTCCACTTGCAACATTTTCCGTACAAGCAAAGAAAATCTTCCTAAAACCTTGGCCTGAACCTGGGAATTGGAACTGTTTCGTAGTTGTTTCTGGAATAATTTGTCCCAGACAGAAATACGAACTACTTGGTCGACATGCGTAGTATGTACCTCTTTTGGATCTGTGAATCTATTCGCTGCCATTAAATATAAGGAAAAGTACATCCCTGTAGATGACCAAAAATGCAGCATGTAAGACAGAGGACTCGAAAGTTTAATCAAAGAAAATTAGTGCTCATGCAGAGTGTAAAACAAGTGTTACATCTCTTCACTTCGCTATACGTCCTCAGCGTGAACTTGTAGAATCTATTTCTTCCGCTTGCTTTGTAACTACACGCCGGACTCGTGACGAGACAAAAAGTTACGGAGTCATGAATACGACCGGAGGTGACTGTTTGTCATTTGTTCGTGCTCAGTACATGCTTCGTCACTTCACGCCGCTGTCAATGACTTTTATAGAAGAATAACGCTGTGGGAAGCGAACCGCAGTTCCATCCTCAGCTAACAGACGATGCCTAGACATTATTTCGAAGTCGAACGCTGTAACCCATGACTATCCGTGCCCACGGGTTATTCGGCAGTAGTGAGTTACGACTGCTGTCGCATGCTAAGGGTAACGTGTCAAGTGTGTACCAGTCCCACGTGATTTTGATGAAGACTTGTGTGATTTATTGTTGTGTCTGCGATTTTGTAGTTCTGTAACCATTACCGTTCTGGAAATAGAATGCTGGAAGGAAGTCTAATTTTCGTTTTCGATAGCACCATGAAGTCACCCAAACTTAAGGTCCACATCTGCTTTCAAAGGCTACCCAAACAATACAGTGGTGCAGTTATTAAAGCAATGGACTTGCATTCTGCTGCAGCAGGATTTGAATCACTGACTAGTCATCCAGCTTCAACATTTCCCTGTTTTCCTTGAAGAGATTAAGGCAAACTCTGAGCTGAGTCCTTTCGGAACGACGCGGTCGCTTAAATGCCTCGTTTTTTACCTTCCACGACCGTGCTCCTTCGAGAACTTGGCTGTCAGCGAGATATTAAACCTCAAATTTTCCATTCCTTCTGTAAGACAATACTTTTTACACATATAACAGGTGCTCAAAAAGCTTTCGTCTCAGGGTGATGCTGCAAATTTATTTCGTTTGTAACGGGAAACAAGCCGGCCGCGGTGGACGAGCGGTTCTAGGCGCTTCAGTCCGGAATCGCGTGACTGCTACGGTCACAGGTTCGAATCCTGTCTCGGACATGGATGTGTGTGATGTCCTTAGGTTAGATAGGCTTAAGTAGTTCTAAGTACTAGGGGACTGATGACATCCGATGTTAAGTCCCATAGTGCTCAGAGCCATTTGAACCAAGCCGACGCTGGGCCTCTCACGAAAGACTTGATGAGCATCATTTCTTTGGGCTGACTCCAGATACACATTGGAAGAAAACGTGCAAATATCTGCGGAAACACGTGAGAAAATGCACGTGACGACCATTAGGTGAGACACCTGGTATTTAAGACTATTATACACTTTCTCCAAAGGTTTGCTACTACTACTGAACTCGGTTACCACGTAGTGTTTCCCAGTTTTTCGGGTATTATGTTCCATTTATCCATGTTATAACAGAGCTTCCGTTCAATACATCAAGCAGAAATTTTATCCAAGTCTTTCTGCACTTCCGTATGGTCGTCCAACTACAATAGTTTCCCATAGACACCGACACTGGCAGCGAACAATATGTTGGTATTGTTAACCTTATCTGATAATTTCTTTTTTGGTACACTGAAAACATTAGCGGTCTTACTACGCTTGCATGGGACACACCCGATGTCACTTTCGCTTCTTAAACGTTCGCCACCTAGTATGAAACTGAGCTTAGATTTTATGAATGAAAAGATTATATTAGTAGTAAATGCATTGTTCAGGGACAAAATAAGACTAAAATACTAATTTCAAAAATTGGTGTGACTCGGCAAAATTTTAGAACACCTTCAGAATGAATACTACTTGTGATAGAAAATAATAGTCAGTAAACTCAATATCAGACACCTAAAAATTATGAAAATGTTTGCTCTGGTGTACGAAAGTGAAGGTCGTTGCCGAATGTAGATACAGTGAGGGCTACATCGAAAAGTATATATCGTTATATTGTCGTGACAAAACTGATATTGAAAGCTGTGATGAAAGCGATTGTTTATCACTTATTCGATAGTGTAGGACATACTATAAGCGCATTATCGTCCAAAATTACTAAAAATAAACAGTAATTTCATTTATTTCTCGAAGACATGACACTGCGATTAACAGCTTTCTTCATGCAGATGCTGCCACCTACCGGGGTCTTGTAGAAATAGAAACAAATGATGCACAGAAAACAGATGATGGAAAGTAACATCACAATCAGGCACACTGAGTTTAGTTTATTCATTGATCTGGAAAAAGATAAAAGTTGGATGTAACGTATTTTCTATAATGAAGATTAACGTAACTGGACCTATTAGTAAGATATTCTTCTGTGAATAGTCATCGTATGATCGCATCTGTTGTTGACTCAGCGATCGTCAGATCAGTCAGACCTTGATAAGATTTCAAAGTGGTACAGAGACTGGCAACTGGACTTAAATGTTCAGAAATATATAGTTGTGCATTTCACAAAAGGAAGGAAACAAGCTGTCCTATCACTAAAATATCAAAGAATCACAGCTGTAACCGGTTAATTCATAGAAACACCTGGGTGTAATACTTGGCATGATCACATAAACTGACTTGTAGAGTGAATAGAATTATTGGTAGTATACTGGGGAAAAGCAATCCGTTAACAAAGGGGTTTTCTTAGAAGTCGCTCGTGCGATCCATCCTACAATATGGGACCCATACCAAATAGTGCTAACAGAGGATACTGAACTTTTCCAGAGAAGGGCAAGCAAGAATCTGAACTGGTAGCTCTTGAAGGTAGTCGTAAACTGTTCCGAGAAAACCTACTTACAAAGTTTTAAGAACTGGCTTTAAATGATGACTCTGGGAATTTACTACAACCCCCCTACATATCCCTCCCGTAGCGATAGTGAGGACGAGATTAATTACAGCGGGCACGAAGGCGTTTAAACAATCATTCTTCACGCTCTCCAAAGACAAAAGGAACGGTAAGAAACACTAGTAACTGGTACAATGGGACGTAACCTCTGCCATTCAGTTCTCAGTGGTTTGCAGAGTATAGAATGTAGATGCAGAGGCAGACACTAAAGACTTGCCTCACTCCGTTATTTAAATGTATCTCCCAGAAATAAACTGCAAGCAAACTTCCTGGGTTATCGGTCATCTAATGTTTAATTTCGCTTCAAGCCAAGAGAATATTTAGCTGAATTAATTACGCTCGCTTAAGGTTTTAACTAACGGCAGCACTGGGGCGCTATACTTACAGTATGCTAAAGCATGACGCCGTTATCATTTTTCGAGATAAGATATCGGGATGTCTGTTAATAACGCTCTTTTTGTCAAAGCGGAGCAAATTATCTGCCAAGATATGAGGTTCGCCGCTGTCGAACTAGCATATGGCAGCGTGTCGAAACCAGTCAAACGTGACGATCAACACGGTATATTATGATGTGTCAAGCAGGAGATGCCCAAATCCGGAATTCAGTTGCTCCGTAGGCGGACCTGGTCTATGTAGCGTCTAATTTTTTTTAAGGGTCCCTGAGTCTTTGTCTTTAATCGTAAGGTTGTGTTACTTCCTTATTAGCTGGAGTTCAGGGGCTTAAATCCGGAAGCGCAAAAGGATGTCTGTTTTAAATGTACGTCCATTTTAATAATAAAATTAAAAGCCAAATTCTTAGGCGTAAAACTTGACAATAAATTCGTTTGGGAGTAGCATATAGGTTTAGATTTGAAAGCAGTATATATTTGCTCAGCTGCTGACATGCTAGGCCTATCGCAAGGCCGGCCGCGGTGGTCTCGCGGTTCTAGGCGCGCAGTCTGGAACCGCGCGACTGCTACAGTCGCAGGTTCGAATCCTGCCTCGGGCATGGATGTGTGTGATGTCCTTAGGTTAGTTAGGTTTAAGTAGTTCTAAGTTCTAGGGGACTGATGACCACAGCTGTTAAGTCCCATAGTGCTCAGAGCCATTTGAACCATTTGAACCTATCGCAAGGTTAGGATTTTCTTTCAGGGTTTACTCCCTTAACCTTTGAAGATCCCTCTTCTTCACAAGGCAATGGTGTCCTCTTCTAATTATCCCCAGGGAGGATGGGTTGCCTCATCCGGCATCTCCACCATTCCGAAGGTCTCCATCTCTGCCGAAGGTGCCGTTAAGGTCTTCGCCCATAATCCTGGGCATTTGTTACACGTTGTACCCCGTGGAGTTGGTCCCTGCCGGAACTTAGCCATCCTTTCACACTGGCCCACTGAAGTGGAGGATGCCCACTCCCGCAGCGTGGATGCGCCACGCAAGATTTACTCAAGTAGTTGATAGGGAAGATGCCCTATCTCCCTTGCGCCAGGTTGATGGTTGTGTATGATGCCACAATCAAGGGCGACAGCGAACCAAATGCCCTGGGTTTTGCTGATGGTTTGATAGTATGGTGAGAGACAGAAGCTGAAGCACAGAAGAAACTTAATGATTGGAACAACACATTCAAAAATTTCGGACTAAAAATAAGTAGAACAAAGACAGTAGAAATGACCGTCAACAGGCAATAAATAATCTCAAATATATTTGTAGAAGGAGTCAAAGTAGAATCTGTTACACATTCCAAGTAACTAGGAAGCATGATCTCGAAAGAAAATCCCATTAAGCAGGAAATACTCAGAGGGGCGCAGAAAGCATCCAATTTTTACAGTCAAATCAGGAATCTCTGGGATAATAAAATGCCACGAAAATAAAAAGCGACAATGTACCACACCTATCTTGTACCAGTCTTAACATACGGTTTAGGAACCTGTACCCTACTAAACAAAGACCTCAGCAGAATTCAGGCAACGGAAATGAGATTCATTAGAACTGTGAATCAAACAACTAGAAAGGACAAAATCAGGAATGAAGTGCAGAAAAGTAGCTGGTATTGAGGTTCCTGTTACCAGTGGCATAAAGAAATGCAAGCTTCAGTGGTGTGGGCACATAATGAGAATGAACAGCCAAAGACCTGCCAAAAGGTATTTCAACCTGAGCCTCGTAGGAAGAAGACCACGGGGAAGACCAAGAAAACGCTTCATAGAGACTGTAAGATCAGATGTGCAGGAGAAAGGACACAAATGGGAAGCTGTCCTGGAACAGAAAATCTATGAAGACGGTACGAGATGGCGAGCGCTTGTACAACATACTCGTGAATCTGGAGTTGGAAAACAATGATGATGATGAGTGGCATATACCGATACTACGAAAATGCTTACACAAATTTTTGTGTGCAAAACAAATATTGTCGGATATAAGACCACAAAAATAGAAATAAAAACAGACACACTGTGCTTATTGTAACTTCACAACGTCATGCGGTATCATATCTTTATGTAGCTCATCAGCCCAAGCTGAAGTTTTACGGATCCAAAAGCGTATAATATGAATATTTTTGGACTGCGTTCAAGAATGTCTTACAGAACCCCGATTAATGAGTTGGATATATTAATTACTGCCTTCTCAGTCAGTGTATTTATTTCTTAACGGAAGTTATCATTAATATTATATCTCTCTTTCAAACTACCAGTCCGGTTCATGGAGTCAGTTCTAGAAATAAGTTCTTCATAAATACTTTAACTCGCCTATATACGTAGTAGAAGATGTCCATTTTTGAAGATCATGTATTTTATATAGTTTTCCAACAACGTTAAATATTTTGGCTACCAATAAAGAACATTTTAAGAGGAGCCTAAAGAATTTTATGGCGGCCAGCTTCTTTTACTCCACTGATAAATTATATAACAGAACAATTTCAGGTAATTATTTAGTATATCACGTAACATGAGTGCTATACGATACCTGGCTTCAGCACAGCTTCAATGCTGTAATACAATGTATGTAAATACGCCATGCAGACTTTTTGTTTTTGATGATGATTTGTTACAACAGGCACACATTTAAATGTGTAAATCTTTATAATTAATGTGTAAATGAAGAAATATATAATTTTTTTACCTTTTGTGCGATTTCGAGGTCAGTCTGTTTTAGAATCTGTGGCAGAAACATTAGCATAATAATTTTCGTATTGTACCTTTTTTGGTGTTTTCTTGAAATGTTTCACATCGTCGACGATCTCCCTATCTGCGGCTCAGGTAGTGTAATGGAATGAGCTGATTGTACGGCTAAGTGGCCAAATGCCTTTTAAGCAACAATTGTACACTCTTTCTCTTCTCCTTAAAAATATAATGTTTATTTCTTTTATATATTTAATTGTCTACCACGATCAGATCTGTCTTGGTGCGCTCATGTTGATGTATTATGAAACAACCTACATTGCGAAAAACAGAAACAAATGTATTGAAGCACTTCGTCACATTTACAAAGATTACAACTTTCGCTAAAACAAATGAAGTGTTTTGAACCAATGAGGATACACAAACTCCATATTTATGGTTAAATGGCAAACAAATGTGGCTGTTGGCAGGCGTGGAATACGTCAACAGACAACTAATAATATTTGTGATAATTGAGCTGAATTAGTAACTGAATAATGTAGAAAGTTACCTCTTGTCAAAAATAGTATAAGGCAAGTATGAAATCGTCGTTGGTCTTTACATTGTATTCCGATGGGACAATGAATGAAATGAAAGAGTTTAGATCAGGAAAAAGTTACAAGGAGAACAGATAAAGCTGATGACAATGTTTTTATATCTGACATTTAGAACGATAAATTTATTTGCACAGAATTTGGTTTAAATTAATGAGAAATCGAGGACCTGTCAATAAATACTTCAAATAGAGGAACACTTGTATACAGTACAATAGTCGAATCGAAGAAGAGCAGATCGCATGAGTGAAGAAAGTTTTCTTAGAGTGAAGAAATAGACCACTGACCTGGAATAGAAAAAGAAATTTCCGCAGCCGTAACTTTTGGTCGCTGTGCTGTGTGGAAATAAAACGTTTAACTGAGAAAAAAAGAAAATCAAAACTGACGGCATTGAAACGTCGTACAGTAAACGGTATTACGCAAACAGTTAAAATGTAAAGCGACGAGCTTCTAAGAGATGAGGAGCATAATTCATATAAAAAGTTGCAACAAGGATGGGTACATTAGTGAAGAGTATACTAGGCTTGTTAATTTGGTTTAATCACAAACACGCCATACATTCATAAGGCAGAGTATAAGTCACTCTGAAGATGAAGTGGCACAATAATTTTACTTGTGTAGCTGTGGTCTTGTGATACATCCGTACACTTTAGAGTTTCATATCTTTCAAAGCGGCTTCTCCCAATTATTTTCTTTTTGCTATTTTTTGACGTATCCCATTCACTTTTCAACCAAACTATATCTTCATCTACATATAGGGTGGCAATTATTGAACTGTATGAAATGAAATCATCAAACTTCTCAACGGTTTGCGTTAGGACGCTCTACTGCACGTTTGGCTGCGGGGCATAATGGGAATTAGTATGCGCATGCATAGTTTGGTTTAGCGACGAAGCCCACTTCATTTGGATGGCTTCGTCAATAAGCAAAATTAGCGCGTTTGGGGGACTGAGAATCCGCATTTCGCGATCGAGAAGTCTCTTCACTCTCAACGGGTGAAAACGGTTCAAATGGCTCTGAGCACTATGGGACTTAACAGCTGAGGTCATCGGTCCCCTAGAACTTAGAACTACTGAAACCCAACTAACCTAAGGACATCACACACATCCATGCCCGAGGCAGGATTCCAACCTGCGACCGTAGCGGTCGCGCAGTTCCAGAAGGAAGCGCCTAGAACCGCTCGGCCACCACGGCCGTCTCTCAACGGGTGACTGTGGTGTACAATGTCCAGTCACGGAATAATCGGTGCGACATTCCTTGATGGTACGGTGACTACCAAACGGTACAAGAAGGTTCTAGAAGATAATTTCATCCCCATTATCCAAAGTGCGACAAGATGTGGTTCATGCAAGACGAAGGTCGACCCCATCGAAGCAGGAGAGTGTTTGATGTCGTAGAGGAGCACTTCGGGGACCGCATTCTGGCTCTGTGGTACCCAGAGGCCACTGCCTTGGGCCTAGGTTGATCGCCATATTCTCCGGATCTGGACACATGCGACACCTTTATGTGGAGCTATATTAAAGACAAAGTGTACAGCAATAGCCCCAAAACCATCGCTGAGCTGAAAACAGCCATTCAGAAAGTCATCGACAGCATCGATGTTCCGACATTTCAGCGGGTCATGCAGAATTTCGCTATTCTTCAACGCCACATCATCGCCAATGAAGGCAGGCATATTGAACGAGTCATAACTTAAATCCGAATATCTGTAGTGACGTTTACACTTCGAATGAAGTATGTGCACTTAGTATTTTGTAACTAATTTACGTTTATTTTTTATATAGTTCAATAATTGTCACCCTGTAAATACTCCGCAAGCCGGACGGTACCCTGTACCACTATTAGTCATTTTCTTTCCTGTTCCACTCACAAATGGAGCTGGGGAAAAAGATTGTCTACATGCCTCCACATCGCCCAAATTTCTCGTATCTTATCTTCGTGGTCCTTAGGCGAAATGTATGTTGGCGGCAGTAGAATAGTTCTGCAGTCAGCTTCAGATACTGGTTCTCTAAATTTTCTGAGTAGTGTTCCTCGAAAAGAACGTCGCCTTCCCTCCAAGTACAGCCATTTGAGGTCCCGAAGCATCTCCGTAATACTTGCGTGTTGCCCGAACCTACCAGTAATAAATCTAGCAGGCCGCCTCTGAACTGCTTCATTGTTTTCCGTCAATCCGACATGCTGTGGATCCGAACGCTCGACCAGTACTCAAGAATAGGCCACACTAGCGTCAAATTGAACGTATTCACATACGGGCTCCGCATGTTTTGTCCAATGTCGGCCTCTTGCTAAGTTCTGTGCAAATGTTAGGTTTGTCTGAAGTTCCTGGGATCCCTTGATTAATTGTGCATCTGTATTCTTCAGTGTCGCACAATGGACCAGAAGTATACTTAGATGTAAGACAATAAATGATTTACATCACTGGACAATGTGGTATTCATTGCTTTATACAAAACTACTATGAAGTTATTACAGATTAAACTATAATTTGATAAGGCTTCAATTTTACCAATACTGATCCTGCTAATCGCAAGGTCTTGCTACCTTCTCAGTGAGGGAAATTTGAAATCTTTATGCACACATAAGTATTCTTGACATGAGGCTTATGATCAGATTAGGAGACAGCAAATTTCTACTTTCCAGAAACAAGTTTCCAACTACTCCTAGTGTACATTTTACTGTACTTCGACCATCGTCAGTTACTTTGCTATCGACTAATTTTAGCGTCTCATTTCCTTATCTAACTGCCTGAGCATCGCCTGATTTAATTCGATTATATTCCAACGCCCTTGTTTTGCTTTTGTTGATATTCATCTTATATCTCATTTTCAACTGCTTTTCCAAGTTCCTTGCCGTGTCTGACAAAAGTACAGTGCCACTGGCAAATCTGAAATTTTTTTATATCCTCTCCCTGAACTGTAATTCCCTTTCCAAATTCCTTCATGGTTTTCTTTACTGCTTGTCCCATATACAGACTGAACAATATGGAATATAAGCTACTATACTTCTCAGTCTCTACCTTCCTGTTATGGCCTTCGGCTCTTATCTCTGCAGACTGGTTTATTTGCAAATTGTAGATAAAATTTAGTCTCCATATTTTTTTCCCTGCTACCTTCAGAATTGCAAAAAGTGCATTGCAGTAAACATTGTCAACAGGTCCTATTAATCTGTAACTGCTGTTAATTAACTTTTGTCGTTCTAAGGTAATTCGAAAGGCCAGTATTACCTCATGTGTTCCACATTTCTCCAAAATCCAAACTGATCTTCCCCAAGGTCGGCTTCTACCAGTTTTTCCACTGATATGTAAGTAATCGCTGTAGTATTTTGCAGTCATGATTTATTAAATTGATGACTTCGCAGTGTTCACACTTCTCAGCTCTTGCCTTTAGTGGAAATGGGATTACTAAATTCTAAGTGTATTTCGTCTGTGCCATGTATCTTGTGTACCAGTTGAAATGGTATTTCCTCCCAAGGATTTCAATACTTCTGAGGGAATGTCGTCCCATGCAGATGCCTTGCTTCGGATAAGATCTATAGACTCCAGCCAGAATGGAATACAAAATCTAGCAGTGGCGACCCAAAGATATTATCAGAACAACCAAATTCTTTGCAGTCCCAGCTACTGATCCAACATATTCCAGGTGACGCAATGTGGTCCACAGCTGTTCTTCTCCGGAGGTCCCTTTCGAGTCCGACGCTGATGAGTTGTTTACCTGTTGTCAGGGGCGACGTGGACCGCTGCGACAACTTCGGCAACACGGCGCTGCACTTCGCGGCTGCGCGCGGCCACAAGGCGTGCGTCACCTTCCTCATCAACTGGGGCGCCAACCTCTGGGCCATGGACATCGACTTCCACACGCCAATGGAGCTGGCCGCCATGAACAACCGCGACGACATCGTGCGGTTGCTGGACGGTGCCACGGCCAAGGAGGAGGAGTCCAACACGTGAGTCTAACTAGCCAATATCACCACCTGACTGACCCACTGAAGAATTCTACTCGGTCATCCTGTAACATATCATTTTCTGGCAGTGCCTGTATGCTGTTCCTGTTCGATGTTTGGATATCAGCGCCAATTTCCAGTTGTCAGGGGAAGGAGGCTTTGTCTATCTTAGGGATCATGGGCTAGTTCTTCAGGAGTCCTCCTAAATGGCTGATGGTCTGGGCATGCTTTGTTGTCGAGGGCCGAATAATTTTCCGATAAAGACAGGTGTGTCCCAACATCCTTCTTTTTGTGGAAGGTCGAGATGTAACTTTATCTTAAATGCAATCTTGATAAGGGCACTGGGCCTTGTGTCCTTTGATCCTTACAGAATGTACGTGAAAGTTCAGGTAGATAGCCACTGTGGGACTCCGATGATCGCTCAAGGCACCTGGACCCGGTGCTAGCGCACAGGAGCTATTGATCCAACATGATCTAGACGACGCGATGTGGGTCACAGGGCATCTACTTTTTCCATGAGCTGGTGTTTGCGTTGGATGATGTTTTACTGGGTGGTTTTTTAAGGTCTTCATGAAGTTCGCCTATTCTTGCCCACTTTGGTGCCGCAATAATGAGTCGATGATACCGATTTTGCCAAGTCTGGATGGTTTTCAAATTAGAGGGTCTGGTTGTCCTCCACATGGAACAACCATATAAAACAGCTGCGGGGGGGGGGGGGGGGTAAAGGCCTTCGTATTGACCTTCATCTACTACTAGCTGGCCAGTAGACAGTATAGTTGGATGAGTTTTACAACTCATTCGCCAACCTCTACACACAGTTTGAAAAGTATCTTGAATGTGGCCCCCAGGTGCTTGACCTGATTGCTCCATAGAGTTTCCTGATAGTGAAGATTCAGCCTGTCTCTCAAACCCGGGCGGCAACGGGTAAACATCAACGCTCTCGTCTGTTTTGATAGTAATTGTATTTACCTTGGCCCAATATTTTACCGTTTTCCAACATTCGTTGGAAAAAAACTTCTGAAAGTCCTGGAGGAAGCAGCACCATACTGAAGAGGTATCAGCGAGGGCACGAAATAGCTAATGAAAATGCCTGGATCATGCAGTTTCCGATTGGCTAAGAAGCACTGGGGCCACTCATGCCCGCACTTGCACGGTGACCATCACAAAATGTTCTGCTGTCACCTCTATGAAAGGATTAGTATTTCTGCCGAGGAGTCACAGGACGGGAGATTCTCATGTTGTCTGTAGATCTAGATGCGAACACCCACTAAGATGGCCCCATAAAGGATATTACCGACAAAAAGTGGTTGAAGAATAGCAGTTATACGACAGAGGGATAAAAGTGCCACGACAAGCGGCGTCGAAAAAAAGAAAACCCTGTCACGGCCTGCACGGTTTGTACGGCTACTGGCGAATTTGTGTTGCCAGCTGCCACAGTTCATGAATAGATGTTAAAGGTATGTTACCAGTGGGTGGTTGGTGGCGACCGACGATGTTTCCTGGATCAGTTACAGCGTCTTCGTTCCTGTAACAAACAAAGGCCGTCATCAGAGAGGTCAATTTCATCATAAAATCGGCCCTGTAGAATGCTGTGAGTGTTTTGTTTGCCGTTGTGTGTGTGTGTGTGTGTGTGTGTGTGTGTGTGTGTTCAACTTTCTTTCTCGTAGTCGGGCGGTAGGCTGTGTAAGCGCAACGAGGCGGAGCCAGTCAGATTTGCTCAAATGCTGGGCTCACCGATATTTCGTTGTCAGTATGCTTAGTCTGAGCTTGCCATAGGTTAAGAACCCCTGAAAAAATGTTTTTGTGAGGCTATGCCCCCAGCTGTGCTTGTGAAAAACGCTAGGATTATTCGTCCTGAGCAAGCAGGCTGTGGAGGGCGTGGTGTGAAAACACCACGTTTTGTGATGATGTAAAAGAGAGACGTTACACATGCGGGCACCCTCTCGCTTCTCTCACCCTCAGCCAACACAAAAACAAACACAACACTACACACACACACACACACACACACACCATTAGAGGCACCTACACTTACTAGACACACTTAAACACACAACTCTCACACTTCGCGAAGGGAAGGTGCCATTGTGCCCGAAGGACACAAATACTTATCCAGTTAGGCGATTTAGCTTGCTCCAGCCAACAATGCCATACGACTTTATTTCCTTCATTATTAGTTATGACAACGCGGGATTTCACTTATTGAGCAATTATGTCGGTTACAGGGGTTGTGTGTTAATATTGTCATTCCGAGTCTTGGAATGATGTATCACTCATGAAAGCAAGGGAGGAAGAAAGAAAGGGAGAAGGGAAGGAAGAGACCCGTCGACATCGACGTCATTAGAGACTTTGTAAGCTACGTCCTTTATTGAGGAACTACCTTTCTTGAGGATTCTTCAGTGAATCTGAGTCTGGCATTTGCCTTTCCACCGTATGCGTTCTACCCAATGTTTTATGGAATTAGCTGCTTCCAGTAATTGTTCTAAAGTCGTGTAGTCACACAATAAAGGCTCTTCCGCGTATAGGTAATACGTTACATTTGTTTACGCTGATGGTCAATTCACACTCCTGCACCAATAATCGATCCTCCGCAGGTCTTCCTGAATTTCACTACAATTTTCTAGCGCTGCGATTTCTCTGTACACAACAGCATGGAACTTTCGATGTTGTGTACTGTCTTTAATAAATAATGTGAATAGTACTCCCTTGGTGCACGTCTGAAGACTTCTCTCTATTGAGAAATACACTGAAGCGGCAAAGTAACTGTTGTAGGCGTGCGTATTCAAATAAAGAGGAATGCAAACAGGCTGGATACGGCGCTACGGTCGGCAGCGCCTATATAAGGCAAGTGTCTGGCGCAGTTGGTAGATCGGTTACTGCTGCTACAATGGCAGGTTATCAACACTTAAGTGAGTTTGAGCGTGGTGTTATAGTCGGCACACGAGCGATGAGACACTGCATCTCCGAGGTTGCGATGAAGTGGGGATTTTCCCGTACGACCATTTCACCAGTGTACCGTGAATATCAGGAACCGATAAAACATCAAATCTCCGACATCGCTATGGCCGGAGAAAGATCCTGCAAGAACGGGACCAACAACGACTGAAGATAATTGTTCAGAGTGACAGAAGTGAAACCCTTCCTTCCAAAAATTGCTGCAGATTTCATTGCTGGGCCATCAACAAGCGTCAGCGTGCGAACCATTCAACTTTCGGAGCCGAAGGCCCATTCGCGTACCTTTGATGACTGCACGACACAAAGTTTTACGCCTCGCGTCGGCCCGTTGACACCAACATTGGACTGTTGATGATTGGAAACATGTTGCCTGGTCTAGATAAGACTCTGACAGGTGACACGTACGTAAGCATCCTGTTTGATCACCTGCATCCATTCATGTTCATTGTGCATTCCGATGGACTTGGGCAATTTTAGCAGGACAATGCGACACCCCAAACGTCCAGAATTGCTACAGAGTGGCTCCAGGAACTCTCGTCTCAGTTTAAACACTTCCGCTGGCCACCAAATTCCCCAAATAAATGGTTCAAATGGCTCTGAGCACTATGGGACTTAACTTCTGAGGTCATCAGTCCCTAGAACTTAGAACTACTTAAACCTAACTAACCTAAGGACATCACACACATCCATGCCCGAGGCAGGATTCGAACCTGCGACCCTAGCGGTCGCGCAGCTCCAGACTGTAGCGCCTAGAATCGCACGGCCACTCCGGCCGGCGCAAACTCCCCAGACACGAACATTATTGAGCATATCTGGGATGCCTTGCAACGTGCTGTTCAGAAGAACTCTCGTACTCTTACGTATTTATGGACAGACCTGCAGGATTCATGGTGTCATTTCCCTCCAGCACTGCTTCAGGCATTAGTCGACTCCATGCCGCGTCGTGTTGCGGCATTTCTGCGCGCTCGCGAGTGCACTACACGATATAAGGCACTTCCACCAGTTTCTTTGGCTCTTCAGAGTACATGCTGTGTTCTGTTTTCTGGAATCTCTACAACGCAATAACACTGTTGATCTGATAGCCCCTTCCATCGAATTTTGCGGCAGTGCGGAACTGTATCGAATGCCATACGGAAGTCACGGAACATGGATGACCGAAAAAAACGTAATATGCTGAAGAAACAAACAACTCTATCGGCATGGCGCGCGGCTTTGGCCGTCCCAGCGAGTGCGCCCGACAGGGAAAGTGAGTGCGGCGCACAATGGAGCTGCGATGGGAGCGTTTCTCCAGCATCTCCGTGTGGGGGCGGGCGCGGGGGCGGGCAGCTCGTTTGCGTTTTCCGTCGTTTGCGCCTCGCGCCCCACAAATTGTGTTTAGTCTACGCACTCCGCTCTCGACTCCTGCTTTAATTAATCTCGCGAGGTCCTTTTTCCGGCGGTGTGCGCGCTCACTTCGTGCTTGTTTGTTGCACGTCTTTCTCTGGAACTCTGGACCAGTGTGCCTACTAACGGGTGCGGGTCTTTGCAAAAACAGCCTCTTGAATAGGGCTGAAAAAATATCGACTACAGTTCGTTTCGTATACAGGGTTATTACAAATGATTGAAGCGATTTCACAGCTCTACAATAACTTTATTATTTGAGATATTTTCACAATGCTTTGCACACACATACAAAAACTCAACAAGTTTTTTTAGGCATTCACAAATGTTCGATATGTGCCCCTTTAGTGATTTGGCAGACATCAAGCCAATAATCAAGTTCCTCCCACACTCGGTGCAGCATGTCCCCACCAATGAGTTCGAAAGCATCGTTGATGCGAGTTCGCAGTTCTGGCACGTTTCTTGCCAGAGGAGGTTTAAACACTGAATCTTTCACATAACCCCACAGAAAGAAATCGCATGGGGTTAAGTCGGGAGAGCGTGGAGGCCATGACATGAATTTCTGATCATGATCTCCACCACGACCGATCCATCGGTTTTCCAATCTCCTGTTTAAGAAATGCCAAACATCATGATGGAAGTGCGGTGGAGCACCATCCTGTTGAAAGATGAAGTCGGCGCTGTCGGTCTCCAGTTGTGACATGAGCCAATTTTCCAGCATGTCCAGATACACGTGTCCTGTAACCTTTTTTTCGCAGAAGAAAAAGGGGCCGTAACCTTTAAACCGTGAGATTGCACAAAACACGTTAACTTTTGGTGAATTGCGAATTTGCTGCACGAATGCGTGAGGATTCTCTACTGCCCAGATTCACACATTGTGTCTGTTCACTTCACCATTAAGAAAAAATGTTGCTTCATCACTGAAAACAAGTTTCGCACTGAACGCATCCTCTTCCATGAGCTGTTGCAACCGCGCCGAAAATTCAAAGCGTTTGACTTTGTCATCGGGTGTCAGGGCTTGTAGCAGTTGTAAACGGTAAGGCTTCTGCTTTAGCCTTTTCCGTAAGATTTTCCAAACCGTCGGCTGTGGTACGTTTAGCTCCCTGCTTGCTTTATTCGTCGACTTCCAAGGGCTACGCGTGAAACTTGCCCGCATGCGTTCAACCGTTTCTTCGCTCACTGCAGGCCGACCCGTTGATTTCCTCTTACAGAGGCATCCAGAAGCTTTAAACTGTGCATACCATCGCCGAATGGAGTTAGCAGTTGGTGGATCTTTGTTGAACTTCGTCCTGAAGTGTCGTTGCACTGTTGTGACTGACTGATGTGAGTGCAATTCAAGCACGACATACGCTTTCTCGGCTCCTCTCGCCATTTTGTCTCACTGCGCTCTCGAGCGGTCTGGCGGCAGAAACCTGAAGTGCGGCTTCAGCCGAACAAAACTTTATGAGTTTTTCTACGTATCTGTAGTGTGTCGTGACCATATGTCAATGAGTGGGGCTACAGTGAATTTATGAAATCGCTTCAATCATTTGTAATAGCCCTGTATATTCGATATTATCGAGACACATTGAAACGTTTGTTTCGTCCGCGCCTCGGAGCTTCCGTGGCTTCGCGCGAAATCACACTTCACGTACTTTCGGCGATGTGCAACGCGCGAGACAAATTACGCGCCGTACTGCTCAGCGCATTTACACTGTGGAGAGAAATGTCATGGGATAACGATACAGACGTCGTCGTATAGGGTACACAAGGTATAAAAAGGGCGGCACATCGAAAGAAAATGGTTCAAATGGCTCTGAGCGCTATGGGACTTAACATCTGAGGTCATCAGTCCCCTAGACTTAGAAGTACTTAAACCTAACTATCCTAAGGACATCACACACATCCATGCCCGAGGCAGGATTCGAACCTGCGACCGTAGCAGTAGCGCGGTTCCGGACTGAAGCGCCTAGAACCGCTAGGCCAAAACGGCCGGCAGCACATTGGAGAAGCTGTCGTTTGTACTCGGGTGATTCAGGTGAAAAGGTGATTACGGCTGTACGACAGGACTTCAAACGCGGAATGGTAGTTGGAGCCAGATGCATGGGACATTCCATTTCGGATACCGTTTGGGAATTCAGTATTCCGAAATCCACAATGTCAAGAGTGAGCAGAGAATACCGCATTTCAGATATTACCTCTCTCTCCACAGACGGTGTGGTGGCCGACAGCCTTCACGTAACGACTGAGAGCAGCGCCGTTTGCGTAGAGTTGTCAGTGCTAACAGACAAGCAACACTGCGTGAAGTAACCTTAGAAATCAATGTGGGTCATACGCCGAACGTCTTCCTTAGAACAGTGCGGCGAAATTTGGCGTTATTACGCTATGGCAGCGGACGAAAGACGTGAGTGTCTTTGCTAACCTTGGATACCATCGAACATTTATGGAACGCAATCGAGAGGTCAGTTCGTGCACAAAATCCTGCACCGGCAACACTCTCGCAATTATGGACGGCTGAAGAGGCGGCATGGTTCAGTATTTCTGTAGGGGACTTCCATCGACTTGCTGAGTCCACGCCATGGCGAATTGTTGCTCTAAGCCGGAAAAAAGGACGTCCGACACGGTATTAAGAACTATGAATTTATGAATTACTGTGCTGATAAACCTCTTACGTTATTTAATTTTCAAACAGCTGAGCAGAAATGAACGTACTCAGACATTTCTCTCTTTACTTATTCTGATCAACACTAAACTGGCACACAATATTTTTAGCACAACTCAATCTGACTTTCAATAATCCCTACAAAAGAATGGCCCTGACTAACAATAACCTTTACCTTTCATGAAGCACTTACCTCACAAAAATCTTCGTTACCCGAACTACTGCAATACAGCGAGCGCCAATACTGCCAGATAAATAAAAGATTCTAACTACTGAAGGCACTAACTACTGATAGGCATAGTTAGCAAATGAAAGATTTTGATAGAGAACAAACAATGTATTTACCTTAATAATGTTCAAAAGTGATGTATATCAGTTCATGATATACATTATTACAAATTTACTCTCACTGATGGACACACGTCCAGATCGTCCGCTCTCAAAATTCTGCCGTCTCTCTCCCCACATCCACCACTGCTGTCGGCTCACCTCCAACTGTGCAACGCTATGCGCTGTTCACATCCAACTGCCCAACACTACAGTAGCGAATATTCCAACAATGCCAACCAGCCACAGACTGCACACAGCACAGCTAGTGATTTTCATACAGAGCGCTAAGTGACGTTACCAACATAAAAACCTAAACAGCCTACTTACATTATCCCAATACTTTTGTCACCTCAGTATAAAATGGGAGCTGAATCCGAGGTAGATCGGATTACACGTAGTGACATGCGTTTCTGCATCAAAATCAAATCCCTTCGTGGAAAGAACCCAACGGAAGTTTCCAACGATTTGAGAGAGGTGTGTGGGAGTAGTGTAGTGGATAGCAGCACGGTATCATGCGTTTCCTTGAAGGTCAGGTAAGCACTGGGAACAACCCAAGAAGTGGAAGGCCGTTAACTGGAACAGACTGCACCTCTCAGGCTAGTGACATTTTGTGAGAGGAACATGTGAGGAAATTGCATTTGAGGCCGCAATGTCTTTCCCTTTGGTTTACAGAATCAGAACAGAAAAGTTAAAGATGAGGAAAGTTGCTGCCAGATGGCTTCCGTATGATCTGAGTGAAGACCAGAAAGTAGGTCGCAAAAGAATCGCAGAAGAATTGCTTTAACGTTATCGAACAGAAGAACAGTGTCTAAAAGAAGCTATTGCACTTAATGAAACCTGGGTACGAGATTTTGAGCCATAACTGAAGTCTCAGCCGTCACTGTGGAAAAGTTCCGACTCTCCGCGCCAGAAAAAATTGCACAGCGACCAATCAAAGATGAAACCGATGATGATCTTTGCGTTTGACATTAATGGAGTCATAGCTACAAATGGAGTGAGCCAGGGGTGTCTGTAACAAAGGCGTACTACAAGCTTTTCTGAAAAATGTTCGCCAGAGAAGACCTGACATGTTTGCAGCTGGAGTCCACATTTTGCACGATAGTTCAAGACCACATATTGTCCTAGCAGTGAAAGAAACTAACTACAAATATGAATGGGAAATACTTCCCCACATTACATACGGTACTGATATGAGGCCACCAAA
The DNA here is from genome assembly GCF_021461385.2 of Schistocerca piceifrons. Classification (NCBI taxonomy): domain Eukaryota; kingdom Metazoa; phylum Arthropoda; class Insecta; order Orthoptera; family Acrididae; genus Schistocerca; species Schistocerca piceifrons. The sequence goes on along the minus strand of NC_060139.1, from coordinate 215,845,392 downwards.
CTGAAGGAACACCTCAGTGTAAAACGTTGATACAATTGATGATTCTTCCAGTGAGGTGCCCCAAGTAATCAGACAATTCAACAATGAAGGTCCCCTATCCGCAATACAGAAGTTGCCAAAAAGTTGGGAAGCTGCCATCCCAGATCACGTGATCTGGGCTGCCATCAAGCAAGAATGGAGATTATATTGAAGTCCTATAAAGGTATTTTGTAAAATAAATCATTTTCTTCAATTCTGTGTTATAGTGCGCAGAACTTTTGAAATGACCTTGGTAGAAGCCTTGCGGATGTCTAGCTATTTTTAAGGAAGATTTCAAGATTCGACTATTCCTACACCGCCTCCATCTGGCTTCTAACAACTTTCGCCGATAATTTCCGCAAGAAGGAAACAAGATTACACTTCAAAGTCAGTAAGGGAAAAGGTCACACAAAAAACATCACATGCAAATTTTCACGGTAACAAAATATGAAATTTATTGGTATCAGTTAACCTTAGCCAAGTCGATAACTTTTATCCAATACTGCCTCCAGCTATCCAATGGCTTCACGCTCCTGGGTATAGAAAAGGTATACGACCAGGTGTGGAAAGATAAACTTATCACAAAACTTCACGATCAGATAACCATCCCAGACTAGTACAAAACTTATCGACAGTTACCTTCAAGAGCGCCGTTGTTTCGTCAAAATAAATCGTCAACGCTTCTAGCACGCAGCACCTGTCAGAGGGCATCCCCAAAGGATCTGTCCTGTCACCGCTGTTATTCATGCGTTATGTCGACGACCTGCCTGTTTTCCCACAAGTGGTCCTGGTGCAGTTCGTTGATGATAAGGCGATTCTCAGCAGTTGCCGAGCTGTTAAAGCAGCGATCTGGCTCCTGCATCGACAACTCACCATGACAGAGAAATGTACAACTACAAACCATACCAAATTCAACGCTGGAAAGACCAGGGTCATAATGTTCACCAGACACCGACCACAATTACGAGACCGACTAATCGGTGGACACGTTGAACATCCTTAATCAGAACAAATAAAATACCTTGGAATCACTATAGGCAAGAAGCTGCTCTTCAAAATACATTTATGAGGAAAATGAGCTCACATCGTACGACATACTCACCAGCCCAATCCCCTTCTCGCCAGTGCACAAATGAATGTATGCACTGAGCTTCATTTACATAAAGAAACGATACTACTGGCCATCCTATATGGTTATTCCTCATGGGGCACCATATGTAACTCGACCCTAAAGCCAATCTAGGTCAAACAAAACCAATGCTTGCAGATGATCCCAAGAGACCCCACACTGGCACACATCAGCGGCCTGTATGTGGAACTAAACACTGTGATCCTCTGAGAAGCCATCCAAAACTCCATTCGGAAACTGATCAACAATATCGACACTCTGTGGCGAATTCGCGCCACTTGGGCTGGAAGGGTTCTATCTCCCCATAATGTTGGCATCGAATCTAGGTACATAAGGCCACCGTAATGGTACCCCAGTGAACACCCAAATTCAATAACTATCGTCCCAGAAGGGCTCAAGGACCAAAAGCCCACAGCCCTTCATAAGTGCAAATATAGAGCGTATTACCGTTTGATCTGTATATCCAGGAAGTCCAGCCACCCAGTGATAGCACTTCTTAAGGGCCACACACACACACACACACACACACACACACACAGAGATATATACATACATATACATAAAAGCTTCACACTCTGCTCCAAAGCCTCTTTCTACCGAACGAGTCCACACTGACTAATCTGCAATACTCGCCTAGAAAAATAGTGCCTGAGTAGAATTCGACGCCCGTACATGGGAAAGCAATTTTGGTTGCTTTTCAGGCTTTCCTTATCGGAAAAGTAATCTCGTTGATCAGGAAGAATCACAAATTCTAGGCTGCCGAAATGGTAACCACATTAAAACACAGGCTCCGTCCCACATGGCCCATGACTTGCTACCAGCCACTCGAGGACGCTCGCTGAGTCCTTTATTTTGGGATCGCGAAACCGCTCCATGAAACTCTTTAACATCTAGCCCCTTCAGCCAGTCGGATCCAGGAGCAGAATGCAGGCATTTTCATTAACCATTTCCCTGTCCCATTTACAGCGCTTCTGTTAGGTGCTGCATTGAGTGTTGCAAGCACTGGCCATCCTAGGGAAATTACTCGCCCTTAAATTCCACCTAGTCGGCTTCAACCACCACCCATTTAGGAGTATTAGGGAAAAATCTCTGCAGCGTCTTTAGGTGGAACAGAAACCCAGAAACTGACTGGGACAACTGCAAAACCAAATAGGAACTATGAAACTTCCTGGCATATTAAAACTGTGTGCCCGACCGAGACTCGAACACGGGACCTTTGCCTTTCGCGGGCAAGTGCTCTACCAACTGAGCTACCGAAGCACGACTCACGCCCGGTACTCACAGCTTTACTTCTGCCAGTACCTCGTCTCCTACCTTCCAAACTTTACAGAAGCTCTCCTGCGAACCTTGCAGAACTAGCACTCCTGAAAGAAAGGATATTGCGGAGACATGGCTTAGCCACAGCCTGGGGGATGTTTCCAGAATGAAATTTTCACTCTGCAGCGGAGTGTGCGCTGATATGAAACTTCCTGGCAGATTAAAACTGTGTGCCCGACCGAGACTCGAACACGGGACCTTTGCCTTTCGCGGGCAAGTGCTCTACCAACTGAGCTACCGAAGCACGACTCACGCCCGGTACTCACAGCTTTACTTCTGCCAGTACCTCGTCTCCTACCTTCCAAACTTTACAGAAGCTCTCCTGCGAACCTTGCAGAACTAGCACTCCTGAAAGAAAGGATATTGCGGAGACATGGCTTAGCCACAGCCTGGGGGATGTTTCCAGAATGAAATTTTCACTCTGCAGCGGAGTGTGCGCTGATATGAAACTTCTTGGCAGATTAAAACTGTGTGCCCGACCGAGACTCGAACACGGGACCTTTGCCTTTTGCGGGCAAGTGCTCTACCAACTGAGCTACCGAAGCACGACTCACGCCCCATACTCACAGCTTTACTTCTGCCAGTACCTCGTCTCCTACCTTCCAAACTTTACAGAAGCTCTCCTGCGAACCTTGCAGAACTAGCACTCCTGAAAGAAAGGATATTGCGGAGACATGGCTTAGCCACAGCCTGGGGGATGTTTCCAGAACATGGCTAAGCCATGTCTCCGCAATATCCTTTCTTTCAGGAGTGCTAGTTCTGCAAGGTTCGCAGGAGAGCTTCTGTAAAGTTTGGAAGGTAGGAGACGAGGTACTGGCAGAAGTAAAGCTGTGAGTACCGGGCGTGAGTCGTGCTTCGGTAGCTCAGTTGGTAGAGCACTTGCCCGCGAAAGGCAAAGGTCCCGTGTTCGAGTCTCGGTCGGGCACACAGTTTTAATCTGCCAGGAAGTTTCATATCAGCGCACACTCCGCTGCAGAGTGAAAATTTCATTCTGGAAATAGGAACTATGTTACAAAATATCATTTATAAAGTGTTCATTACTTGTCACTTTCGTTGTTGAACATTTATACTGTTGCAATCATTATAAATAAATACTTTTTGTGTCATAATAAGTTGTGTGTATAGTTGCACTAGTTAATGCGCCATTTGAGTGGCACTCCTTCCTGACAGATTTTTCTCTTCTACATATTAATGAACAGTAACCAAGACTGTACTGGTTTTAATGATAACAGATAAAGTTGCAAGAACTGATCTCCTTGTCATATACAAAGCAAATTGTAAGAGTGTGTATATGTCTGGGTCCTCCTCCCAAGCCCCTGGATCGATTTCAGCCAAATTTGGCACAGAAACAGCAAGCCTAACGAGTATCAGCACTGTGGGGGTTATTACCTTCTAGACCCAACAGGAGTAGAAATATGGGAAATAAACGTGTTTCGAAGCACCCAATGTGTGGGCTGCCCTGCATGACATTCATATTGTGTAGGAGGAGTAGGCTGAATGATCGACCTGCTGCTCTGCATTGTGGCCTACATATCTGGGGAAAGAAACAGTTCTACAGCCCCCACATGCAGGCTACCCTGCACAACAGATAAGCTGTGTTCCATTCGTATCAGCTTGTCATATCAACCAGCTTTTCATGGCAGCCCATACGTCAGGGTCAAGAAACAGTTTTCCAGTCCCTGATGGGTAGGCTGCCCTGCATGACAGGCATGTTTGTTGGAGTGGCATCAGCCTGAATGGAGGAATGGGTAGGAAGAGAAAAAGGCAGGAGGGGATGGATAGAGAGAAGGGGGAGGGGTATAGGGACAGAGGAGAAGGAGGAGAAGGTTGAGTGTGTGTGTGTAGGAAATGGTCAGAAAGTGGGAGGAGAAGCAGATGGAGAGACAGAAAGAGTGGGGAGGAGGAGAGAGGCAGAGGTGGAAGGAAGAAGTGGAAAGAGTGATGGAGGAAGATGTGGAAACAGAGAGGGGGAGGAGCGAGTGTTAGCAATATCATGTCAAATGCTTATGTGGGCGGACCTATGGGGATTCTGGATAGCGACAAAGTAAATTCCAAACTGAATCGCTAGGCCACTGGCTCGTGTAGATAGGCACGACAGTTCTGCCCTACAACGACAAGCCTCTGCCATGGTAAGATACGACAATTCAAGGCTATGGGGCGACGTACTTTCGCCGGACGGCAGTAGCTATGTCCCAGCTGCTAACTGTAGTGCTGTTAAGAGCAACGTGTGAAACTGTGGACTGTCGAAAAGTCAGCGATTTGCTGTACGGTGAATACTGTAGCGTGTGAAATGAAGGAATTGAACAATTACCAATGCTGCTGACTCCGCCAGAGCTGGACACAAATTGCATCCAGGGAAAGAAAACATGCCGAGTGACAAGGTGTATGCGGCACTCCGTGTCGCTAACGACTTGTTCCGCTGGAAATAACTAACTGCAGGAATGCGAAAACTATCGAGACGACACGAACGTGTGAGAAATAAGACAAGTTAGTAACGAACCGTTTTCATTACTCTGAGTCCACTGAGGGTAACGAATAAGAGGAACACGAAAACTATTGAATTGGCTTGAGTCGGGTATAAATTGTGTGTGGGTAAGAAAACACAGAAGTAAGAAAACTATTCGGGGAGAAACGGTTCTTCGAGTGTCGTGAAATACTCGTTACAAAGTAACAAAGACATACTGTATGCAACAACCATACTCTTGAATCAATACAATTTGCATTGAATTTGAACCTCTTAACTGAACAAACCACACAATAAAATATTTAAATAAGAAGACATCCCCAGGCAGCTGATCAAAAGTGTCAGAACATCAGTTAGTGCATGGTGTGTCCACGCTTCACCGTTATGACGGCTTGAACTCTGTTAGGGACACATTCAATGAGATGTATGAATTTCTGTGGAGGAATTCAGCCAAATGGTAACGATGTTGGATACTGGACTCTCCGGCGAAGTCGATGTACTAACTCATCCCAAAGGTGTTCCATTGGCGTCAGGTCGCAAATCTGGGCAGGCCATTCCGTTTCAGCAATGTTATTGTCCACAAACTATTGCCTCACAGAAGCTGCCTTATGACAGGGTGTACTCTCACGCTGATACAAACAGTCGTCACCTCCTAACTGTTCCTGTACTGTTCGCAGTACACAATGCTGTAAAATGTTTTCATATCCTTCCGCATTTTGCGTTTTCTTAAGTGCAATAAGGGGAGCACATCCTAACCACGAAAACCACGCCCATACAGTGATGTCACTCCTCCTTAATTTTCTGTTGTCACCACAAATGATGGCAGGTAACGTTCTCCAGGCAGTCATCACTCTAAATCACCCTTTTCAGGCATCCAATCTCCATTGATGGCGCTCTCTACATCGCCTGAAGCGTCGCTTAGCGTTGACTATAGAGATGTGTGGCATATGAAAAGCGGTTCGATCCTTGTACCCCATTCTCTACACACAATCAGTGTGCTAGCTGGACGGCTGGTAGCACTTTGAGATGCACAATTGATTCCTTCCCCAGATTTAATGCCATTTTTACAACCCCTCTCTGCAGCTGGCAACGGTCCCTCTCCGTAAGTACACGAGATCTGCCTGGTCTTGGTATAACTAGGGTTGTTCCTCCGCATTTCCACTTCACAGTCACATCACTAACAGCCGACGTGGCCACTGGGTGAAATGCCTCAGTGGTTAGCACACTGGGCTCACATCCGGGAAGATGACGGTTTACACCTGCGTCCGGCCATCCTGATTTAGGTTTTCTGTGATTTCCCTAAAATCACTCCAGGCAAATTCTGGGATGGTTCCTTTGAAAGAGCATGGCCGACTTCCTTCCCCATCATTCCATAATCCGATGGGACCGATGACCTCGCTGTTTGGTCCCCTTCCCTCCTCCCCCTCCCCCCCCCCCCCCCCCCAAATCAACCAACCCACCGATGTGGCCAGCTTTAGAAGGGTTCAGTTGTCCCTGATGGATTTGTTACGCAAGTGACTTCCAGTGATCAGTCCACGTTCGAAGTTACTGAGCTTTCCCGACCGAGCCAATCTTCTGTTACTGCTCTACTGACAACACATTGCTGCCCGCCTACTTTTATAATGGCGAGTCACCTCTCATGACTTCTAGCAGGCTAGCGGCAAGTCTGCATTACCTACTGGTGTCCAGATACTCATGATCGCAGCGGATAGACAAAATAATGTGACCAGTGGCATAATGGGATGGTTGTGTTTGACGGTCAATAACGCAGGTGAGGCGCGTGTCGCACTGGACTGTGGGTGTTCAGTACTGGCTGTGCATCAGTGCAGGTTGTTTACGAGTAGTGCACACTTCGTATTTGCATTCATAGGCCGAGGTCGACGTGCAATGAAAGACCTAACAGAGTTCCAAAGAGGGCAGATTGTGGGGGCCCGATTAGCTAGAGCATCAGTAACCATGACAGCCAACTTACTGAACGTTTCAAGAGCAACTGTTTCGACAGTCACGACAGCCTATCCAAAATATTTAAAGACATCATCGTGTGAACGTAATAGTGGGTGCAAATCAAAACTAAACGACAGAGATCGTCGTGCGCTAACACAAATTGTGTCTGAACAACACAAAACTAAGGCGGCTAAAGTGACTGCAGAGCTCAATAGCCGTCTTCGAGACCTCATGTCTATCGACACTGTCCGCCGAGAATTCCATAAATCGAATATTCATAGACTAGCTGCTATACCGAAACCATTGGTGACTATAACCAACACAAAGAAGCATAAAACATGGTGTCAGGTGCATAAATCCTTGACGGCTGATCAGTGGAAACACGTCATATGGTCCGATGAGTCAACGTTTTAGTTCTTTCCGACATCGGATCGGGTTTACGTTTGCAAAATTCCAAAAGAAGCCTACAGTCCTGATTGCCTGATTCCAACGGTTAAGCATGGAACTGCAAGTGTGATGGTGTGGGCAGCCATATCATGGTATTCTACTGGTCTCATCATTGCTCTCAAAGGCCGTGTTGCTGCCAACGATTACGTGAACGTTTTACCTGATAGGTGCACCCCACGATTCAAATGTTCTTACCCAGCAATGATGCCATATTTCAGGACGATAATGCACCCATTCACATAGCGAGGACAGGCTGGAGCACGCAACAGAACTGCAGCGTCTTCCCTGGCCAGCACAGTCCTCAGACTTGAACATTTTCGAACTCTTGTGGGCGGTATTAGAGCGCAGACTCCGGAACAGATTTCCGCCTCCCTCGTCTCTACAGGAGTTACGAGGGACGTTTGAAAAGTCCATGCAAAAATAAAAACTACTTTCGTGTTTGGGGTAAACCTTTTTTTATTTTTCGACATATGCTCCTTTTAGACTCGTACACTTCGTACAGCGCTGTTCTAATTTGCTGATTCCTTCCGAATAATAGGAATTGTCCAATTCTGCAAAATAGCTATTAGCTGCTGCAATCACCTCCTCGTTTGAATAAAATCTTTGTCCCGCCAGCCATTTCTTCAAATTGGGGAACAAATAGTAGCCTGAGGGAGCGAAGTCTGGAGAATAGGGGGCATGTGAAACGAGTTGGAATCCTATTTCCAATAATTCTGCGACCACAACTGCTGAGGTGTGTGCTGGTGCATTGTCGTGATGGAAAACGACTATTTTGCGGTCCAATCGCCGGCGTTTTTCTTGCAGCTCGGTTTCCAAACGGTGCAATAACGATGAATAATGTGCACCTGTAATAGTTTTACCCTTTTCCAGATAGTCGATGAGGATTATCCCATGCGAATTCCAAAAGACAGTCGCCATAACCTTTCCGGCCAAAGGAATGGTCTTCGCCTTTTTTGGTGCAGATTCTCCCTTGGTAACCCATTGTTTAGATTGCTGTTTGGTCTCAGGAGTATAGTAATGTATCCATATTTCATCCACAGTGAGAAATCGACGCTTTAAGTCCTGCGGATTCTTCTTAAACAGCTGCAAACCATCCTTTCAACACTTCACACGATTCCGTTTTCGGTCAAGCGTGAGCAATTGCGAAACCCATATTGCGGATAGCTTTCTCATGTCCAAATGTTTATGCAAAATATTACGTACCCGTTCATTCGAGATGCCCACAGCACTATCAATCTCACGCACCTTAACTCTTCTGTCATCCATCACCATAATTCTGCGACCACAACTGCTGAGGTGTGTGCTGGTGCATTGTCGTGATGGAAAAGGACTATTTTTGCGATCCAATCGCCGGCGTTTTTCTTGCAGCTCGGTTTCCAAACGGTCCAATAACGATGAATAATGTGCGCCTGTAATAGTTTTACCCTTTTCCAGATAGTCGATGAGGATTATCCCATGCGAATTTTTTTGACAATCACTCGACTTCCTTGATTCACACGAATGCCAAACACAAAGAAATAGACCAATATGGCTGAAACTTGGTGTGCGTTCTTTCCAAAGATGCTACTAACTAAACGTGTCCTCGATACGCGCCGTTGGTGCCATCTCTCGGACTTCGCACGGACTTTTCAAACGCCCCTCATACGAGAGGTTCTGATCGAACAGTGGGATAACATTCCACTGGAGACTATACAAACACTATATGCCAGTATTTCAAGAAGAACTGCAGCTTTATTACAGGCAAATTGGGGTCCAACGCCCCATTAACAAACCGTTCCCAAGTAAGTACAGCTGTTCGCATTATTTTGCGTATTCCCTATATACTTTTAGAAAGAACTTGTACAGTACATTACAGTAGGTAACTGAAAGGAATACGCAATGAGACAAACAGAAATGGCACTTTTAGTCAAAGATAGTAACTGCACTGATGGCATCGCGATTCATGATGGTACCCGGGACATCACAAAAGGCGGGAAATGGTTCTTACTAGGGTGTGTGATCACCACAGACGGCAGTGCACGCTCTGCAATGTGCTACGATGCTGGCCACAGTGTTGGTAAGGGCTCTTGCGGTAGGACGTCCCATTCTTCCACCAGCGCGCCAACAACTGCTGGATGGTCGTTGGAGCATGTGGACGTGCTGCCATAATTATCGCCAGCGCATCCCACACGCGCTGGATGTGATTTAAGTCTGGGAAACGGAAAGGCCTGTCCATTCGCCGAATATCCTCTCGTTCCAAGAGTTCCTCACTAGTGCTGTTCGATGCGGTCGCGCCTCGTCATCCATAAATTTGAACTCAGGACAGAGTGCACCCCAGAAAAACGCACGTTGAGAAGGAGTATAGTGTCTCTATAACGTTGACCAGTAGTGTACCTTCTTCAAAGATTTGGCGGTCGGTCCGCCCATGCAGCATTGTGCCTGTCCACACCGTCACACTTGGACCGAGAAACGGAACGTGTTCGACAGTGTTCCCGAGTGCATTAAATGTTCTCACCTCCCATCATATGAGAGTACGCCCACCACTGTCGAACACGATCGTCCTGCTGGTACAGTTGTTTCGGTGTGGTGAAGCATATTGTTGCGTGGGCGTACTGAACTCCAAATCTTTGAACACGGCACACTCACTGGTCAACGGTGTTGTGATGCTGTACTCCTTCCACATGTGTATGTTTTTGTGGATGACAATGCGCCACCGCATCTAACAGCGCAGGTGGTGGAGCACTTGGAACTAGAGGATAATCGGCGAATGGACTGGTCTCGCAGTACCCCCGACTTACGTTGGAGAAACGTAATGCAGTAAGTCCACATGCACCAGCGACCATCCAGAAATTGCCAGTCGCGCTATTGGAGGGATGGAACGCTCTATCACAAGGACTCCTTATCAACCATGTGGCCAGCATGGGAGCAGGTTGCAGAACATCCACTGCCGTATGTGGTGATCACGCACCCCATTCAGAACCATTCCCGCCTTTTGTAATGACACAGTGGACCACTATGAATCACGGTGACTTCAGTGTAATTCTTGTCTTTAAATAATAGTGTCATTTCTGTTCGTTTCATTGAGCATTTTTTTTTCAGTTACCTTCTGTGCTATGCTGTAGCAGTTCTTTCTATGCATGGACCGAGTGAAACCGAGCTTTGTTAGCTGCAGTGACACATCACGCGAAAGTTACTTTCGTCCTTAAGTGTCCGCAGCTCGTGGTCTCGCGGTCGCGTTCTCTCTTCCCGAGCATGGGGTCCCGGATTCGATTCCCGGCGGGGTCAGGGATTTTCACCTGCCTCGAAATGACTGGGTATTTGTGTTGTCCTCTTCATTTCATCATCCTTCATGCAAGTGACGAGATTGGACTGAGCAAAAGTTGGGAATTTGTACAGGCGCTGATAAACGCGCAGTTGAGCGCCCCACAAACCAAACATCATCATCAATCTTAAGTCTTGCATACCAGTGTGTATATATTGATGGTAGCTGGGATAAAATAAAGAGAGCGAAAGGTTGTTTATAGTATGTGCAGAGAAAAAACTGCAGTTATGATCCGTGAAAGAGAAACACTGATCCAGAAGGGGGTAAGGCAAGGTGTAGTATATCCCCAATGTTATTCAGTCTCTATACTGAGCAAGCAGTAAACGAAAACAAGGACAAATTTGGAGACTGAATTAACATTCGAGGAAGAGTTAATAAAAACTTTGAGGTTTGCTGATGACGTTGTAATTCCGTCAGAGGTAGCATTATAAGCGGTAGACTAGTCTTCCAGCAAAGTTACTGACTGTGGGCGAAGTAGAGACGAAGCCAATGCCAATAGCATGGAAACGTTTCTGAAAAAGAGAAATTTGTTAACATCAAATGAAAATTTAAGTGTTGGGAAGTCTATCTTGAAGATATCCGCGTGGAGTGTGGCCTGGTACGGAAGTGAAAAATGGTTCAAATGGCTCTGAGCACTTTGGGACTTAACTGCTGAGGTCATCAGTCCCCTAGAACTTTGAACTACTTAAACCTAACTAACCTAAGGACACCACACACATCCATGCCCGAGGCAAGATTCGAACCTGCGACCGCAGCGGTCTCGCGGTTCCAAACTGTAGCGCCTAGAACCGCACGGCCACTCCGGCCGGCTACGGAAGTGAAGCTTGCACGCTAAGCTGTTTAGAGAAGAACAGAATAGAATTTTTCAGATGCGATGTTACGTTAGAATTTTGAAGATTAGATGGGTAGATCGAGTAACTAATGAGGAGGTACTGAATCGAATTGGGGAAAAAAGAAATTCATGACACAACTTGACTAAAAGAAGGGCTCAGTTCATAGGACATATCCTAATGCACAAAGGAATCGTCAATTTGGTACCGTAATGGAGGGAAGTGGGAGGGGGGGGGAGCAGAGTCGGGGGGGGGGGGGGGGGGGAGGAATTGTTGAGAGAGACTAAAGGATACACACAATAAGCGAGTTCAAATAGAAGTACATTGAGGTAGTTATCCGAAGATGATGAGACTTGCACAAAAATCCCCATCATCTCCGAATAAAGAAATGAAGAGAGGGAAAAGTCACTGACACCGACGACCTTCCAGCAGAGTGATGGTTTTTCGAACAGTGGAGAACGACAGGTTGGCTAAGACGTATTTTCAGTTAGATCATTAGAGAAGGTACAATATCAACAGACTGGCAGTGAAGCATCACTTCACCAATGTTCAAAAAGAAAGGAAGCCCTACTGAGTATTCTATTTACGCCCGACCGGGTTACTGAGCCACGAGATGAAGATCGTTAAACGCATTCTCGACAAAAGGATTCGCGAGACAGCTCAAATCATATGGAAGCAAGGCGGATTTGTGAAAAATCGTGGCACAACTGATGCAGTCCATGCTGCTATTTGAAAAATATCGCCAAAAGAACAAGCGTCAGCACCTTGCTTTTCTAGACCTCGAAAAGGCTTTCGATCAGGCACCAAATGACCCAATCAGGCTGGCGCTTCGAGACCATGGTACACCAGAGTATCTTGTTAACTAAGTATGACTTCTGTACATAGAACCGAGGAACTATATCCAAGCAGCTGCAGAAACGTCAAATGAGTTTCGAATCACAGTCGGAGTCCACCAAGGCTGCTCGTTATCACCACTGCTGTTTATTGTTGTGATGGACACTGACACATCAGACCTGCACATGCCGCTACCATGGATACTTCTGTATAATGAAGATGTCATACTGGCTGCAGAGAACAAGTTTGATCTCTAGACCTAACATAAGAATGGAACAAACGAGTCGCACGATATGGCCTGCAGCTTCTTTTTTTTTTTTTTTTTTAAAAAAAAAAAAAAAAAAAAAAAGGAAGAAGAAGAAGAATAGTACGAGTACATGATATCAGGTCCTCGAGAAGTTGGGACTATCAGTTTTGACGCGCAGAGGGCGATTCCATTACAAAGGCAGGATACACAATTGAAGTCATGAGAAAGGGGCCCAAGGGGGCAACCTAGACAGCGATCTTCACCCAGATGTGGTTCAAGATCGAACAAAATGGAGACGGAGAATCCAATCATCGGACCATGGCATCAAGTCGGACAAATGCTAAAGAGAAAGAAAAAAAACGAAGAAGATTAGGTTTGTACAACATGGAGATTTGCATCAAACCACTCTTCAGAGCCGGCCGGGGTGGCCGAGCGGTTCTAGGCGCTGCAGTCTGGAACCGCGTGACCACTACAGTCGCAGGTTCGAATCCTGCCTCGGGCATGGATGCGTGTGATGTCCTTAGGTTAGTTAGGTTTAAGTAGTTCTAAGTTCTAGGGGACTGATGACCACAGCAGTTAAGGCCATAGTGCTCAGAGCCATTTGAACCATTCTTCAGACTGACGACCACAACAACAAAGACTTAGTCAAAGTTGGTTCGATCTTCCATAATTTAGCGTTCTACTCGTTAAGCATCAATACGCAATTATATCTAACGAATTTCCGAAATGAAGGAAAACAGAATCTACGTGGCCGCCTTATCTGCTTTCTTCAGTACCTCATGGACAAGCTTCACGAATTGATTTTCAAAAGATTTTCGTTGTCAGAATCCATTTTGATCACTGCAGGGAAGATTTTTGGTTTTCAAAAAGCCATAATACTGCAGCAAAAATAGCACATGACATTTAATAATAATAAACATAATACTGAGTCAAATGCTCTTCGTTCTTGGTCTTCCATTTGTACTTTTCCCCTCGTCGTTCTTTTGCATGTCGTATTTTACCCATCTTTCTCTAAACCTTACATCTATTCCCTTGAGAATCTCGAACATCTTGCATTATCATACGTTGTTGAACGCTTCTTAACAGAACAGCTACAGGGGTTGTACAAAAACACAGATACATCGCGAGAAATACCGGGTGATCAAAAAGTCAGTATAAATTCGAAAACTGAATAAATCACGGAATAATGTAGATAGAGAGGTACAAATTGACACACATGCTTGGAATGACATGGGGTTTTATTACAACCAAAAAAATACAAAAGTTCAAAAATGTCCGACAGATGACGTTCATCTGATCAGAATAGCAATAATTAGCATAACAAAGTAAGACAAAGCAAAGATGATGTTCTTTACAGGAAATGCTCAATATGTCCACCATCATTCCTCAACAATAGCTGTAGTCGAGGAATAATAATGTGAACAGCACTGTAAAGCATGTCCAGAGTTATGGTGAGGCATTGGCGTCGGATGTTGCCCTTCAGCATCCCTAGAGATGTCGGTCGATCACGATACACTTGCGACTTCAGTAACCCCAAAGCCAATAATCGCACGGACTGACGTCTGGGGAGCTGGGAGGCCAAGCATGACGAAAGTGGCGGCTGAGCACAGGATCATCACCAACGTCGCGCGCAATAGATCTTTCACGCGTCTAGCAATATGGGGTGGAGCGCCATCCTGCATAAACATCGTACGTTCCACCAGGTGTTTATCAGCCAGGCTGGGGATGATGCGATTCGGTAACATATCGGCGTACCTCTCACCCGTCACGGTAGCAGTTACTGACGTTTTGCTGTCCAGCGCCATCCGTCGGAATTTTGTGAATCTTTGTTTTTTTGTTCTAATAAAACCCCATGCCATTCCAAGCATGTGTGTCAATTTTTATCCCTCTATCTACATTATTCCGTGGTTTATTAAGTTTTCAAATTTATACTGACCTTTTGATCACCCTGTACATGACTGAACATAAATGCAGATACTAGCAAAGCCTGCAGGTTGCGCTGTTGTATTTGAGCACCATCGACACCTGTGCTTCAATATGTTGCAAGAATTGTTCTGTGTAGGTTGCGAGTGCATTATGTCATAGCTAAGTGACCTGGAACGTAAAGAAATTGTTGGTGCTGGAATGGTGGATGCTTCCATAACTACGGGAGCCTAAGTATTTGGTGTTTTCTAGAGGCACTATAACAATGATTTATACTGCATACAGGAAAAGCGGATAAACATCATCCGATAAGTCACAAAGTGGACAAAAGTGTATGTTGAGTGACCGTGACAAACGGTCATTGAAGGGGATTGTGACGAAAATATGAGGCCGGCCGTCGTGGTCGAGCGGCTCTAGGCGTTTCTATCCAGAACCGCGCTGCTGCTTGGTCGCAGGTTCGAATCCTGCTTCGGGGCCGGCCGGTGTGGCCGAGCGGTTCTAGACGCTACAGTCTGGAACCGCGCGACCGCTACGGTTGCAGGTTCGAATCCTGCCTCGGGCATGGGTGTGTGTGATGTCCTTAGGTTAGTTAGGTTTAAGTAGTTCTAAGTCTAGGGGACTGATGACCTCAGATGTTAAGTTCCACAGTGCTCAGAGCCATTTGAAACCATTTTTGAAAAATACGATCTCAACAGCTGCAAAAGTTACTGAAGAATGAATGTCGCACTCACTAACCCATTCAAAACCATAACAACACGAAAGGAGCTCTATAAGCCGGGAACTGCAGGGAGAGCTTGAATTCCAAAACCACTTACCTGTAATCCAAATAACCCATAACAGTAAAACAAATTGCCAGTGCCGTATTTGGCTAATGGTTCAAATGGCTCTGAGCACTATGCGACTTAACATCTGAGGTCATCAGTCACCTAGAACTTAGAACTACTTAAACCTAACTAACCTAACAGGACATCACACACTTCCATGTCCGAGGAAGGATTCGAACCTGCGACTGTAGCAGTCTCGCGGTTTCGGGACTGAAGCGCCTAGAACCGCACGGCCACCACGTCCGGCAGTGCCGTATAACTTAACTTTGGAGCAGTGGGGGGAAGCCATTTGGTCGGATGAGTCTTGTTTCACACTGTTTCCAACTTCTGGCCGAGTTTACGTCCCAGGAGGTGAATCATGGCGACGATTCGGTGATGATTTGGGCAGCCATATCACGGTATTTCATAGGCACCACGGTTACGCTCCAAGGTCGCATTATTTAAGTGACTGTTTTAGCTGAGCAGGTCCATCCAATGGTGCAATATCGGTAGTATTTGCTCCCTAATGGCGATGCTGTGTTCCATGACGAAAGGGGCCTGTTCACACAGCTCGCATCGTCCAGGACTGGTTTTGTGAGACAAAGGATAAAGTGTCGCATCTCCATTGGGCACCACAGTCACTAGATCTCAATATTATTGGGCTGTTGTGGTTTGGAGAGAACGGTGCGTGATCACTATCCACTTCGATCATCGTTGCCTTAACTTGCCACTGTTTTGCAGGAAAATTGTGTAAGAGTCTCTTGAAAACTATGCAGGGACCTGTATTTATCCGTTCCGAGACGACTGGAAGCTGTTATGAATGCCAACAATCTTCCTACACCTTATTAGGCATGATAATATGTTGTGTTTTTTGGTGTTTCCTTATTTTTGTCCACCCCCTGCATGAACTGTGTTTCGAAGAATGTCTCTCGATTTTTATTAAGTGGTGTATTGTTTGTGTACAATAATGAATTTGTTTGTGTTCAGGAAATTGGTGGAGACGAAGAAGAAGAAGGCCCAGAAGGCAGCGGACAAGCTGGCCCGTAGCTACACGAAGCTGCAGGAGAAAACCCGCAAACAGGCTGAGAAGGAGCAGCAGCGCCTCGCCAAAGAGAGAAAGCGCATGCAAGAGAACGGCGTCCCCGTCGTGTCCAACATGCCACACAGGTGAGCCCACCGCTGCAGCTTCGCAAACCCCCCACTGGTTCATGCGACTGCCAACAATGGGCACATTCCCACCTCACTGATAGCTGGGCGGAGCCCCCACAGTGAGCACCAACAATGAAGACATTCCCACATCACTGCTGTAGCTCTACAAAGCTTCCATTGGCACAGGGAGTGCCAACAATGGAGACATCCCCAACTCACTGCTAAACCCCAATGGCACACAGAAGCCCCCACTGCCACAAGGGGTTCCAACAGTGGAGACCTTCCCACTTCATTGCTATAGCTGCACAAAGCCCCCGCTGTCACTGGGAGTGCCAACAATGGAGATATTCTCACCTCACGCCTGTAGCTGCATGAAGCCTTCACCAGTACAGGGAGTCCCAACAATGGAAACATTCCCACCCTGTCCAATACACTAACTGCTGACCACATAACGAACTTCATTGTAACATTTCTCGCTCTAGTAGCTATCATTACTTTACAGTTAATTAATTATGTACAGTAGCAGGCAAGCTGTCATTATAAAGTACTGACTGGTCTACGCTGCACAGGGAACACAACTTACATCATTTGCATAATACACCATAGATTCATAGGTGCCACTATTTAGCTGATGTGGTACTTGGGGAGTGATAATGTACATCCATATTCTGCAAACTACAGTGAGAGCATAGCAGTGCATACTTCCATTCTACCTGCTATTAAGGCTTCTTCCTGTCCAATTCACGTGCAGAGCACAGGGATAATGATTATTTAAACGCCTCTGTATGTGCTCGAACTAATCTACTCCTGGGTTTCCCAAACTGTGTTCTGTGGAACACTTGTGTTCCATAGGAAGTAAATAGGTGCTCCTTGAAAAACTATTAATAACATGGCTTTCTTTCTGTGTTATTAGTTATGATTTAAAACTGAACCAACGACTGAATGAAACCAGTTTTTTTTAATTTTGAAAAATATTGTTAATTCTATTAACCTTCAAAATAAATAGGTTGTTCCATCAAACTACCAGTATTCTCAAAGTGTTCCGTTAGAGGAAAAGTTTGGGAATCCCTGCTCTAATCTTATCTTTGCAACCCCTAAAAGTGTGATACGTAGGTGATTGTACTATATTCCTAGATTCAGCCCTTAAAGCTGGGTCTTGAAGCTTTGTAAGTAGATTTTCATGGCACGGTTTGCATCTATCTCCAAGCATCTGCCATTTCTGATGTTTGGCATCCCCATGACATTCTCCTGTAGATCAAACAAACCTATAAAAATTTTTGCTGCACTTCTCTGTGTAGGTTCAATATCCCCTGTTAGTCCTGTTTGTTGTGGGTCCCACACACTTGAGCTGTATTCTAGGATGGGTCACACAAGTGTCACATAAGAAGTCTCATTTGTAGAATGGTTGCATTTCCCTAGTATTCTATCAATGAACCGAAATCTGCCAGCCACTTTACCTGCAACTGAGCCTATGTGATCGTTGCATTTCATAACGCTTCACCCAGGTATTTATGTGACTGACTCCAATTGGGACTCGATATTTTAGTCATAGGATGCTGAACTTTTTCGTTTTGTGAAGAGTATAATTTTACATTGCTTAGTATTTATAGCAAGTTTCCAATCTTTGCTCAACTTTGAAACAGTATCAAGATCCAGATGAATAGTTGTGAGGGTTTTTCCAGACGATACTTCATCACAGACAACTGAATTGTCTGCTTCCCTGGGGCACCTCTGAAGTTAGTTCTACATCTGTCGATGGCTCTCCGTACTAGACAACTGGTTGCGTCCTCTGTACCAAAAAATCCTCAATCCAGTCACAAATTTCGCTTGATATTCCATACAATCATCTGTCCAATAATAAGTGTAGGTGTGGTCCAAGGGCAAATGCTTTTTGGAAATCCAGAAACATTGCATCTACCTGGCTGCCTTGATCCATGGCTTTCAGGATGTCACGTGAGGAAAGTGTGAGTTGAGTTTCACATGATCGATGTTTTCGGATTCCATGCTGGTTGGTGTGGTTGGTGCTCATTGGCTGCCGAGGTGAAGCATGCCCACCAAAACTTATAACATCATTACTCATTATTTGTTAAATGAAACGTCAAATATCTATCTGTACAAGTACAAGAGGTCTCTCATCATTGCAGTCATTAGAAAGTACTAATGAAAATAATCTGACAGTAACAGTTAAAACATAATAAAAATTATGAATAGTCCGAATCTCTTCGTGTGTAGTAGTGTTGTTTCTATCGAGTGAAGGCACCAGGTCAGCGTAATTTACGGAACTTAGCGACATTTTCGGACACGTTAAGATCTAGGTGCGATTCCCTCATGGACTATCAGTACAAATGAGGCCAGTACCGTGGACGCGGTGGTAATTCAGGAGGGATATTATAACCGTTTAAAGTAAAACCATCGTACCATTGTACAACACTAGCCATTAAAATTGCAACACTGTGGAGTCAGATTGGCATCGGTTGTACTAGATGTTGTTGTTGTTGTGGTTTTCACTCCAGAGACTGGATTGATGCAGCTCTCCACGCTACTCTATCCTGCACAAGGTTCTTCGTCTCCCAGTACCTACTGCAACCTACATCCTTCTGAATCTGTTTAGTGTATTCATCTCTTGGTCTTTAAGCCTCTCATTTCCTAATCTAATTCCGCAGCATCACCCGATTTAATTCGACTACATTCCATTATTCTCATTTTGCTTTTGTTGATGTTCATCTTATATCTTTCTTTCAAGACACTGTCCATTCCATTCAGCTGCTCTTGCAGGTCCTTTGCTGTCTCTGACAGAATTACAATATCATCGGCGAACCTCAAAGTTTTTATTCCTTCTCCATGGATTTTAATAGCTACTCCGATTTTTTCTTTTGTTTCCTTCACTGCTTGCTCAATATACAGATTGAATAACATCGGGAAGAGGCTACAACCCTGTCTCACTCCCTTCCCAACCACTGCTTCCCTTTCGTGTCCCTCGACTCTTATAACTGCCATCTGGTTTCTGTACAATTTGTAAATAGCCTTTCGCTCCCCGTATTTTACTCCTGCTACCTTCAGAATTTGAAAGAGAGTATTCCAGTCAACATTGTCAAAAGCTTTCTCTAAGTCTACAAATACTAGAAACGTAGGTTTGCTTTTCCTTAATCCATTTTCTAAGGTAAGTCGTAGGGTCAGTATTGCCTCATGTGTTCAAACATTTCTACGGAATCCAAACTAATCTTGCCCGAAGTCGGCTTCTACCAGTTTTTCCATTCGTTTGTAAAGAATTCGAGTTAGTATTTTGCAGCCGTGGCTTATTAAACCGATAGTTCGATAATTTTCACATCTGTCAACACCTGCTTTCTTTGGGATTGGAATTATTATATTTTTCTTGAAGTCTGAGGGTATTTCGCCTGTCTCATACATCTTGCTCACCAGATGGTAGAGTTTTGTTAGGCCTGGCTCTCCCAAGGCTGTCAGTAGTTCTAATGGAATGTTGTCTACTCCCGGGGCCTTGTTTCGATCAGGTCTTTCAGTGTTCTGTCAAATTCTTCACGCAGTATCATATCTCCTATTTCATCTTCATCTACTTTCTCTTTCATTTGTACAATATTGTCCTCAAGAACATCGCCTTTTATAGACCCTCTACACACTCATTCCACCTTTCTGCTTTCCCTTCTTTGCTTAGAACTGGGTAACATCTGAGATCTTGATATTCATGCAAGTGGTTCTCTTTTCTCCAAAGGTCTCTCTAATTTTCCTGTAGGCAGTATCTATCTTACCCCTAGTGATATGTGCCTCTACATCCTTACATTTGTCCTCTAGCCATCCCTGCTTAGCCATTTTGCATTTCCTGTCGATCTCATTTTTGAGACGTTTGTATTCCTTTTTGCCTGCTTCATTTACTGCATTTTTATATTTTCTCCTTTCATCAATTAAATTCAACACCTCTTCTGTTACCCAAAGATTGCTATTATCCATCGTCTTTTTACCTACTTGATCCTCTGCTAACTTCACTATTTCGTCTCTCAAAGCTACCCATTCTTCTTCTACTTTATTTCTTTCCCCCATTCCTGTCAATCGTTCCCTAATGCTCTCCCTGAAGCTCTGTAGAACCCGTGGTTTAGTCAGTTTATCCAGGTCCCATCTCCTTAAATTCCCTCCTTTTTGCAGTTTCTTCAGTTTTAATCTACAGTTCATAACCAATAGATTGTGGTCAGAGTCCACATCTGCCCCTGGAAATGTCCTACAATTTAAAACCTGGTTCCTGAATCTCTGTCTTACTATTATATAGTCGATCTTATATCTTCTAGTATCTTCAGGCTTCTTCCATGTATACAACCTTCTTTCATGATTCTTGAACCAAATGTTAGCTATGATTAAGTTATACTCTGCGCAAAATTCTACCAGGCGGCTTCCTGTTTCATTTCTTCCCCCCCCCCCCCCCAATCCATATTCACCTACTACGTTTCCTTCTCTCCCTTTTCCTACTATCGAATTCCAGTCACCCATGACTATTAAATTTTTATCTCCCTTCACTATCTGAATAATTTCTTTTATCTCGTAGTACATTTCATCAATCTCTTCGTCATTTGCGGAGCTAGTTGGCATATAAACTTGTACTACTGTGGTAGGCGTGGGCTTCGTATCTATCATGGCCACAATAATGCGTTTACAATGCTTGTAGTAGCTTACCCGTACTCCTATTTTTTTATTCGTTATTAAACCTACTCCTGCATTACCCCTATTTGATTTTGTAATTATAACCCTGTATTCACCTGACCAGAAGTCTTGTTCCTCCTGCCACCGAACTTCACTAATTCCCACTAGATCTAACTTTAACCTATTCATTTCCCTTTTTAAATTTTCTAGCCTACCTGCCCGATTAAGGGATCTGATATGCCACGCCCCGATCCGTAGAACACCAGTTTTCTTTCTCCTGATAACAACGTCCTCCTGAGTAGTCCCCGCCCGGAGATCCGAATCGGGGACTATTTTACCTCCGGAATATTTTACCCAAGAGGACGCCATCATCATTTATCCATACAGTAAAGTTGCATGCCCTCGGGAAAAATTACGGCCGTAGTTTCCCCTTGCTTTCAGCCGTTCGCAGTACCAGCACAGCAAGGCCGTTTTGGTTAATGTTACAAGGCCAGATCACTCAATCATCCAGACTGTTGCCTTTGCAACTACTGAAAAGGCTGTTGCCCCTCTTCAGGATTCACACGTTTGTCTGTCCTCTCAACAGATACCCCTCCATTGTGGTTGCACCTACGGTATGGCTATCTGTATCGCTGAGGCACGCAAGCCTCCCCACCAACGGCAAGGCCCATGGTTCATGGGGGGGTTCTGGATGTATGGATACACAAATGAGTAAAATTTCAGAGGAGTGACACAAAAGTAGGTGGGAGTAATGCCGCGTACATTCTGCATATCAGGAAACATTACGCTGGTGGAATTTCATACAAAAATCGCATTGAACTTTTGTTCTTTTGGGAGAAGATCCTACTATACCTCGTTTCAGAAGGTCGATTATCTACCAGCATGTGGTGGAATTCATCAGCACCACTAACATGGCCTGTCGAGACTGCAGTTTGCAGTTCTGTGGTATTCCTGCTCGTGTTCGTTTGGGATCCCACGACTGTCATGTGAATATGCAACAGAGCGAGTCGGTGTAGTGGTAAGCACAATGACTCGCACTGGGAAGGACGATAGTTCAAATCCCTGCCTGACCATCCCATTATTTCCCTAAACTGCTCGAGGCAAATGTTGAGATGGTTCCCTTGATAAGCCAGTTTCCTGCTCCGTCCTTTTCTGGCACGAGCTTTGGCTCCATCACTGATGATATCGTGTTAGACGGTACATAAAACTCTAATCGCCCTTCTTTTCTTTCCAAAAAATGGAATCTGTGGGATTAGCAACGCTACGCTCAGCCCCATGTGGGTTGGCAATGGCCCAACATGACTAACCCGTAGACGATAGTTATTGCGTCCCTTCGGCTGTACAAAATCATAGTCACGTATCTTGAATCAGGAACTGGTCGTCTTTCTAGCAAGATAAGAATAAAAACAAGACAGTGCGATGACGTCTGGTGCGACACACTGTCAACATGGAGATCAGTAAAAGTTATTACGCCTCCATCAAAGACAGTGAAAGAACATACATACATCAAAAACAGTTTTGCACCACCCCAGTTCCCAGAACTCCTGAAGATAGACGTTGACTGTAGATACTGTATCACAGACAGTCCCTTTGACTGCTCAGAGATGTCACTAAACCCGGCAAAAGATGTAAACAACCATGCATGAGCAGCGCCTATTAGACGGAGGGGTCCGATAGCCGATCAGTTCCAGTCATTCCAACAGGAATGAGGTACACAGCTCGTGTTGCCTGTAGTTCAACCATGCCTAGATGGTCAATACCGCTGTTCGATCGCGTCCGCATTGTTACTTCGGGCCAGGAAGGGCTCTCAACAAGGACAGTGTCCAGGCGTCTCGAAGTGAACGAAAGCGATGTTGTTCGGACATGGAGGAAATACAGAGAGACAGGAACTGTCGATGACATGCCTCACTCAGTCCACCCAAGGGTTACTACTGCAGTGGATGACCGCTGCTTGCGGATTATAGCTCGGAGGAACCCTGACAGCAACGCCATCATGTTGAATAATCCTTTTCGTGCAGCCACAGGACGTCGTGTTACTACTCAAACTATGACAAAAGGTTGCATGATGCGCAACTTCACTCCCGACGTCTATGGCGAGGTCCGTCTTTGCTACCATGACACTATGCAGCGCGGTACAGATGGGCCGAACTACATGCCGAATGGACCGCTCAGGATTGGCATCACGTTCTCTCCACCGATGAGTGTCACATTTGCCTTCAACCAGACAATCGTTGGAGACGTGTTTGGAGGCAACCCGGTCAGGCTGAACGCCTTAGACACACTGTCCAAAGGGTGCAGCAAGGTGGAGGTTCCCTGCTGTTTTGGGGTGGTGTCGGGCCGACGTACGCCGCTGGTGTTCATGGAAGGCGCCGTAACGGCTGTGCGATAAATGAATGCCATCCTCCTATCGATAGTGCAATCATATCGGCAGCATATTGGCGAGGCATGCGTCTTCAAGGACGACAATTCGCGCCAACATCGTGCAGACCTTGTGAATGACTTCCTCCAGGATAACGACCAGCATGTTCTCCAGGAATGAGCCCTATCGAACATGCCTGGGGTACAGAATGAGATTTTCACTCTGCAGCGGAGTGTGCGCTGATGTGAAACTTCCTGGCAGATTAAAACTGTGTGCCGGACCGAGACTCGAACTCGGGACCTTTGCCATTCGTGGGCAAGTGCTCTACCAGCTGAGCTACCCAAGCACGACTGACGCCCCGTCCTCACAGCTTTACTTCTGTCTGTATCTCGTCTCCTACCTTCCAAACGTACGGGGCGTGAGTCGTGCTTGGGTTGCTCAGTTGGTAGAGCACTTGCCCGCGAAAGGCAAAGGTCCCGAGTTCGAGTCTCGGTCCGGCACACAGTTTTAATCTGCCAGGAAGTTTCATGCCTGGGGTAGATTGAAAAGGGCTGTTTATGGACGACTTGACCCACCAACCACTCTGGGGGTCTACGCCGAACCGCCGTTCAGAAGTGGGCAAATCTGGACCAACAGTGCCTTGATGAACTTTTGGATAGTATGCCACGCCGATTACAGGCATGCATCAATGCAAGAGGACGTGCTACTGGGTATTAGAGGTACCAGTGTGTACAGCAAGCCACCTCTGAACGTCTCGCTGTATGGTGGGACAACATGCAATGTATGGTTTTCACGAGCAATAAAAGGGGCGGAAATGATGTTTATGTTGATCTTTATTCCAATTTTCTGCACAGGTTCCGGAACTGTCGGAACCGAGGTGAAGCAAAACTTTTTTGATGTGTGTATGTCTCTACGTTTAGAACTAATGTTTACATGACACTGTGTAGCACGCTGGCTGTGTTGTTCAGAGCGCACAATCTCGTGGTTTCAGGCCCTCGACGGTGCTGGAGGTGCTGAAGGGTCTGAGGAGGGGCCGCAGCAACAGCCTGAAACAGCCGACGGCGCCGCCGGTCAATCCGACGTTCTCGGACCTGGTGTCGGGCGGGGGCGGCGGCGACATCTCGGGCGGCAGTATCGGCAGCGGGGGAGGCCGCAACGGGCTGCGGCGCAAGACAGGCTTCAAAGGCACCTCGGGCGGCACCCGCGGAGTCGCTCATCTGGTGCGCCAGAGGGCCAAGAGCACCACCGCTATCAGCGCTGCGCCGCCGCAGCCGCCTAACGACGACTTCAAGATCCGGGAGGTCAGCACGCTCGCACAGCACAGCATAGTGCGAACGCGAATCTGATGTGACATCCAAAACATCTCTGTGCGTAGCAAACTAAAGCTTTCGTCAAAGTGACGATTGGCACGATCCTGTTTGATGTCGTATGCCCCTTTCATCCTCCAACGAGTAGGCAGAACTGAAAAGATGTATCATATCCATTATACAGGATGAAAATTAGTTAAACTGACAGACTCTGGGAGGCTACACAGCGAACCAAAACAAACATTTTCTCTAAGACACGAAGAAATTACGGACATCGGCTGCAAGTGGGCGTTGATGTAACTCAAAGGGAAAAATTGAAAATATATTCCAGACCAAGATTTGAACCAGGATCACCTGCTTAACAAGCCGTTGCTCTGACCACAAAGCCATCATTGTAGCTGCACGCCTCCAGTCAGACCCAAATTCTCAACTTATCCACACATTACGAATGTAGTGCCCGTTGCCCAAAGTTGGGTATTTGGGTCTGATAGGAGGCGTGCTGGTGTAGTCCATGCAGCTGCATCCGTATGGCTTAGTGGTCAGGGCAACAGCCCAGTAAGTAGGAGATTCGGGTTCGAACCCCAGTCTGGCACAAATTTTCAAATTTTGCCATTGATTTACATCAAATCCCACTCACAGTCAATGTCTGTAGTTCATTTATTTCTTAATTGACCACCGTATCTGGATGGCTTAAAGGAGACCTGGGTTCGAACCTCAGTCTGACACAAATTTTCAGTTTTTTCCATTGATTGACATCAGTGCCCACTCACAGTCAACATCTGTAGTTCATTTGTTTCTTAATTCATAATGACTACTGGATCGAAGTTGTGTCTGTTCTTTCACACATGTCCTCAGTATATATATATATATATATATTGGACATGTGTGAAAGAACAGACACAACTTCGATCCAGTAGTCATTATGAATTAAGAAATATATATATATATATATATATATATATATATATATATATATATATATATATATATATATATATATATATATAAAGGCGAAGACGGCCAGTGATCTTTTCAATGCGAATGCACAAACCAGGCTCGAACTCTTACGGGTATCGGCGAAATGTCCCGAGTAATGAGGATAATGGGCAAGGGCACCACATTTGTACTGTGTGGATAAGTTGGGAATTTGGGTCTGATGGGAGACATGTCAGGGGAGTCCGTGCAGCTGTAATGACCAGTGTCCGGATGACTTAATGATCTGAGCAACTGCCTAGAAAGCAAGGGACCCATGTTCGAATCCCAGTCCGGTACAAATTTTCAACTTTTCCCGTTGATTTACATCAATGCAGCCTCGCAGCCAATGTCTGTAATTCATTTGTGTCTTAATTCATAGTGGCTGCTGGTTCCAAAATGGTGTCTGTTCTTTCGGACATATTTTTCTCTAATGTCATAACTGCCTTTGAGAAGTTTTTAATCCAGTAGAGAGTGTAATCGCTCTCATCACTCGTGCAACTGCGCATAACATGAGAACGAATCAGACGAATGTAAGAAACGTCCTTCATCCATTTCAGTTACAGCAAGTGCACAACCTAGAACCAGATGACCATTCACTCAGAGCACAGTTTTCGTAGTGGTATCTAGAACAGTATCAAATGCATCATGTATTTCCATCCTTCGTGCTGTTTACAGATGAAGCAACATTCGAGCGTAATGGTGTCTTCAACATGCACGATTGGTATGTTTTGAGCGAGGTTAATCCACAGGCCACATTTACTCGCGCTCATCACTTGCGGTTCTGCGTGAATGTGTGCAGTTGTTATTGGTGACCGTTTAATTGGGCCACATCTCCTACCTAGACCATTAAAAGACAGGCATTATTACTATTTCCTGGCCATACCATGGCCAGAGTTGTCGGGTGACGTGCCACTCGCTAAGAGACAGTGCATGTGGTTCCAGCATGACGGGGCGCCGGCACTTTTCAGTCATCCTGTGCGTCGATTCTTGAACCGACGATTTCCAGAAAAGTGAACTGGCAGTGGTGGTCCTGTACGATGGCCTACTCAATTCCCTGATTTACCCCTCTGGACTTTTTTGGGTGAGGGGAAAGGTGCAACTTTAAGAAACCCCTGTTGAATCAGAAGAGATTCTGTTTGCCTGAATAGTATCGGCAGCAGTAGTAGGAATTAAGCACATTCCTGCAGTCTTTGACGGTGTTAGACAAAACATGACCCATCTGTGTAACCTCTCTTCACAAGGCACTGGAGACACTTTTCAACCTCTGCTGTAACTGAAGTAATTGTGTTGTGTCTTAGTAACAAAGAATTGAATCTTGTTTGCGTTACTTTTTGTCCTCACACAAAAACACATTAGAGAAGGTGTATTCATTGTCCCATGCAACCTCCCAGGGTTTCTTAGTTTAATTTTGTTTCGAAAAACTCTCTACCAATTTTAAAAATCCTTACAGAAAAATCTGGCATTAGAGAAAAATATTTGTTTGGTGTGCAATCTCCCATATTTTGTGGGTTTAAATAACTTTCACGCTGCATAATCAAAAGTACCTGGGCATTTTACACAGCGTCATCTATTAGTTTCTCAGACCATTCAGGTGTACAAAGAAAAACTTCATAAAGTTTCAGAACGAGCTGTTCATTATTAAAAGCACACTGGGTTACAGGATTCACAGGATTCCGCTGAATATACAACAAAAGCAGCGATTTATTTTCACCTGACGATAACCTTTTTTTTTTTTTTTTTGCTTTCAGAGAAGCATCAACAGTCGCGAATTTTGAGTAACATCAACATTCTCTGCTTGACACGTTAAAATTTGTTTCTGTTGCTAAAAAACAGCTAAGTCACTTTACTAACATGCTTTGCAGTTTTAGCCCCCACAAAATTCTAAGGCAATGGTGTAGTATACGAGGAACTGAGGACAAATCACATCAAAAGGTTACGAGAAAGTACATTCTCGTTACAAAAATAAACACGTATTTTTCTACATTTACGCTGTTGCAAAGCTACAATGATTTTCATTTCACCAGCTATCGATAACATTTAAAAAATCATATTATTCCACTGAAAAATTTATCACAGGTGATAAGTCAGTTTTGCAAGTTAACCCTGTGGCAAAGTACTCTCATCATTGCGTGCTATCATTTGATAAAAATTCGGTTCGATATCGTGAGCTGTTGGAAGAAGCAATGGATGTTATGAATATTTCATTCTCGCTGTATCATTAGTGTGTGCGAGTGAACCTGCTAAGTGCAATCCATTTTCTCGAGATTGCAGACAGTTTAAAGAAGAATTCAGTATGTTGGCTACATTTCATATGCAGTGATGTATACCTAATATACGTAAAATACACAAAAATTCTAGAATATTGCTCATGTATGCGAGACCTGTACCAAATAAGAGGGCTATTCGGAAAGTAAGGTCCGATAGGACCCAAAATGGAATCCGCAGCGAAAATCCGATGAAGCTTTGCATAGATGTATTGGGTAGTGTCTCCTAGTATGCCCATTCATCGCGTCACATTGCTCTTTCCAGTTCTGAGTGCACAGTGGGCACGAAAACATGCCTAGAAAGCAGTCTCTAGCGCCAAGTACGACGGCCCGGTGAGAGATTTCGCCTGATGTCATGCAGCCCACACAACACAGTTGTTAACCGTTTCGTTTTTCATGACAATTCTCAGCTGCTCCCTGCAGGGGCAATGCAGATTCTCCTGCAGTGTTTTCTGTGGAAAGTGTTTGACCACCCACAATGCATCCCTTAATTGGCTCCCCCTTAGTTTCATCTCTGCTCCTATGAATCGCTGTCTGTGGAGACAACATTTTGGCACAGCTGTAGCTGTAGACTAGCGTAGAAAATTCGCGGAGCAATCAGGTGGCTGCCTTCTATTATGAGGGTATTAGAAGACTGGTACAACGCTACGATCTATGTCAAAGTCGGAGTGGCGACTATGTAGAGAAGTAGCTGGAAGGTATAGCTAACTGTTGCAAATAAAACATTTTTTTATTTTCGCTGTGGTTTCCATTTCGCGAACGCTCGGACCTTACTTTCCGAATAGCCCTCGTAGGACTAACAGCAGGTATTGAACGTATACAGAGAAGAGCAGCGCGAATGTTCACAGTTTGTTTGATCCGTGGGAGAGAGCCACAGACATACTGAAGGAACTAAAATGGAAGACTCTTGAAGATAGATGTAAACTATCCCGATAAAGTCTATTAACAAATTTTGGAAGGTAGGAGACGAGATACTGGCAGAAGTAGAGCTGTGAGGACCGGGCGTGAGTCGTGCTTCGGTAGCTCAGGTGGTAGAGCACTTGCCCGCGAAAGGCAAAGGTCCCGAGTTCGAGTCTCGATCGGGCACACAGTTTTAATCTGCCAGGAAGTTTCTATTAACAAAGTTTCAAGAACTGGCTTTCAATGGTAACTCTAGGAATACACTACAGTCCCCTCTGTATAGCTCACATACGGATCGTGAGGCTACGATTAGATTAATTATTGCACGCACAGAGGCATTCAATCATTCTTCACGCACTCCATACGTGAATGGAACGGGAAGAAACCCTAATAACTGGTACGATGTGACATACCCTCTGCCATGCACCTCATGGTGGTTGGAAGACTATAGCTGTAGATGTAGATGTAGACATTAACCCATATCCAGTCCTATTTTTGAATTCCATGCAGTCCATCGATTAAATGCGAAATATCATAATAACTATGATCTTTATCAGAATGATAAGCACTTCACCGTGAAGCTGACAAACGAAGCTGCGAAGCTCGAAAGATTTTTCTTTCTGTAACATCATGTGAGGAAGACTGCAGATCAGCCGCAGTGTACGCCACACACCACCTGCTGTGGCCCTGTTGCACCTTGACTAGTGGTCTGCCTAGCATTCTCCACGTACACCCACAGGCGCAAATAACTGCGCTGGACAGCGCGACGAGTCGGCGCGCAGAGCACCAGCTTTCTTTATGTTCCCACACTATTGCTTCTCTACAGACCACACAATACTCCCAGCCTCCTTTTATGCTGACAGATCCTCCGCTCGTGATCTCTAATGGTCAATTTCACAATACATACGGGTGTCCGGTTACTTTTGACCCAATTTCCTAGCCAAGCCTCTACGCTATTACTGTTCCCTGGCATGGGCACAAGGGCTAGTTTCCTTCTGAAGGACGAAAGGGAGTTTTCGTTCGGCCTGAAGTGATGGACCAAAATTTCCAAAATCCTCCTAAGGGGGTGTCATTCAGAGCCAACCAGGCTGATCTCAAGAGGCAAGTAATTTCCCCATGACGGTCAGTGTTATCCAACACCCATGACAAGAAACTTCTGAGAGGCTGTGCAGGACGCAGCACCTTACAGCAACGCAATAACCAGAAGCAGAAAATGGAAAATGAAAATGCCCATACTTCGCTTCTGATTCCGATTGGCCGGAAGGACAAATATGAAAATACACTCTAAGCAAAAAAAAAAACTATACACCACGACGAAATTAGAAGGAAACTTCCGAATGGGACGACAATCGGTAGGCGTGATGTACATGTGCTGGCAAATGATGACAATTTCAGAAAATTTGGAAGATATATTCAAGAAAAAGAGCTTCACAAATTGAGCAAATCAGTAAAGCGTTGTTGGAGGGCTCTGCCTATAGTGCTCCAAGCGTTCTCAATCGGGGAGAGATCCGGGGACTTTGCTGGACAAGGTAGTGTTTGACATGCACCAAAACAAGCAACAGAAACTCTCGCTGTGTGCGGGCAGGCATTATCTTGCTGAAATGTCAACCGAGGGTGGCTTGTCATGAATGGCAACAAAACAGGGCGTAGAATATCGCTGTGCTGTAAGGGTGCCACGGATGTCAACCAAAGGCGTCCTGCTATGAAAAAAAAAAAAAAATGCACCCCAGACCGTCACTCATGGATGTCCAGCCGTATGGCGGGCGACAGTCTGGTTGGTATCCCAATACTGTCCGGGGCATCTCCATCTTCGTTGGTCATCGGGACTCACTGCTGAAGACAATTCTACGACAGTCAATCACATTCCAGACCAAAGATGTGTTCACGATATTATAGTGCTTGCATTAATCCGAATTACGATGTGAATTTCCTTGAGATATGATCTGCAGTGACTATACGCATTATGAAATACACTGAAATTTATTTGGAGTTGCGAATACGGACTACCATCAGCTGTATAGGCCCTTCGGATATACAGGGTGGTCCATTGATAGTGACCGGTCCAAATATCTCACGAAATAAGCATCAAACGAAAAAACTACAAAGAACGAAACTCGTCTAGCTTGAAGGGGGAAACCAGATGGCGCTATGGTTGGCCCGCTAGATGACGCTAGGTCTAACGCTAGGTCTAACGGATATCAACTGCGTTTTTTTTGTTTTTTTTTAATAGGAACCCCCATTTATATTACATATTCGTGTAGTACGTAAAGAAATATGAATTTTTTAGTTGGACCACTTTTTTCACTTTGTGATAGATGGAGCTGTAATAGTCACAAACGTGTAAGTACGTGGTATCACTTAACATTTAGTCAGTGCGGACGGTATTTGCTTCGTGATACATGACCCATGTTAAAATGGTCCGTTTACCAACTGCGGAAAAGGTCGATATCGTGTTGATGTATGGCTATTGTGATCAAAATGCCCAACGGGCTTGTGCTATGTATGCTGCTCGGTATCCTGGACGACATCATCCAAGTGTCCGGACCGTGCCGGCCGAGGTGGCCGAACGGTTCTAGGCGCTACAGTCTGGAACCGCGCGACCACTACGGTCGCAGGTTCGAATCCTGCCTCGGGCATGGATGTGTGTGATGTCCTTAGGTTAGTTAGGTTTAAGTAGTTCTAAGTTCTAGGGGACTGATGACCTTAGAAGTTAAGTCCCATAGTGCTCAGAGCCATTTTTGTCCGGACCGTTCGCCGGATATTTACGTTATTTAAGGAAACAGGAGGTGTTCAGCCACATGTGAAACGTCAGCCACGACCTGCAGCAAACGATGATGCCCAAGTAGGTGTTTTAGCTGCTGTCGCGGCTAATTCGCACATCAGTAGCAGACAAATTGTGCGAGAATCGGGAATCTCAGAAATCTCGGTGTTGAGAATGCTACCTCAACATCGATTGCACCAGTACCATATTTCTATGCATCAGGAATTGCATGGCGACGACTTTGAACGTCGTGTACAGTCCTGCCACTGGGCACAAGAGAAATTGCGGGACCATGACAGATTTTTTTCACGTGTTCTATTTAGCAACGAAGCGTTATTCACCAACAGTGGTATCGTAAACCGGCATAATATGCACAATTGAGCAACGAAAAATCCACGATGGCTGCGACAAGTGGAACATCAGCGACCTTGGCGGGTTAATGTATGGCGCGGTATTATGGGAGGAAGGATAATTGCCCCCAATTTTATCGATGGCAGTCTGAATGGTGCAATGTGTGCTGTTTTCCTACATAATGTTCTACCGATGTTACTACAAGATGTTTCACTGCATGACAGAATGGCGGTGTACTTCCAACATGATGGATGTCCGGCACATAGCTCGCGTGCGGTTGAAGCGGTATTGAATATCATATTTCATGACAGGTGGATTGGTCGTCGAAGCACAATACTATGGCCCGCACGTTCACCGGATCTGACGTCCCCGGATTTCTTTCTGTGGGGAAAGTTGAAGGATATTTGCCATCGTGGTCCACCGACAACACCTGACAACATGCGTCAGCGTATTGTCAATGCATGTGCGAACATTACGGAAGGCGAACTGCCCGCTGTTGAGAGGAATGTCGTTACACGTATTGCCAAATGCATTGGGGTTGACGGACATCATTTTGAGCATTTATTGCATTAATGTGGTGTTTACAGGTAATCACGCTGTAACAGCATGTGTTCTCAGAAATGATAAGTTCACAAAGGTACATGTATCACATTGGAACAACCGTAATAAAATGTTCAAACGTACCTACGTTCTGCATTTTAATTTAAAAAACCTACCTGTTACCAGCTGTTCGTCTAAAATTGTGAGCCATATGTTTGTGACTATTACAGCACCATCTATCACAAAGCGAAAAAGTGGTCCAACTAAAACATTCATATTTCTTTACGTACTACAGGAATATGTAATAAAAAATGGGGTTCCTATTTTAAAAAACGCAGTTGATATCCGTTGGACCTATGGCAGCGCCATCTAGCGGGCCAACCATAGTGCCATCTGGAACAAGTTTTGTTCTTTGTAGCTTTTTCGTTTGACGCTTATTTCGTGAGATATTTGGGCCGGTCACGGTCAATAGACCACACTGTATATGCATATCTGAAGGAACTTTACATCGTAATTCGAATTAGTACGGGCACTGCAATATCGTATTTATCTGCCGGCTCCGGGCGAGCGATTTTCAAGTAAAATTGTCTCCCCTGTACGGGAACATACATAATGGATGTACGAGTACAGGTCGAAGACGCATGGCTGACGACATATGGAAGTTTGGGTCTGGCCGCGAGTCGTTCGCGGATAGCCAGGTGGTAAGGCGAACGCTCGCAAAAAGTAGGAAACCCGGGTTCGAGTCCCGGTCCAGCATAAACTTTCATTATTGTCATTCCATTACACAGCTGATGGTAATCCATATGCGCAAGTGCGAATATGTTTCATGCAAAGGCGTGTCTGGACCCTCCCCAGACAGCGATAGGACACCAACCTGACTGTCACAGCTACATCACCAAGAGTGATGGTCTAGGCTGCCATTTGATTTCATGACAGGATCCCATTGGCTGCCATCCACGGCACCCTTGCAGCACAGCAGTACACCAGCGACATTCTACGTTCCACTTCGTTACCCTTCATGGCAAACCATCCTGGGCTTACATTTCAGCGAGATAATTCCCGCCCGTACAACAGCAAGAATCCCTACTGACTGTCTTCGTGCTTGTCAAATCCTACCTTGGCCAGTAAGGTCAGCGGATCTCTCCCCAACTGAGAACATTTATGGCATTATGGGCACGGCCCTCCAAAAATCTCGGTAATTTGATGATCTAACTCGCCAATTGGACAGAATTTGGCACGGTATCCCTCAGGACATTCAACAGCTCTATTAACCAATACCCAGCTGAATAACTGCTTGCATAAGGGCCAGAGGTGGACAAATTTATTGACTTGCTAAATTTGTGAAGCTCTTTTTCTTGAATAAATCTTCCAGTTTGAAATTGTAATCGTTTGTTTCTTTGTACATGTACATTACATCTACCGATTTCCGTCCCATTCGTATAATTCCTTCGAGGTGCGTCGTTTTCTGTTTGGTTTAGAATTTATAACCATCCAGAATAACTGTGGTGCTGGATAGCATGACGAGTCGGCAGACAGAGTACCAGCTTTCTTTATGTGTCCACACTACCGCTTCTCTACTGACGGCACAATACTCCCCGCTTCCTTTTTATACTGGCGGCTCCAATGTTCATGTTATCTAATGGCTACTTCCATATTACATAGAGATGTCCAGACACTTTTCATCAGATACTTTAATTTCTTGGCCAAGTCTGTGTGATATTCCTGTTACCCATCGTGGTCGCAAGGGCTAATTCCCTTTTGCAGGAGGAAAGGGAGTTTTTGTTCGGCCTGAAGAGGGTGGGCCAAAATTTCCATAATCCTTGTGAGTGAGTGGCGGTCAGGCTGATCTCCGGGGCACGTAATCTCCCAATTAATTTCCATAATTCTCGTGAGTAAGTGGCGATCAGGTTGATCTCAGGGGCACGTAATTTCCCAATTGGTGTTTTCCAACATCCACAGCATAGCAGCTTCCGAAAGGCCGGACAGGATGCAGAAACTTACTGAAGTTCCATATGTGGGAGCAGGAAATTGACGAAAAACAAAAAATGCCTACATTCTGCTCCTGATTCAGATCAGTAGGAAGGCCAGAATATTAAATAATTTTGTGGAGTTGTCTGTAGCTTACGAATTTGGGCGTCATTCAACAGCCTTCATGTCATGAGCCCTCAGGAGTGGAGATACTTTTTTAATGTTTCTTTCGGAAGCCGGCATTTGGTGATGAAGAGTTTTCAGTCAAATTATATTTCCAGTGCCACTAAGTCTGCACTTTCCTAGGCGAATGTTGCCTTAAACTGAGAGTGCTCACGTCTAGTCGGCAGAGCCCTCATATCAGATCACAGACCCGGTAGCTAGCTAGCTCTGTGGTGATGTTTTAGTGAACAAGACGGACTTGGCAAGGTTTGATTGAAGTCAATAAATAACATTTGTTTCCGTGGAAACTAAAAAGCGATGTTCTTGGACGAATCTTTACCTTATTGACGTTAGAGTGTTTCTTGTTTTGTTATGTAGAGATTATCTTCAACATTGTTAGGGGCTAGTTGAAGGTGGTGTCCAATGATTAGATATGGGAATCTTTCCGAAAGTAGATGGATTGCTACAGGGCTCTGATTATCTTTTTCGGATTAGTGAGAAGTAAAGAGAGATCTGCGGCCGTTACTTAGCCGGATTTAGGTGACAATAGTCACGTACAGATTGCAGTAGTATCGCATGCACAAGGTATAAAAGGGCAGTGCATTGGAGAGGCTGTCATTTGTACTCAAGTGATTCATGCGAAAAGGTATGCGACGTGATTATAGCCACACGACGGAATTAACGGACTTTGAACGCGGGATGCTAGTTGGAGCTAGACGCATGGGACATACCGCTTCGAAAATGGTTAGGGAATTCAGTATTCCGCGATCCACAGTGTCAGGAGTGTGCCAGGAATACCAAATTTCAGGCATTACATCTCACCACGTACAACGCAGTGCCCAGTGGCCTTCACTTAACGACCGATATCAGCGACGTTGACGTGGAGATGTCAGTACTAACAACCAAGCAGCAGTGCGTGAAATAACCGCACAAGTCAATGTGGGACGTACGACGGACGTATCGGTTAGGATAGTGCGACGAAATTTGGAGTTATTAGGCTATGCTAGCAGACGACCGACGCGAGTGCCTCAGTTAACAGCACTGCATCGCCTGCAGCGCCTCCCCTGGACTCGTGACCATATTGGTTGGACCCTAGACGACTGGAAAACCGTGGTCCGGTCAGATGAGTCCTGATTTCAGTTGGTAAGAGATGATGGGAGGGTTCGAGTGTGGCGCAGACCCCACAGAGCAGTGGACCCAAGTTGTCAACAAATCATTGTACAAGCTGGTGGTGGCTTCATAATAGTATGGGCTGTGTTTAATGGAGTGGACTGGGCCTTCTGGACGTTTGGATACTTGGAGACCATTTGCAGCCCTTCGTGGATGTCACGTTCCGAAACAACGATGGAATTTTTATGGCTGATAATGCGCCATGTCACCGGGTCACAATTCCTTGCGACTGGTTGAAGAACATTCTGGACAATTCGAGCGAGTGATTTGGGCACCCACCGAACGTTTGTGGGACATAATCAAGAGGTCAGTTTGTGCACAGAACCTTGCACTGGCAACACTTTCCCAATTACAGACGGCTGTAGAGGCAACATGGCTCAATATTTTTGCAGGGCACTTCCAACGGCTTGTTGAGTCCATGCAACATCTAGTTGCTACGCAATGCCGGGCAAAATGAGGTCCGCCACGACGTTAGGAGGTAACCCATGACTTTTGTCACCTCAGTGTATAGTATAACAGAGAAAAGAATTAATCCTGGTTGCCAATAAACAGTTCCTATTAAATCCACAGAGCTGAACGTCGTGTAATTTGAGTCACAAGCCATACATCGGCAAGAGCACCTGGATTCGTGCTGCAACCACAAATGTGACTTCACACAATGCCAACGAAGCACCGAAATACAGACAAAAGGAATTTTTCCAAGAATGCTAAACGACAAATCTCTAAGAATC
Source organism: Schistocerca piceifrons (assembly GCF_021461385.2). Classification (NCBI taxonomy): domain Eukaryota; kingdom Metazoa; phylum Arthropoda; class Insecta; order Orthoptera; family Acrididae; genus Schistocerca; species Schistocerca piceifrons. Next base: position 215,808,854 of record NC_060139.1, on the reverse strand, counting down.
ATTCGGGAGCCAACATTAGACCTTTGAATTTGTAATCGAGCATTTACAAATTGTGCCCCACTGCCACACAACATTTCTTTTTTTTTTTTTTACCTTTTTTACAGTTGTAGTAGTACTAGTAGTTTTTTACTGTGCTAAAATACACTGAGCTCCAACGTTGTACAAATGTTGATACAAAGCTTTACTGTTATCAATATCCTCGTCTGATCATCCAGATTTAGGATTTCCATAGTTTTCCTAAGTCACTTAAGGCAAATACTGTGATGCTCCATTGAAAGGGCATGGCTGATTTCCTTCCCCAACCTTCCCTAACACAAGCTTGTGGGTCATCTCTCCTGACCTCGTTGTCGACAGGAAGTTAGACTCTAATCTTCCTTCCTTCATTCCTCTACTCCTTTACTGTTATCAAGACTATCTTCAAACAATGCATAAAGCTGCTCATAGATGGTCAGTGGAATCACTTAACACAAAGGGGGTGCCGTGAGGGGAGGAGAGTTACATTCATTTTCCAACAGAGGTTACAGGGGATAGGTAATGATCAAATGCGATTATTCTGAATACCGAGAAAGAAATACTTTTTCAGCCTCATGCTCATCAAAGCAACCATGGACATTCCCAATAGTGTGAATAGGGAATTATTAGCTTGGAGACTGTTTTAGTGGAAAGAATAGAATTCAACATCTCATCAGCAGCGATGAGGTCATTAAGAGACAGAGCACAGATTCGTATTGCCGAAGGAAAACGGCCTTTTCCATTCAACCAACCCAGCATTCAACTTAAGTGATGCAGGGAAAAAACAGCAATTAGGAATAGCAGTGTAGTTGGTTGGTCAGAGATTCGTGTTGTCACACACCTGAATACGACTCCAGTGTCTTGGCAACATTTCACCTTGCTCTATTTGGAGTACGCAAAGAGTATGTCTGATCTTCAGGGTCAAACCTGTGTAGATCATAAAGGATTCTAAGATGAGTTCCTTGAGAGAAGGAACTTATGATCATCAATGAATATTTAGTTGTTTATTGACATCAACAACTTACGCCATAGCTTAACAACTTAACTATTAAAGTGATGGCCACCAAGTCAACAGATGCATACTGATGAATCTTCTCTCATGCAAACAAACACTGTTTCCTCAAACTTCGCTGCTGATAACTTTAGCCAGTTCTCTGTGCCATGAATGACCCAGTTCCTTGTAGGTTTGTGTCCAAGGCTACAAGGCAAACTATTTAGTCCAGTTGAAATAAATCTGTTGCCAAACATTTCTGTGTTCATTCATTCTACATTCTGGGCAACAGTTCCAGTTCTTCAAGAGTTATTGGGAAAGTACTTTGTTTGTGTGTGTGTGTGTGGGGGGGGACATGGTTTTTCAACAAAGACTGCAATGCCTAGATTACTTGCTGCATCATGCATTAAATGCAACTTAGGAATTAATGTAACAAGTAATGCTTCATCTTCAACAACCAGTCCAGAAATTTAACTAGCAACTAAATCACAAGTGACAGAATATTTTCTTCAATATGATTCCACCAACATCAATGCAGCAGGCAGTTGTTTTTGACCAACTGAACTTAATGATGCCAGATGTGCAGTTTTTCTCACAATGTAACGATGCGCCATGTGAAGTCATACATGTGCATACAGGAAGACAGCAGAACACTGACAATATTTTTTGTGCATCCATCTTAGTTTCTGGAATTTAAGCTATGGTGAGAGACTGATTTGTAGCATAGCACAAAATATTGGTTAGGCTGGAGGGTAATAATTTTGATTGCGAGATTGCGAAGCGAACAAAAGTGAATACAAAATCTTAGATGTCTTGACATACTGATCTCCAGCATAGCCCAAGGTGTAGGTTAGGGTGTAATGCGACAGTCTGGTTGTAAGTTGGCCAAGTGGTATCAAATGCTCCAGTTAATCTGTTGTTTGTTATGAAACATAAACAGTGTCTCACACAAATTCCTCACTGAAAACACCATACTGCTTGAAATATTTGCTTCTGATCATTGCTTCCTTTTCTCAAATTCCATATTTTAGCATGCTGTACAATCTGCATCATTTCAGCCCTAAGGATATGGGATACACCTCAGTTATCACCAGGGTGCGATTTGTGCTTTTACCAGTGGGGGGGGATGTCTTAGGGGGTTAGTAGAATTATATATGTTGCTACCATGGACCGTGGCATTACGCATGGTTAAACAGCTATTTATAAATAGATGTTAATGCCGAAACTCACTGTTCACGCGTAAGCACTATCAGAAAAGCCATCCCTTGTTATATCTTTAAAAGTACATTATAGGTAAAACTTATTTACAAAATCATCTACATACAGGTATACGAGGGGAATTCAAAAAGTAGAGGCACATTTGTGAAAAGCTGTACTTATTCTGATGATTGAAAACTGAAACATATTAATAGTATTAATAGTAAGACTTACTAAAAACTTTCAGTGTTCGGCTCCACAAATTTAAATTATATGTAAAGTTTTACTCCAGTGCGTGGGAAATAAACGTCCCAGATTGGGATGCATAAACTAAAACCAGAGGAGGGTATGGTCTGATGCAGAGGGGGGAAATCCCTCCCATCCCCCCCTGCAAATCGCACACTGGTTATCAGCAATAAATCTTCTGAAAACAATCAGCAAAATACAAAACTGAGGCAAGTATTTTCATACAAATCGATATAAAGCCAATTAATTTATTCTAGACACTCCAAAATAAGTGACAGCCGTATATTTGTTGCATATTAATTATAATGTTTACTAACAATAAAAACTGAAATAAATAAATATGAAAACCTCATGCATGAGCACATGGTTTCATGATGACACATACAAACAACATTTTAAAATTCTTTTGAGCTTCCAGCTGCAGCAAATGGTTAAAACCCACGAGCTTTCAGCCAAGTGCTCCTTGGCCATTGTCATGTGGTTTTTTACCACTTTACAAAGCTGGAAGCTCGAGGTAATTTTAAGATATTTATCTGGATAGACTGACAGGATGATGCTTACACAACTAGAAACTGTGCCACATTGACAACAGTAGCATCAAGTGTGGATCCAGGGTTCAGTTCTGGCAGGGGGTAGGGTAGAGGAGGGTCTGTCACAGTTTGTTACTGTCTTCAACCCACCAATAAATAAAACTCACTGTCACTCTGACTTTTAATGTGTCGCAATTGTCTAGGATTTTAGTAATAAAACAATAAAATATGTAAAATGCCTTGATATAATAAGAATAATTTATTAGATCAGTGGTTAGTACGTGAGTCTAACACCACTTCCAAAAAACTGCAGTTCAGATAAACACACAATTTGAAAAGTTTTTTTTTTAAGGGAAGGGTGGAGGATGTGTCGGATGCCTTCTTGGATCAACACCTGGTGTGATCATAAAAGCTGTAGCTGGGTTCTCATGATTGCATCAGTACTAACCATCCATCAGTGAACAAATGTCATTTAATATTTTGTTTTCTCCTTTCAATACACACTGTTTGTAATTCTTCCTACATATAATCATATCCAAAAGCAAGATCAAACATTCTTACATTGGTTTCAATAAGTTTCTAATGAGATGTGTGTCATAAGTATCAACAGATACACTTAATACTTGCTAATGACAGAAAATAATGGAACTGTTATCAGCCACTATGTTTCAAACACTTTTTATACTTTGCATTTTGTGGTTGTGCTCTCTGTCTTCAAACAATGTACAGTGATTTACATGCAGCTCAGCATTTGTTTTGATGGTCAATTTGTTTTTTAATTTTCCACACAAAATGTGAGAACACATTAGAAGTGCATCAGCAAATGTCACCAACCTAAAACGTCTTCAGTACCATGAACATCAGCACACAGTTTTGTTAGGATGATGGTAGCAGAAGCAGACTTAACATTTCAGCTGATATGTAAGTGTAAAAAGTCATAACTAGTTATTAAAGTTTTGATATCTCCTTTGTATTATTTGTCTTAAGTTATTGTTACAGATAAGTTCTTTTCAAAATAATGTGCTGTGCCTCCACCTGTACCCTCATCATTGCAAGCAGTTGTCTCAATAAATGAGATCAAGCTATCTACACACACCTCCCAGCCTGTCATTAATTTTCAATGCTGTTGATTTCATTCATTTCTTTTGAGTGAATTTAATTCAGTTGTTCTTTTATAGATCGAAGCCGATGGGAAACAGTCAATAAGGAGTTTAACTGGCCTCAGAAGAGACTCACAGATTATATACACAGGATCCTTTGAGTCTCCAGCAACAGGTAAAGTAAATGAAACTACATGAGATGTGGTTTTAGTTTTCACATACTAAGCTAAAGATAAAATACCAGTTCACTGCTGATCAGACATATGAAATGCTAAAGCATTCACTGGTAATCTATGGCACAAACATCAAAGATGAAACCTACACACTATATTAAGTTGGATGAAAAGTATGTGACTGCCAATCAGAAGAACTACTCAAGGCTAACAAGCCATAAAGTACACACTGAGCAATAAATCCTTATTTGGCCAGTTTGAATTAGGTTTCCTGTGATATCCCCGAACAATTTTAAATGAATGTGTGACAATTCCATCACGAAAGAGCAGCAAATTCCATTCTCTGTTCTTGCTCAACTAAAACAGTGTTCCACTTTCAGTGCTTTTAGTGATAATGAGGTACTGCACTAAAATATTCTTCCCTTACTTTTGAACAACAATGAAAGGATTATAGGGAAATGTAAGTTCCGTTTTGGAGAGGTAAGAAATATTAGGATGCATACAGAGGCACACAGATGGTTTATTTTCCCTCTCTAAATGTGCAATGGGAATAGGGCAGGGCATTGCTGATGTCAGTACAAGGTACTGTCCATTATGCATCATGCAGTGGTTTGTGGAGTGTGCATGTACATGTATAGCTTATTGGAAGCTGAAATGAAGCAAAAAGTGCAGAAAAGTTGGGGTAGTAGGTAAAAATGTAGCTTGATGAGAAGTGAGGATCATTCAACAATATGAGAAGAGACTAGTGTAGCAATAAGCTACCACAAGAATTCAAAAATCTTAGCAGTAATCCATGCACTTTCAAATCAAAACTGAAGAGTTTTCTCATGGGTCACTCCTACTCTGTTGAAGGGTTTCTTGTAAAATTAAACTGATTTCTATGTTATATTGTTGGCTTCGTTTACTTACAATTATGGCTTGACTTTTTTTGAGTTCATAAACATTTTATTTTATCTGTTATTACTTTTATATTGTAATTTCATGTACTGACAAGTTCCATGACCTTGGAGTTGTAAATCTCAATTTGGTCCTATGGAACTAGATGTGTAAATAAATAAATAAATAATATAGCCGTCGGAAAGATGCTCCCGTTGGAGCATAGAAAAGGTAAATACGTTCCTCTATAAAAGACTCTGACAGAAAAGTGGGGAACCAGCTGCCTCAATCCTCATTCCACATTTGGCATCCAAACATATTAACACAGAACATTACCAATCCTTTTACCCAGTCTCTCTTTGTCATTAAGCCTTCATACTCATCATCTCCCTCATCTCCCTCTCACTGCCAATGTCTACATATGTATCTCTCCCACTGTCTCCTTTTTCTCCAATTTGTTTACATTACATCACTCTCTCCTCTATCACTTAACCTATCTCCTTTTGCCTTTCTTTCCCACTACCTTTGTCTCCACTGTACCTCAGCAGCAAAAAAATTCTGGAAAGGCCCAAATTTTCTCTTATACCCCTATGTTTAAAACTTTGGTCCAGGATGCACCCTCGCTACAGCTATTTTTTAAAGTTTGCCAGTCTGGGAGGGTCCAGAACCCCCAAGCCTATGTATGCTTCCCATTCATCTGTATTTCTAATTTCCACTGTCTCCTATCCCTTTTGCTCCAACTGCTTCTCTCTGCCTCCATCTCTCTTTCTCTTTTACTGTTGCTGTCTCTCATTGACCACCAATATCTACCCGGTCTTTGACTCCCTTGCTATTGCCTTCATACATATCTTCTTCTCTTTACCTGTCACTTTCTCTCCCTCACCAACACTGTCTCCTCTCTCTCTCTCTCTCTCTCTCTCTCTCTCTCTCTCTCTCTCTCTCTCTCTCCCACTGGCATTGTCTCCCTTCTCTTCCATCATCAAAGGATGCCAGTCATTTTAAGTTCTTTTCAGGCGTGTTAAGACCCTTTTTAGCCCAATTTTTCTCACTGCAGTAACACTTTGGGCATACGTATTTTTATAGATGTGAAGTGCCCATGATATGAAGACAATACATCATAAAGTTTTATTGGTGAAAAAATGCCAATTATAAAGATAGTTTGGTGACTTAGAACCATTGTGATGACCCAAGAGCCCTTGTCATGTTTTCACTACATCATCTGAAACTAGATTTACACCTCATAATGGATATTATGTGCAGTAACTTTGAACCTTTGCATCTCAGTAATGGGTAATGACAGTGAAGAAAGCTTTAAGGTTCTCTGAGAACATCATCTTAAGAACATATGGTAAAAATTTCAAGTTTTCCACAGATAGAAGCTATAACCACAACTGGTACTTTGGGCACCCAAAAATCATGGTTTTTTGGGGTTTTCTCAGGGACCACTCATGAACAAATGGTGCTTTTATGAGCCACCAGAAATCCACCGTAGACCACAGCTAATGCAAAAGAACCAACTGATTTGCTCAATTTGCCTGAGCTGGAGGGAAAGTGCAATATTTAAACTATGACCCTGTTCTGTAGGATAGCTACAGTATGCCCATTCTTCCAATAGATGTACAAATGTTGCTAGGCCAAGGGCTATCCAAAACACTTGACCCCTTATCCCTGTGATCAACAGATTTAGAGATATGATCCCTTGAACAGTCAGATTTTTGTCAATGAATTTTTGGAACCTATGTATACCATGCACCATTGTGCATGGACCAATGTAATTGCTAACATCTATATTTGGTAGTATCAGCAATGTCTACTATGAAAAAGCTTCTCTAGATCACGTACTTAGATATTTTGTCTTTCTGCTCTGTTCTTATCCCCTCCTCTTCCCTCCATTTTTACAACAGTTTTCCTGTATGTATGTATTATGAGATATCTGCTGTCCTAGCAATGATTTAATAAAAAATTTCTATTAATTTCTACCTTCATCCCTCTTTATGTAATTTACTCCTTCATATCATTAGCCATAAATGCAATTTATCTGGGTTCTGTGATCAGAATTCCTTACCAGTATGATAGTGATTTTAGTATCTACACTTACATAGTACATGTAGACATTTTCCTCCAGCAAGTTCCCGTATATTACCGCACCTGCAAATTATGCACCAGTAAATAAACAATAGCTTGAGAGAGGGCTTATAACAGCAACAGCAGCAGTCTTCCCCCCCCCCCCCCCTCCCTTCAAAAGTAGTATCTTTCCTGTGCGTTGATTAAGATATTCATTTACAGCCATTTCAAATAGAAAAGTCAATCACATGCCACTGCAGAATACCTTCTTTTACCAGTACTTCAAATAAGTTATGAGGTCTTGCTTCCTTAGTAACAAAATTATCTCAGATGTGTTATAGCATCCTCAGTCTTTACTTTCAATTTACTGTTGTTTTATTTTTCTCATAAATTTAGCCTCTTTTCTTTCTTCCAAATATATTCTTTGGTAATAAGTATATTCATTGAGCTAAGCTAATAATCAAGGCCTGTCTAACTTCCTTGAGTGAATTATTAACTTAATATGAATCTCATTGCTTCTGATGCACTGTTTGCATGCTATTTGCCTGCTTTATCATTCACGTATGTTCACCAACTTTAGAGACATAACAATAAGTAAGTTAAGACATTATGCATATTTTCATCCACTGATGGGTACAGGATAAAATTCTGGGTAACTCCTCACTTAGGCAAAAAGTATTAATTGCACAAAAGAAAGGAGTTAGAACTACATATTTAGAGTACACACTTGTACATCTTACAGGCACCTGTTTAAACAACTGTGAACATTAACCACAGTCTAAAAATGGTTCAAATGGCTCTGAGCACTATGGGACTTTACATCTTAGGTCATCAGTCCCCTAGAACTTACAACTACTTAAACCTAACTAACCTAAGGACATCACACACATCCATGCCCGAGGCAGGATTCGAACCTGCGACCGTAGCAGTCCCGCGGTTCCGGACTGCAGCGCCTAGAACCGCACGGCCACCGCAGCCGGCAACCACAGTCTGACAATACATTCATTTACTCATGAAATTTGTTGTGTACAATCCATTGCTATTGGTGAGTAATAGTGATATTCATCAATATAATACAAGAAGGAAAAATGATCTGCAGTTCCTCCTAGTGAATCTAATTTTGAGACAGATATGAGTGCAATACTTGGGTATAAAAGTCTTCGATAATTTAGCTATTGAGATAAATTGTCTGAGAGACAGCAGAAGTTTTTTCAACTGTAGATTAAAGTTGTTTCTTCTTAACAACAGAAATAATGAATCCATTCTTCAAAAGGGAGAGTAAAGTTAGAGCACCACAATTTTGGTGTTCACTATGACTTTCTGTAACAATTCCCAGATTATATGTACAGTCATTTGTAATTCACAGAAAATCTCCTGGAGTATCAAGAATTACTTTACTGGAATTTAACTGTTACAAGGGAATTTTGTCTGTTTCAAGGCTTTTGCATTTTAGTTTTTATATAATAATTTACAATTTTTGACTATTTTGTAATCACATGTCTTCTCAACCGTAATTTGGAGTTGTTATACATAATATTCAAAGTATTTATCAGCTATATTTTTGTACAGGAAAACGCGGCAGACTTCAAGATGTCGTCTTTGATACTAGTGGTGACCTCAGTCGTTGTATGTCAGAACCAGATCTCCTCCATAACACAGACAGTGGTTTTGGAGATGAAGTTCTTCTGCAAGAACCAGCTAGTATCTTTGACAGACCAGGTTTTGGAAGTGTAGCATTCAGGTACGTTCTTAGGAGTCAACATTTAAAGCTGATTACCGTGAAGTAAAATTAGTTAATATGCCATAATATATTAAGTAATTAATGGGGAACTTCCAGGTGTTCACCTGAGTTGTTTCCATTTTCTTTTTCCCACAATATTTTGATGACTGATCCAGTTGTCTTCAGTACATGTTGTGAGTTGTGCTGTTATGTGTACTAGCTGCCTGAATTTCCACAGCACAATTCACAGCATGTAAAGATGACTGGGTCAGTTGTCAAAATATTGCAAAAAAAAATTGAAAACAAAAGCTCAGCTGGTTTCCCAAAAGCTCACCATTAATCATGCACGCCAAGAAAACCTAAGAGATCAGATTAAGCAATGTTTTACAAGCAGCAAACAATGTGCAATGTAATTATGTGACGTAAAAACATTAATGTTAAATTAAACACATTTGTTTCTGTGTTATACACAAAGAAATGCGTGAAACAGTTGGCTTTCAGGCATATAAGTGACAAACATAGAACTTATTCTTTATTACTTAGGTCATCAAGTAAGTCACAGAGAGTAAATGGATAGATAAAAAAGATAGATAAAAAATCAACTCACCATGTGGTGGCAAGAGAACGTACACACAAAAAGATTTAACTTTTACAAGCTTTTGGAGCCAGTGGCTCCTAGTTATGAAAGAAGAGTTGAAGGGGAAGGAAGAGTGGTGAAGGAAGAGGACTGTAGAGGTTTAGGGAAATGGGTACAGTTCAGAAAAGTCACCCAGAACCCTGGGTCAGGAGAGACTTATCGGATGGGATGAGATTTTTCTGAACTGTGCCCCTTTCCCAAAAAATCTCTTTTCCTATTCCATCACCTTTTTTCTGCCAAAGGAAGGAGCCACTGGCTCTGAAAGCTTGGGAAAGTTAAACCATTGTGTCAGTGTTCTCATGCCGCCACTTTGTGAGTACATTTTTTAATCTATTCATTTACATTATATTGTCAATAATTGATAATTTTCATTGTTATAGATGATAACTAAGTTTGTTGCAGTACAGTACAGTACGGCAATTCCACCTAAACTCAGTAAACATGTCCTGCTTAGCTATATTTGTTATTAGTAACTTCAAAATACATCTTGCCCTCTCTCAAAGAATCTCATTTGCTATGAAAATATTCTGGCAGTAGTTTTCAAGGATGAAATTTTGTTTGTAAATTTAAAATCCCAATGTAACCAGTACTGATAATGTGAAGTATATGCTATAGCCCTTGTATATCACCTCAGGACTATAACAAAAATTTCTTCACAGGTTTGTAGTACCCATTTATTATGCACTATTTTTCCAGTTGCACGTGATGTTATGCATATAGTTTTTCACTGTCTCTTTATATTAAATATTTGTCTCCTTCCCAGTATGTTTCAAAGCATGCTCTTGCCTGTGAACAGGAACAATATAACAGCAGTACTGACTGCTCTGCCGACACAAGAAGACCAGGACAGTGCAGTGGGACCAAGCGAAAGAGGTGTTGCTGATGATACTTCCAGTATTGGCAGTGCAGGCAGTCTCAGACGAAATAATGGCCTGCCTTGGGATGAAGATGACCTCAGTTCAGGTGAATACATTACAATATTCATTATCATCAAATAATAACATGCACTTATACTTCATTCATGAAAAAAATAAAATAATTTGTGGCTTAACATTTACCACTGGAAAGAATAGTTAATTTCATGTGGAACATTTTACAGTGAGACTCGTAGCTATTTGAATGGCTAATACTTAAGAGATTTGGCTTCTTAATAGTAGTCATTTCCAAACAAGTAGGGGGTGATTTAAACCAGCTGCTACTAGTCCTAAAGACATCATTTCACAGAGGAGTACAGACCTCATAGATAGAGCAGATTTCAGTGGAGTGTGCATATCAACTAATTTCAAAAAAAAACTCAAGTTGGATGGGATTAATATCAAGTATGAAACAAAGTAATCTGGCTGAAGATAACCATATTGTCACTTTCTTTATTGGCCTCTTACAACAACAGTGAATAAGTTGTGAAAAAGTTGAGAAAATTATATTAAAATTCTGTTAGCACGTTTGACTAATAGCAGGTTTCTGTCCCTGACAAAATAATATTTACATCAGAGATGGCATCTACATTTAAATATATATGCACTGGTCAACTGGAATATTGTTCCTACCCACTTAATAGGATGTTTATTTACTTTTAGCATGTACAACATTTTGAATATAACGTAGCATGGAGTTTTAAAATTTCTTGCTAAGTTCTCAGATGTAGATGGCACCAAATGTCAGCACACAGGCCACACAGTTCCTGTAGATTAGGATGGCATGATTTGTGAACTTTTAACTGGTACTTAGAGATGTCCCAAACATGTTTTTAGTGTTCATTTGGAATGAATTTGCAGGCCAAGACATCAACTGTAGTTCCTCATCATGCTCCTTGAACCATTACAGTAGGCTTCTGGCTATATGGTAAAATTGTTCTACTGGAAGACAGCATATACTTTTGGGAAAACACAAACCTGAAAGAGTGCATACCATTTCCAACAGTTTTTCAGGAGAACTTGTGTTACACTTGGAAAGAGGTACAGGCAGAAGTTAAGCTGTAAGGTTAGGTCATGAGTCGTGCTTGGATAGCTCAGTTGCTAGAGCATTTGCCCAATCCTGCACACTGTTTTAATATACCGGAAGTTTTATATCAGCACACACTCCACTGCAGAGTGAAAATTCACTCAGCAATTTTGACATACTCCTCAGCTTCTATGTTGCCTTCTGTAAGAACCGCACATCCAAGTACCCCCTTAAAAAGCCTGTCCGGCTAACCGCACGGTCTAATGCACTGCTTACCAAGTGGTAAGGCGTGCCAGTCCCTGGTACAAATCCGCCCCGCAGATTAGTGTCGGGGTCCGGTGTGCCAGCCAGCTGTGGATGGTTTGTAAGGCGGTTTTCCATCTGCCTCAGCAAATGCGGGCTGGTTGCCCTTATTCCACCTCAGTTACACTATGTAGGTGACTGCTGCTTAAACACTGTCTCCACATACATGTACACCATAATTACCTTACCACACAAACATTTGGGGTTACACTAGTTTGGTATGAGACATTCTTGGGGGGGGGGGGGAGATCCACCGGGGGCTGAACCACACAATAACCCTGGGTTTGGTGTGGGGCAGTGGCGGGGTGGGTGAACTGCTGTGGCCTGTTGTGGGGTTGTGAATCACTGGACACTACGGCAGGATGAAGCTTCTCTGCCATTCCTAGCTTCCCGGTTCGATACACAATACAACCCCCTGCTAATAACGCTGCTGCCAGCGAATGTATTGCCCAGAATGCAGGTGATGAGCTGGCAATCTCCAGTAAAATGATGTTTCATTGCATATTAAATGATGTAACAAAGCAGGGACATGGTTCAGCATATCAGACAACTCATCTTCGTTGTTTAGGATCCAGTCACAATGTTCCATCACCACTATGATCATAATATGTAATATCAGTGGGTCAAAAACTGAACAAAGACTACATTAACTAATTCTTCTGTTGCTTCTCAGCAGAACAACTTCATAATTATAATTTAAAAGCACAATATTGTGTGTGTTCTACAGTAGGTATTGAGTGAGGGACACAGTTCCAGGCACTGTCCCATGCCCTCCATTTAGCAAACAAAAGCCAAAAAAGTAAACAATTGGAAGCCCTGAAAATCAGCAGGCATCTGCCATACAGTCCTGATTTAATATTAAATGACCAAACACAGCTGAATACTTCACCTTTTCTAAATTTCACTTACTTCTCACAGTTTTCCAATGTATCCACAATCTCTGTTCCTTTCTTTTCCTCCATTTTTACATGTATTTATTTCCTTTATTGTGATTACTTACGTACTGCATTTATTCTATTGTTTTATAATATATACATCTTCACTACTTTAAGAGAAATTCTTCCACCTTACTTATATAATGCCACTTTGAACTAGTTCAGTGCTCTCGTCTTGTATTCAAATTATTTCATCATGATTGTTTATTTAATTTAATTTAAATTGTTATACAGGCACTGTCTTTTTCTTCCTTCTTGAGGTTTAACATTAATCTTTCTCTGATTTGTTCCCTTTATATTTATCTATTGTTTAACATTTTTAATTACGTTACCACTACACTGTCAAAGATGACATTTATTATATGGTTGTATCTCACTCTCAAAGTATAACATCTTCTTCAGTGCTTTTTTATGAATATGGTAGCACCCTACATGGTGATTGTCAGTTTAAGTCTGACAGTGGCCATGCAAGCTGAAAACCCATTAACAAAATAAATTAATGCTGTAGAACATACAGAACATGGACTGCTTGTCTGCTGCTGAGCCTCATGGTAATAAATCCTCTATATTGCAGGAAAAGTGTCAAATTGTCCAACAATTATTACTGGGAGTCAGTACTTGTAGACTTGATGGTACTACATCATCTGTAACAAGTTTCTTGTGGTGACCATTTTTGCAGCAGCTGTACATAAATTGTAGCAGTTCAAAAGAAAAATGACTTTTGCATGCTGCATATTAAGTCTTTTTTATTTATTTAACTTATGCATGCTGTCCTGAAATATTATACAATTTTTTTCATTTGCACAATAGGTTATCATTTGCACATATAGGTTATAGATTTAAAACTGCTCATTGAAGATTCATAATGAAATGGAACAGTACTTACAGAGTGCAATGCTTGCCACATGAGAGAATTGACATACAAATAATGTATTACATGTGGTTCTACAAGTATTTTTCCATTTCACTATAAAACTTCAATGTTTTAAAATTATAGCCTGTATGTGCAAATCAATGTATATGTGCTGAAGATGCCTTGTAACTAAGGTGAAACGAATCTGGGTGCACAAGTTAATTAAAAAAAACTTAATGTGCAGCATGCAAAAGGCATTTTTCTTTTGAACTACTACAATTTAAATCCTCTGCATTGCAGGAAGATTGTCATATTATCCAACTGTTTATGACCATTTATGAAAAAGACATCATAAGCACAAACAATACGGTCTGTCGCTCATTTTCCTAGAGAGAGACCGTTAACAGCCAGAGAAGTCCTTGCATTCACAGTGAATGAAAAAAGGTTTCTTCTCATCGTTACATGTAAACACATTTTATTGGTTTCTCTGCCTGTATATTTAAACTATAAATAAATAAAATCATTATAAGTCACTAAACTTCCGTTATGACACATTTCAGAGCTTTGCTCTATTGTCAAATGACATTTCTTGTTTTTAGCTTAACAGAATTGCTCCTGGGAAAGCAACAATTCTGAAATCTCTAGAAATGTTTTAAAATTATCACTTTGATAGCAAATGCATTTAGGTAGACTAGTAAAATGAAATACTTTAGGAAATAATGTAGCATACTTATAGTCCTGTGCACCTGTATTGTGTATTTGTTTTGACAGCTTTATATTTGAGGTTTACACACTAACCATTAACAAACTTTCCTGAAGATGTTACAGAATTTAGGGCTTCTGGCTTAAAGAGGTGTTATTAGTCCCTTGTGTCTTCAGGTGCACAGAGACTATTATTTGTTATTTTAACCACTGTTTGTATTGTGTTTATTTATTTATAAATGAACTAATCTGTCACTGCACAGATGTAGGTTGTATACTTCTGTATTTTGCCTGATTATATTTTGTGGCAATTTTAAAATTTAAAACTTTTTTTACTGTGTTATTTATGAAAGTGTAATATTCAGTTAATTATACGATTCTTATTAATGAAATCAAGCAAATTATTCTAGATATTTCAGAATGAAAGGATTCTTTGTACAGTGACATTATATGCTGTTTTCTTTAAAATAATAATGTGCATTTTTTTCAGATGAAGATGATGAAGCAACAGACTCACGATGGACATCTTTGCACCTATTTCTAGTATCAGCAGGCTTGGCTGAGTATACTAGCCTGTTTGTTGAGGAGAAGATAGACCTAGAAGCTTTAATGTTATTGGATGCAAATGACTTTGAAAAACTAGGTCTTAAAATGGGTCCCATAAAGAAACTGACAAAAGCCATACAGAAACGAAGAGAGGCATTAGAAAGCCCAGGAGAAGTGTCTGATAGCAAATTTTAAATAAGTGTCCAAACAGAGAAAATTATATCACTACTATATACTTCACCAGGGAGAGTACACAAAAATGAATATATTTTATACGCATTTCACATCAAACAGTTATGTTTAACACAGTATCATTTCAGTGTCATTTAAGCAGTGTGTGATATTCTTAAATTATGACCTCTTATCTGAAAATATATGAAGAAATACAAATAAGCTAAATGTACAAATTTAACTGTATGTATATAAAGACTGGAGATCAGAGTCAAATAGGTGGTTTTTCAGTTCAAACAAATGCCACCAGCTAATGTTAGAAAAGAAGCAGCAATACTGTCAGTTTATCTCAGTATTCTTTTAAATAAAAATATATGTATATAAAATAAGCTAATTTCAAAAGGCATTTGTTAGCCTAATATTTTGATATGGCTGTAAACCCAAATATTTGTGAAAATAAATGCTAATTTATAAGTCCATCAATGGTATTGTTTACACACTCTTACCAACCACAATTTTCTTTAATGTAGAAGCACATAGATTTCAGAGGGTACCAAATCAATAGTTTATCAGTAAAAATAATTGCACATAAAAAACCTACTCACTAAGTGGCAGCAGGAGAAAACACGTATTGGTTTAGGAAACGTGCAAGCTTTCTGAGCCACAGTCCTTCTTCTGGTAGAAGGGTTAAAGCGGAAGGAAGAGGGATGAAGGAAAGGACTAGTAAGATTTAGGAAATGGGGAGAGTTACTAAAAAGTCGCCTAGAATACCAGGTCAGGGGAGACTTACCAAATGGAATGAGAGGATGAGACTGATTATTGGTGACTGCACCAGATGAGTGCTTAAAGGTAGAAGACATGGTAACAAGCAAGATGGAGATTACTGAAAAAATATCGTGTAGGAGATAATAAAAGCAGAAAGCTAATGGCATTATATATGGTAGGCAGGTGCGAGGTGGGGGTTGAGAAAAAATAGATACCTCATAAAATAAAATATACTGCTCAAAAGAATTAAGGAAACATGGCTTTGGGCATCTGCTATACTCCATTGAGCAATAATTTAGGACTGGGTATGTTATCAAGCTATACCTTTATCTTTTAAACTGGTTGTTGTAACAGTATGCCCTGACGAAATGGGAAAATCTTACTCTTATCTTACTCTTTCACAAATTAAGTAAAGAGAGAGAGAGAGAGAGAGAGAGAGAGAGAGAAAACATCACATCCTTGATTGCTTACATAAAAGAACTGAAATGTCTAACAGGTGCCAAAAACAAAGTGGAAACAATCATTCATTCCATCATCTTTTAATTAGACTCTGAGCTTCAATAACATACATGCCCTGCATGAGCATTTATCACTGTCTGAAACCTACGTGGCATGCTCCGTAGTTCCCATTCTTCTGTGAGAGCCCTTGAGAGTTTTTGGAGAGTCTGTGGTGGAACAGCACGACCATGACCACATCTGTCGAGCATGTCCCATGTACGCACGATGTGGTTTATGTTGAGACTCACTGCCGGCCTTTCCATTACTGCAATACCCAGCTTTTGTAAGGCATCCCTGCTGACACCTGCCACATAGGCCCTGGCATTAGAGGAAATTCATGGCTATCACCGTATGCAGTAGCCACCACATAGTCCAACAGGATCTGTTCAGTGGACTGCCTGGCGATAAGGCAACTGCGAACAACAACAAGAGCTATACAGCCTCCCCAAAACGTCACAGAACCTTGGAAATCTGTCAATTTCCTGGACAACATTTAGCAGATAATACTCATCACAGGCTTCAGCACACAAACACAGCCATCACCTCGTGTCAGAGGATATCTGGACTCATCTGTGAATAACATGTTTTGCCATTGACAAAGTTTCCAACTGACATGGGAATGGCAGAACTGAAGGTGTGCTGCAAGATATTGGTGTGTAAAGCATGTCACTTGAATGGTATGTCTAGGTCTTGAAGTCCTTTCTTGTAACCTGTTCAATACAGTTCGATTGTACACAGCAGCTCCAGTGGCCCTTCTCAGATCATCTTACAGTGCTCTTGCGGTGTCTGTATGAAAACGCAACACAGAGATGGCCAGATATAGGTCTCCAAGGACGGCTGCAAGTCACCTTGTATATTGACCCGTCTCCCTGTAGTGTGTCCACAACCTATAGATACACATGGAGAGGCAATGGCATCTGCAGCAACACGACTGAACATTGTCCTTTTTTTATCTAACAGACCATCCTTGCAACTTCCACTGGATTATGATGTTGCATTGCATGTGCTTGGTTGAATACAACATCCACAAATGGCAACTGTCATCTGTGTGCCGCACTAGGAAATATTAGGACACTGGTAGTCGCTTTCTTCTGAGGGGTCACCTGACACTGTGATGCATAACACAGCCAACAGATAGTAAATGCTTTTAATTATTGCCTCCATTCAAAGTGAAGAACTCAAGCCATGCAATAAGACCACAAGTATCAAAACAGATTTAATACAGTGGATGTTGACAGAAGTTTCCCCTAATTCTTTTGAACAGTGTGCATGAAGACTAAATGCGGATATGGAGGGGCATGTGGCCAGCACACTACCCTCCCAGCCATTGTCAGTTTTTGTGACCAGAGCTGCTACTTAACAGGCAAGTATCTCCTCAAACTGAATGCACCCCGCTTGCCAACACCACTCGACAGACCCGAACAGTCACCCATCCAAGTGCTTGCATGCCTCATAGCACTTAACTTTGGTGACCTTAATGGATCCATCATTACCATTGTGGCAAGGCCGTTGACATAGTTGCTGAAAAGAAATCTGAGATCAAAAAATTATCAGAAATTAAGGTCTGGGGGCTGGTGAGATCCAAGGACATGTTATAAAGTCTGTTCCCACCTGCTGTATATAAATTATCCAGTTAATACATACTTTCAAACAAATAAAACAGTATTTGATATAAGACAATATGAAAAAGGAGCCTCTTATTCGTGATTAATATTTCATTGTCTTTCTACCTCTTCCCACAGATGCTCATGACTAGCACAAGAACATTCAACCAATTTCACTGTTTTTGAGATACTCGTTCACAAGCCCTGTGTAATAGCAACCTGCCCTTTATCAAAGCAGCTTATCTCAATGGATTGTAAAATATCAGCATGAAGCTGGTCATCCATGATGGTCTTTTGCCTATGGTAGTTAAAAGTCTCCTTCATGTTAAAATTTTCCACAAGTAGTGAGCTTTAGCAAAAAATGTCAGAAGCTGGTTAAAAAACCTTCCTAACAATACCTCATTCACCCCTGTATGATTAGTATTTGTTGAGAAAAAGGGATGTTGACTTCAGAAATAATATATATGATTCAATTCAATTACTCTTCCAAATCATTTGCCATCTCAGATAGAAGTACTTCCTTGGTAAAAACTTTGAACTTTAATTCCCTTTCTAAATTTCTCCTTGGCTTCCTTTATTACTTACTCAATGTACAGATTGCATAACATGAGGGAGAGGCTGCAATCCTGTCTCACTTTCTCCTCAACTATTGCTTCCCTTTCATGCCCTTTAGTTCTTACAACTGGAGTCTGGTTTCTATACATAACCTTCTGCTGCCTATATTTGAAACAGGTATTCCAGTCAACATTGTGAAAAGCTTTCTCTAAATCTGCAAAAGCTATAAACAAAGGTTTGTCCTTCCACTAGTCTTTCTTCTAGGATAAGCTGTAGAGGTAGTATTGATCTTGGGTTTCAAAGTGGAATCTAAATAGAGAAAGCAATACCAGACATTATTTATTAAATTCTGTCAGAATTAACTGAGGGAAATTATCTCCTCAGTAATTTTATTAGATTGCCCTTGGGAAGAGGCTTTGTTCTCCTTGTAAGAAGGGAATGGAGAGTGCATCACTGAGGTACGGTATGTGCATGTAACTAATGTGTGGTATAAGTGGCATTATTTTACTCCATTGGGTTGCACCTCTGCAGAAGTATTGCTGCTATTAAAGTTCCCACACTCCTATTTTTAATTTTTTACATTTTTTAACTTGCTTCCTTACTTGCTTATTCTTCACAATCTGCATGCCTGCTTTTCTTCAACTGCTTCCAGACACACTTCTCTGTTGATCACTTTGCACAGATGACACATTACATCAAGCTCCTAGCAAATCTCCCTTACAGTATGTGTATTCATATGCAGTTAAGTCGAGAAAGTCACATAAAAATTTTTATAGTCCCAAATATTCACCCAAATTTTGGTCTATTATTCATATCTATAAAACATGTTATCTCAGCCTGAATTAAATGAGCAGAGGAGCAACACAAACTCTTCCCAAGGCTAGGCTAAAAACCAGACTATCTACACCAGCCAAAGACTAAGAGGAAAATCAACATAAGGACTGAGAGCTCAGACTAAGAACAGATTAGAGAAAGACTGACTGAAATGGCATGAGCTTTGACCTTATAAATACTTGCGTTAGGATATTGTTCAGCTTCTTTCATCTACAATGGTTTACAAATTCTACAGGTCATACATTTCCTCTTTTATTGGTTACTGATTTTCTCATCATATTTTGTTTGCATATTATTTATCACGAACAGCATTTATTAAAATATGTAATACTAATTTATGTTTACGCAACGGGAATCCTGCATTTATGACCATGGGATCCATAATGTATGTTGAAATGTAGTTTTTGAAAATTTAGTAATTTTTAATTAAGAACTTTGATCATTTATACAGGATTCAATAAATTCATAAAAGTCTGGTGATGAAAAGTTTATCCACAGATCCTGTAAATTTACAGTTGTTCAACTGTAATTGGCACTGAAAGTTTGAATCATGTGAAATCTTTAATTAAAAATATCTTTTAAACTAATTAAATTTGGGTTTACATAAATACTTTATGGAAACTAGGAAAAATAGCTCTTTAATTTGGAAGTGGTCTCTCTCTTCGAATTTATATCTGCATCTACCTAACTACTATTTACCTATTACCTCGTAAGATTCTTCCTATGGCTAGATGTATGGAAACTTTTGATTGCCATCATTCCTAACAAAACTAATAAGCTCATTGCAACCAGGACAAAAAACTGAAACTGAATAACAAAGTTCTTTGAAAGGAATCTGTTTCTACCATTTTGATGATGTGAATACTATGTGCTTAACGAAGGAACATTAACATCAGAATTTTTTAAGGAAAATTACCAAAAATTTAAGTGGGGTGATATCAACCTGTTTTGTCGTACAGTCGGTATATGATATATAATATTTTGGTTGTGAAGAAGCAATATACTCAAAAGTACAAGAAAGCACACATATTTTAAACACGTATTGTCTTAGAGTACCTCAAATGGGGTTATTTGGGACTGCAGTCCAATGTGGGATAATATGAATCCATTCTTTGGAATATCTTTGTTATGAGTTGCATCAGTGAGAACCTATATAACACAAAAAGCACCTGCAACTGAATGTCTACTAGCGAGATGTACATTTTTCCAGGAGATATCAAGGTAGAGGTGTAACTGAAGTTTGATTTATGTGATGTACCTGATTTTCTTGAAAAATACACATAAAAACATTACAGTAGTTCAGCTGTAATTGGCATTGAAAGTTTGAATCAGGTGAAATCTTTAATTAAAAATACCTTTTAAACTAATTAAGTTTGGGTTTACATAAATACTTTACTGAAACTAGGAAAAATAGCTTTTTAATTTAGAAGTGGTCTCTCTCTTCGAATTTACATCTACCTAACTACAATTTACCTATAAAGCTGATTGATTATAAAGGTGAACATATTGTAGTATTATAACCCCATTTTTCAGCATCAGAAATGCTTTGTATTTTGTGTAGCTGCCAACCTATGCAATTAAAATTTATTTAAATTGTAAATTGTAATCGCAGTTACTTGGGACAATGTCCCAAGTTACACTTGTTTCAATAATCATCCATAAAATTAAGTACTAATGATTGTTTTGATTATATTTAAGACTAAATAACATGGAAAGGCAGTACAATAAGCGGTTAGGAGCCTGAAAATACTATGACTTTGCAGATGGTATCCTGCAAATTGCTTGGGATTCTGTGAAGAAAGAACAGTCAATAAGGAAAGCTGCTGAGATGTAAGGTTTGCCTAAGAGTACAATTGCTTGTAGAGCAGCTGGCAAAAACACCAAAAAATATGAGTGTCCATGTGTTCTATCAACAGATGATGAAGAAATATTGACAGATTCCTTACTCCTGATTGCAGTTTGATGTGTGACTAATTGTCAAAAGATGTGTTGACAAAACTATTGTGTGAGAGCCAAGATTCAAAATCAATATGCCTGGTTTCAAATAACTTCCGGGTATTCAGCCAGGTAACACTTTCAGCGACCGCCGATATTTTGGCAGGAGAACAGCCTGCCATTTTCAAGGCAAACTGCAATGGACAGGCGGCGTACACGCAAATTTAAAACCTCGGTTCTCGGACTGAAGCAGTAAAGATAACACACACATTGAACACTAGTGCCACAAAAGATGACCAAAGTCAGAGCTATCGACAGTGAGACTATGAATTCGCAGGTGAGGTAGCTTTGACTCTGTCCCTCTGTTTTTTGAAAAGGGAGAGAGCCAGATGCCAAACAGAGTTTAAACAGCAGTTTGCCTTGAAAATGGCGGGGTGCTCTCCCGCCAAAATATTGGCGGTCACTGAAAGTGTTACCTGGCTGAATTCCTGGAAGTTATTTGAAAGTTTTATAGGCCAGGAGAAACTCATGTCTCACATTGTTTACCTCTACAGGGAGGAAATGTATCGGTGTTTACGTAAGTTGGATAAACTTCGTAGCTGTTGAGTTAGACTGCAATGTGCTTTGTCGTTTTTATTGAGGCGTCATGATGAAAATCATGTCCCAACATTTGCCAAGGTTGTGCACCATATCAATTCTCCTGCCACCAATCGCATCAAGCAACGTGCTGGCTTGGCTCTTGTTTGCGAAAGGATTCATTTTACTCATCGACATTTGGATTCTGTTTCCAAAGAATTGTATCGTTTTCATTTAATGGTTGCATCTGAAGTGTCTGATTTCACTTGGGATTGGTTGGACGGTGCCTCATGGACTCAAGCTGACTGGGAATACAACTCCATCACTGTCCGGCATTTGGCAAAGTTTGAACGTTTTCATCGCGTGGAGTCGGATGTTATATCTTGGCGTTCTGTGATAAATCTCACAGAGAAATCTTTTGATGACGCAACCTTATCTGTGCTAGGGAAGGGTTGAAATTTTGCACCTACTCCGTAGAGTTTGCCGGTAGTTGATTTTATTAGTTCAATTGAACAGGCAGTTTGCAAACTACCTCCTGATGCTGCAGAGGAGGTTAGGAGGGAGGCATGCCGTGTTTTGACTAGGGCTCGTCCACCCAAGAGTAATGTGACAGCAGCAGAGAGGGCTGCTTTACGCTCTCTCAAAGTTGATCCTGATATTGTTATTTTACCTGTGGACAAGGGCAACGCCACAGTTGTTTTAAATAAACATGATTATGTACAAAAGATGAAACGTTTACTATGTGATTCAGCGTACTGCAGAATCGATGCTGACCCCACAAAAAGTGTTGAGAGAAAGACCAACAGCCTCCTGAAGAAAAGTGGTTTGTTGCAGGTCACTATCAAGAGTCTTAACACCTATAGTGCTGTTCCCCCTAGGTTATATGGCCTTCTGAAGATTCACAAGGAAGGGGTTCCTTTCCGTCCTATAGTGAGTAACATCGGCACTCCAACATATCATGTAGCCAAGCATCTTGCTTCTCTGTTGAGTCCACAAGTAGGTCGGTGCGAACCTCATATCAGGAACTCAGCTGATTTTTTACATCGTTTGGAGGGACTGTGGTTGAATGACTCTGATATTTTAGCGAGTTTCGATGTGGTCTCTCTCTTCACTCGTGTTCCTCTGTCTGATTCATTGCGGTTAATTGAGGCCAGGTTTGGTGCTGAATTAACTAATCTCTTTTGGCATGTGTTGACATCCACTTACTTTTTATTTAATGACCAGTATTACGAGCAGACAGATGGAGTTGCGATGGGCAGTCCGTTGTCTCCCGTGATCACAAATTTGTTTATGGAAGACTTCCAGGAATGTGCATTGGAGTCGGCGCCTTTGAAACCCGCCTGTTTCTTTAGATACGTTGATGATACCTTCATTGTTTGGCCCCATGGTAGGGAGAATTTGAATGTCTTTCTAGAACATCTGAACTCGATCCACCCGAACATTCATTTTACGATGGAGATGGAAGAGAATGGTTGCCTTCCCTTTCTTGACATGTAGGTTAGGAGGAAGGATGATGGATCATTGGGACATGCAGTCTACAGGAAACATACTCACACCGACTTGTACTTACAGGCTAATAGTTGTCACCATCCCGCTCAATGTGAAGGGGTACTTCGTACCTTGGTACACAGGGCACATGTCATTTCTGACGCTGAGACTTTGCCAGCTGATGAGCTATCCAATCTTGAAGTTACATTTCGTCAAAATGACGAACATGCATTGCGCTATCGACCAACTGTACATCGGGTGCTTGATGGTAATTCTGAGTCAACACCTAAGTCTACTGCCTTTCTGTCTTACATAGGAAACACGCCCAACAAGATCGGTCATATTTTACGGAAATACAATCTGAAATGTGTTTTCCGACCTCCATCTAAAATTAGAGCACTTTTGAGTTCCGTTAAGGATGAACCTGGACTGCGTAAGGTGGGTGTATATTGTATTCCTTGTAGCTGCGGCATGGCATATATTGGTCAAACTATCACGACTGTGGAGGACCAATGTACTGAGCATAAACGGCACACACGATTACAGCAGCCAAGTAGATCTGCTATTGCCGAACATTGCTTGGATACTGGTCACCCCATGTTATATAATAACACTGAGATATTGGCATGCACATCCAGCTATTGGGACAATGTTATTAAGGAGGCAGTTGAGATTAAATTAGCGAGCAACCTCATTAACAGGGATGGAGGTTTCTGTTTAAACTCTGTTTGGAATCCGGCTCTCTCCCTTGTCAAAAAACAGAGGGACAGAGTCAATGCTACCTCACCTGCGAATTCATAGTCTCACTATCGATAGCTCTGACTTTGGTCATCTTTGGTGGCACTAGTGTTCAGTGTGTGTGTTACCTTTCCTGCTTCAGTCCGAGAACCGAGGTTTTAAATTTGCGTGTACGCCACCTATCCATTGCAGTTTGCCTTGAAAATGGCGGGGTGTTCTCCCGCCAAAATATTGGCGGTCGCTGAAAGTGTTACCTGACTGAATGCCGGGAAGTTATTTGAAAGTTGTATACGCCAGGAGAAACTCAGGTCTCGGTATGCCTGGTGTTGACTGGGTGAAATCATTTCTGAAGAGACGATGTGATCAACTGAAAGTGAGATTAAGTGAGAACATCAATCAAGGCAGAGCTGCTGTTGATAAAGAATCAATAACAAACTGCTTTAAAAC
The DNA here is from genome assembly GCF_021461385.2 of Schistocerca piceifrons. Lineage (NCBI taxonomy): Eukaryota > Metazoa > Arthropoda > Insecta > Orthoptera > Acrididae > Schistocerca > Schistocerca piceifrons. The sequence goes on along the minus strand of NC_060139.1, from coordinate 215,784,417 downwards.
ATTAGAGGTAACACTAAAGGTTATGTATCCACTGATGCTATTATAAATTGTGATGAGACCAACTTGTGTTAAGATCCAGGAAGGAAGAAAATTATTGTTTGGCAGAGACGCAAATATCCAGAAAGATTGGTAGACTCTTCCAAGTCAAGTAGACCAATAATGTTTGCTGGAACAGCTAGTGGACATTTACTGTCCCCTTATATTATTTATAGGGCAGATCAACTATACCAAACTTGGGTGGAAGGAGGACCTCAGGGAACATGATACGACAGAACAAAATCCAGGTGGTTTGAAGGTCCAGTTTCTGAAGATTCGTTCTTTACTTTAGGTTTACCATATTTGAAATCCTTAGGAGATGGACCAAAGGCTATTATTGGTGACAATCTCCCAAGTCACATTTCTATAAGAGTGATGCGAGAACACGAGAAGAACAATATCAAATTTGTTTTACTACCATGCAATCCAACACATTAGCATCAGCCTTTAGACCTAGCATTCTTTACACCCTTTCGATTTGAATGGAGAAAGGTACTACAAGAATGGCAAAACAAACATTATGGAATAATTCCTAAGAACACCTTCCCACATCTGCTGAAGAAGTGTTTAGGTCATCTTGCCGAATTGGCAGATGGATTCCAAACAAATGGAATCAGGGGTCTTGATGCATAACAAGTGTTGGGAAGGCTATTAAAAGAACTATTGAAGAGAGTCGCTGGAAAGCACCACTGCAAGAATTTTTGCATGAAAATTCAGACTTCTGAAACTGAAATACTGAAAACCCAAATGAGACTTCAGCTAATTGCGGCTCAAAGAATTTCAACACAAATGCTTGCAGATCTTACTAACAACAGGAGCAAGGGTCATACTAAGGAGCATATAATTGCTGACACCAGTGAACTGAAACATGAGGGCAGCTCAATTTAGTTCTGACTGACACCTTAAAACAGGAAGCAACATAACAGAGATGACTCAGAGTCTGAATCTGATAATGAACCATTCTCAGTTTGTGAAATGAGTAAAGAATTGGAGTTTGATAATTTTGTTGCATCAACTGAAGAATGTGACACAGTTTTGGGAATCCATTGCAAACAATGACAACAAAAAAATTTGAAGAATCCTTTGGAAACATCCAGCCACATGTTAATGATACTATGGTGATTAAACTCATGTATGATGAAGGCACCAAGAAAGAGAAGGAAAAGTTTTTGTAAAGCAAGTGCTTTCAACAGAAAGTGATGGAATCTGTCAGTGCAAATTTCCTTGTAACTACCAAGGAAAGAAAACCATTATATTTCTATTTCCTACAGTTGATGACACAGACAGTGTTAAGACACTTCAAATAATGAAGGTGTAGGGGTAATTTCACTATATAAAGGAAAACACTTGTGTAGAATTTATACTGTGAACGACCACCTTTATTGTACCGCACAAAAACACTTCATACATCGTTAATGCGGGAAAACGATCACTCGTTGTGTCCTCCAAAGAACCCCGCTTGTAAAGAGAATCTCTCAGTGTCTTGTCGACTATCGACTTGTCACTCCCACACAGCCCCCCCCCCCCCCTGAAGTGCGGAGCACCCGGTATGGTGGGGTACTTAAACTTCACCTCTCGGCCTGCCCGAGTGCGGATAGTGCGGGTGTGGGTGCTGCTTGCTGATTCTGTTGATGCATTAGATCCCCTGGTGTGGGGCTCATGTGGGACACAGCTGTCTGGTTCTGCGGAAGGTGTGGGTTCATTGCAAGTTGTGTCTGAAGTCATCTGTGAGACTGTCGTCGATGCTGTCATTGTACAAGCGGGTTTTACTCGCTCAATGGAAACTTTGGTCTTGTCCGGCGCTCGTCGTGCGGTCGTGGCAGCACAAGCTGGAGGCGCCGCGTCGACCGGCTCCAGCCGTGCTCGGCTGGTGTCGTTGGCCGAGGTGGTTGCGACGGCAGCCACTGTGGCGCGTGAGTCGAACAGGGAGTGCGCTCTATCGGCCACTTGCAGCAACTCGCTTAATGGCCGGCCCTCGTAAGCAATTAAGGTTAAGCCCACTTGCGGAGATAACTGCTGTTGCCATATGTGCAAAAGTAATGTGTCTGAGAACACGGAAGGGTCCACCATAGCACGTAAATGCCGGTAAAAGTCTTAAGGCGACCTGTCACCGCGTTTCTTGTGGTACAGGAGCTGTGATATCCGCTGATCCACAGGTTTTGTACAACGCGAAATTAAAGCCGTCTTGAAAGTGGCGTAGGCTTGTTGTGATGGGGGTTGCATAATTATATCCGATACCACTGACGACGCACGTTGGTCCAGGTTGCATATCACTAGCGTGAACTGTTGAAAATCGTTGACTATTTGTTGCTGCACGAAAATGTTCTCCATAATAGCGAACCAAATTTCCGGACGCTCGGGAACGAAAGGTGGGGTTCGAATTTGTAACCGCGACGCGGGTGGCCCACGATCACTGGCGAACGGAAAGTGCGAAACTCGTGGGAGCGGTACCGACGAGGGTGATGAAAACGGGAGCACTTTGGGTCTGATATCGGCGTGTCCTGCGCGCTGGTTGTGCGAGGCAATGTCCTGTGGCGGCGGCGCAGGACCCGCCGGCACACGCGGCGCGGTTGGAAACGTAACATCGTGGGTGAAGTCGGTTTGAGATGTAGGCGTCCGTGGCACTGTGAACTGAGGGTTTTGCTGCATCGTGTCGAGCTCCTTTTTGATGTTTTGGATGACGCCGTCGATGTCATGGAAAAGGTTCTGTGCAGACGACATGTCGATACGAGACGTCGCGGAAAATATCTCAAGAAACTTGCCTACTGTCACACTGCTTAGTTACGGGGTCATCACTTATGTAGGGGTAATTTCACTATACAAAGGAAAACACTTGTGTAGAATTTATACTGTGAACGACCACCTTTATTGTACCGCACAAAAACACTTCATACATCGTTAACGCAGGAAAACGATCACTCGTCGTGTCCTCCAAAGAACCCCGCTCGTAAAGAGAATCTCTCAGTGTCTTGCCGACTATCGACTTGTCAGTCCCACAAAGGTTATTGTACCAACTAAAGTATGAGAAGAGTAGATATGTATTCACTGTGTTTGACCACATCTGAATCAAGTGTAATTTTCTGTATTTAGATGTACTGTGTAATAAAGATGAGATAAATGCATTAGGTTGGCAATTAATCAATATTTTTTTCTTATTGGTTATTTCTGCAGTGTCTCAAATAAACTAAATAAACTTTGACATAAGACTCAGACATCTAGATATAGGAATACTATTAAGTTACAGTCCGAAATTATCTCATCTCAAGGACAACTTGGGACAGCAAGAAAAAAGTACTTTTCAGGCCTAAGCAAAAGAAAAACATTCATTTCATGATGAAAACTAACAAGAACATACAGTCACTGGAGTTTATACACAATCAGTGTGTTAGTGACACTTAATTTCTAAATTGTACAGAAATTTGAAAATGGAAACCGTCCTAAGCAGTCCAATTTGACGGTAGGTTTGAAACTGAGATTGCATTTTTGTGAACATACTACCATTTTCAGTGATACAATTTTGTGTGTTCCTCAGTGAGTTAACTGATCATAAAGATGTCAAAACAAAAAAAAACAAAAAAATGTTTTTCTTGTCATATAATTTTTCCTATTTCTGTCTCTTTGTGTGAAACCTACAAACACATGGTCCAGTCACATCAATGTGGCAACCACCTATGTTTGACACCAATGAGCAATAAACACTCACACACTGCAGTTGGCAGCACTGACAGTGGACAATATATAAATCTTATCTTGGGGACGTGAAAAATTTGCAGCCGTTGCAATCTGGAAATGGAACAATTTATCTGATGTCCAAAAGGGCACAATCATTGGTCTTCAGGCCATTTCTAAAATGGCCAAGTTTGTAAACTGTTTGTGTGCTGCCATGGATAAAGTACACTGTGAATGGAGAAATGGTGCTATACAACACTGGCACTAAGGCAACTGGGGTGCACCACGGGCCATAGACGACAGGTGTGAACAATGGCTGCAGAGGTGAATGGGCGCCTAGACCTGCAACTGTCGAGCTACTGCCCACCCAGATGAATCAAGCAGCTACCAACAGTGTCTCCTCAATGACCATTCAACGAATGTTCCTCATATGGGGTTCCGCAGCAGGCTCCTGGTTCATGCACCCATGTTTACTGCTGTTCAGTGGCATCAAAGCCTGGAATTTGCAAGTCAACTGTGCAACTGAACATCAGTTGGCAACCGTGGCCTTTTCAGATGACAGATAGCTACTGGCATGTGTGGTGTGAAATGTCTGAAAGCAAACACTGTACAACAATTGTTGGAAGGGCGCAAGATGGAGGAGGTAACTTTATGGTGCAGGGAATGTTTTCGTGGCATTCCATGGCTGAGCTCATCATTCTGGAAGACACAGTGGATCAACACAATTATGTATCTATCCTTGAGGACTGTTTAGATCTATCTTCAAGAGTGTTCCATTTCGGTTCCTTCTGTATCTCTGTGACACTCTCACATGGATTACACAAACCTGTGACCATTCATGTTAGTATATATTCAATATCCCCCGTTACACCTACCTGGTTCATGTCTCACATACATGAGCAATATTCTAGAACCTGTCGCAGGAGTGATTTGTAAGCAATCTCCTTTGTAGACTGATTGCAATTCCCCAGTATTCTACTAATAAACCAAGTCTACCACCTGATTTACCCACGACTGAACTGACGTGATCATTCCATTTCCTATCCCTACAAAGTGTTACATTCAGGTATTTGTATGAGATGATTGATTCCAACAATGACTCATGATATTATAGTCATGAAGTGCAAAATTTTACATTTCTGAACATTTAGAGCAAGTTGTCACTTTGAAATCTTATCAAGATCTGACTGAATATTTATGCAGCTCCTTTCCGATAGTACTTCATTACAGATAACAGCACCATCTACAAAAAGCCTGAGTTTACTATTAATACTGTCTGCAAGGCCATTAATATACAACATGAACTGCAAGGGTCCCAACACTTTCCATGGTGCACACCCGAAGTTACTTCTACGTGTCATGATGACTCTCCACCCAAGATAACATGTTGCATCCTCCCTGCCAAAAAGTCTCTATCCAGCCACAAGTTCCACTTGATACCCCATATGATCATACTTTTGACAATAAGCGTAGGTGTGGTGTTGAATCAAATGCTTTTCAGAAATCAAGAAATACTGCATCTACCTAGTGGCCTTAATAAAAAAACTTTCAGTCACACATGCGAGAAATGAGTGAGTTGTGTTTCGCAAGATCAATGTTTTCTTTCAGTATGCCATATGAGAAAGTAGCAAGTTGTGTTCCACAAGACTGATGTTTTTGAAATCCATGCTGTTTGGCACTGAGCAGGTCATTCTGTTCAAGATACGTCATTATGTTTGAGCTCACAATATGTTCTAAGATTCTACAACAAACTGATGTCAAGGATATTGGACAGCAATGTTGTGGATCACTTCTACTACCCATGCGACTATCGTTTCGATATACATTTAAATTTTCCCCAAAAATCTCACTCCTATCAATTTCAGGTATCAACTAGCTTTCTGTACCTAATATTATGTGAGCTTCACTGCTTTTCACAAGTGTCTCAAACTTTATTGTGAATGCGTCAGCAGTTTACCATTAGGATTTTAATAGTCTGACCTGTAGGAGGCATTTCATTTGATCTTACACTTCCTGGATTTATATCCAATCGAGAATCTGTGGGACTGCCTCAGTCAGTCTGTTCCTACCATGGATCCTCAACTCAGATACCTATCACATATGGCCAAGGAACTAGAGATGGCATGGCTCCGCATCCCTGTCAGAACCTCCAAAACCTCACCAACTCTCTTTCTGCACCTTTTGCAGTGGTCCACACTGCAAAAAGTGGTTATTCAGGCTTTTGAGAGATGGTCACATTAATGTGACTGGACAGTGTGGATGCTATGCTGCTGAACATCTCTGCTGTACATTGTCATGAACCATCAACACGCCAGTGTCTGTGTTACTCACCAAAATATGGAACAGACATGTTGCCAATTTCACCATATAGCAGAGATGCTGAGTCACAGAGAGGCACAAAAAAAAAAGACTGTCACAAACAAGCTTTCAGCCAGCAAGGCTTCATGAAGCCTTGCTGGCCAAAAGCGTATTTGTGACAGTCTTTTTGTTGTGCCTATCTGCGACTCAGCATCTTTAAGAAATTATAAGAACATGTTGTTCAGTGTATGCATGTATTTTGAGGACACAAACACTGATGAGCCACAACATTATGACTATCTGCTTAATAGCCTGTTTGTCTGTCTTTGGAATGAAATATATCACTGATCCTGCATGTCAGGGATCCGACAGTTTGTTAGTTAATTTGTGACATTAGATGTCTATTGTAATGTAATTACCTGTCAGAGATAAACTTTATCTCATGCGAAAAGTACGATGCCCACAGTAGAGAGTTAAGGTAACCTCATTATGTTGCCATACAATGTGTTTAATTTATTTATTTATGAATATTTTCTTTTATGATAAATAATGGATTTGTTTGAGATGATAAATGTTGTATATTTATATGTATTTATTTATATGTGTCTTTGGAGTGTATTAAGGTCAGAAGACCAAAGAATCTGGAATGCAGGAATGTCTGCAACTTCCGGGCACATGTTGGCTTGCCCGCCACTTCTTTGTCGGTATTGGAGGGAGATGGACGTGTTTAAGTGACCAGTACAGTATAATGCATTTTTAGGGTATCAATGTTCGAAGTGAAAATATTGTAGTTACTAAACAAAGAGTACGAATAAATATTATTTTAGCCGAAAGTAATTCGAATCCGGTAGTGTTTATTTCAAACAAGAAGAAAACCCAGGCCATGCTTGTTAGAGTAATGTTTTGCAGACAAAACCCCTAGACAAACGAGATCTGCAGTGTGTAATCTTTCAGCAGCTACTAATAAATAAGCCTTGCTGAAATTGTGCTGGAACTACTCGTATTATTATCAATTACATACACGTGGTGCGAATGTGGTCCTCCCACAATATACCGCGAAAGATTCCACATCATTCAGTTATCAAGAAACGAGATAGGTAACAACCAGTACACTATGCACAAGTTATGTAATTCATGTAAATAACGGGCCTCTGATTTGCTTATGTGGTGACGGCACCTCATAGCGATTCTGATGAGTTCCATAGGATTTACATCAGAAGAATTTGGTCACTGAGACATCAACACGAGTTCATTATAATTCTCCTGAAACCACCGTAGTATGGTTCTCGCTCTGAGACATGGACAATTATACTGCTGAAAGGTGGCATTGCTGTCAGGAAGACATCAAGCATGAAGGGTTGCAGGTGGTTCACAGCTGTTATCATGTCTTCAATTACTACCATAAGTCCTGTGCAAGTGCAGGAGAATGTCTTCCATAATATAATACTGCTCCCACCAGGGTGTGTCTGCGGTGCACTGCATGTTTCGAGCCGCCGTTCACCTCGATGAGGGTATTTGTGGAGATGACAATTGACATAGAGTAGCACAAATGTGATTCACCCAAAGAGCTACCGTGGTTACATAGATCGACAGTTGAATTCCGATGGTCTCATGCCCACTGCACCATAACTGACGACGTCGTTGAGTCAACATGTGAATGCATAGGGGTGGTCTGCTGCAGACATCTATGTTCAACAATGTACAATGAGCTCCAAAACACTTGTGCATGCACCAGCATTGTGCTCTTCCAGCAGAGATGCCACAGATCACCATCTACCCTCCTTTACAAAGCACACAAGCCTCCAAACCCCACCTTCTGTGAAGAGTCATGGACGTCCAACCATTTAGCGCCCAGTGGTAGTTTCATTGTCTTTCTACCTCTTTCCATAGATGCTCATGGCCAGCACATGAACATTCAACCAATTTCACTGTTTTTGAGATACTTGTTCACAAGCTGTGTGTAATAGCAATCTGCCCTTTGTCAAAGTTGCTTATCTCAATGGATTTCCCGATTTGCTGCACATACCTTCGCTACGGTGATCCTCCATCTGTGTCTGTTCCGCTTACATACTTTCGTTACCCTGTCATGTGCCTTCAATGCCACCAGGTGGCATCTGACTTCACAATGGGCAGTGGTTATAATGTTTCGGCTTATCAGTGTAAGAGCAGGGCGTGTACAGCCTTGTAGCACAGCTGGTAAAGAGAAATGCTACATTTTCATTATCAAAACATATAGTCACACAGATTTCACGATAATATTGCGTAACTAAAAATGTTGTGTCATCAAAGAAAGAGTTCTCACAGGAACAATGTGAGACAGAAAGTTCATAACCTTTCTGAAAAAAAAAAAAAATTGTAACACCACTTGGTGTATTGGAAGAACTGAACTGTATGATTTTATTGATATAACTCAGTTTGGAGATTACACTGTACACATTGCACAAACAAAGTCCTGCAACTAGCTGGAGTACACCATAAATTCAACATAATCGTACTTATTTCAGAATCTGTCAAACTTGGTGGTGAAGAAGAACAACACTTCTAAGAGAAATGACACTCCAGAATTGTGCTACTCCTACCCTTAAAGCATCTAGTGAGTTTTACATGAATCTCAAAATGCACAGGCTCAAAGTGCTCATTATCTTGACATAACAAAAAGACACTTTACTTTTCTTTTTTTAAATCATCAATCTCTCTAGCAAAAATTATTACAGGTAACAATTGTGCATCACTTAACTTTTCATTTTCTGGTAAAAATGGCCATGCATTTTGCTATCTATTTATCCAGAGCTGCTCATGTATCAAGTATTCGAATACTACGACAAGTACTCCAATACTATGACCCACTTCACTGTCTTTCGAAAGGCTAGTTTTCTTGCAGTCCACATGCAACAGTCCCAACCAATTCTGTACTGCAGTGGTGAAAAAGAACAAGTTGTGATGTTTTACTTGTGGCAATGACAGTGTTCTGGATTGATAGGCACATAAACAAGACTACATCATTGCTAAGTTTTTAAGCAACACAGGCAGCTAAGACAATATTTACAATTCAGTGCCCCACCTAGACAATTACTTAAATGAAAGTAGAGACTCCATGTCATATAACGGAGTCACAAGAGCAGGTCAAAGTGAGGGATCAGCCACTGTGACACTGATGGCAACCAATCTCTCTTTATTACACCACTGGAATATTAAAGCCATTTTTTATTCCTCCATAGTTCTTTTTGCAAAAATTTCAGCTGTAGGTTGTTCCTTAACCCAGAATACTAATAAGTCAATACATATATGCTGCTGCTGTTATTAGCACTGACCAAACCACAACTAAAAACCGTCAATTCTAAAAGCATATTTGTATATGTTTGTACTTGACAATTTCCTTTCTACAGTTTTCTTTTCCCAAAGAAATAGGTTTTAAGAATCTCATCACAAAACTTTGTGAGTGATAGGTCACTCGAAGTGGATCTATTTTTAATATCAAGCATACACTTTTCAATCTACTTTTTGAGTTGTGCATTGTGTTGAGTGAGGCATGTTCGAAACTGTGTGCAATGCACAGTAGTCAGTTCTTAATTGGTTACTCTAATCCTAGGCCTTCTGTGTGCATTATGAGTTGTTCAGGTGCACATGGTATACCATGAAATATGAATTGTTTGAGATCACCAACATGATTATGTGTTCATCTAGGTCTACTACAAAACGGTATTGTAACATTTGATTTTTATGCTGACACCTGCATTATATAACTAACTTTAATATATTTCGACAATGACTTCATCCTTAGATGTCTGACCATGTCCAACAGAGTGACACTTAAATCACAAGTGTACAGTAGAATAAACTATGTGTACAACCAAATGGTGGAACTTCCGTTAATGTGTCTTAACAATTTACTTTTTACATTAGAGCACTAAGAGCCTCACATACATGGTTCCACTGATCTAATCTCAAGAAACTTGCCATGTCCGCAACAAGAGTCCAAGGAAATATTTTACTCAGAGGTAATTGGGCAGTTTGGACGTCTACACTGGATACGTTACAATGAGGTTATGCTCACTGGACTTCGGAATTTCGCACCAAGCTCTATATGATTGGCCACAAAAGGGGGGAACTTGACAAAATTAAAGAGATAATTATTTGGTCAGTATTCAGAAAGTAGGAAATTAAGAAAACAAATCTGTCATGGCAGAAAAAATGGGAAACTTCTGCAATGGGTCACAGAGCTAACAAATTTCTTCCTAGTGTGCGAGAATTAATTTAATTACAATATTTCCAGGGAAAAAGCCTGATGAAGCTGTGAATGTGGTTATCCTGAAGAAACATCAGATCTCACAATATGCAAGTGCCCTAGGTAAACAGGAATTGATAAGTAAAAACATAAGTGAAATAGCCATAGCATGCACAATTCTAGGAAAGCTGAAGACAATTTTGCAAGGCACTTAAATTATGACTGTACAACAAATGACAATCAGAGAAAGTTTGAAGGTGGTTACTTGACATCCAGTGATCATACCAGGACCACTAATTAGCAGACTAGAGCTCACAAAAAGATATCTAACACCTAGTATGATATGGCACCAAGTGTGTCAGTTTCCAACAATTATATGCTGACGGCACTGTATGTTAACATATTATTCTAACACTTGGTTCTGTCGCAAGTTTAAACTGGCCTTGGGTACTGGGTTGGATAATATAGTATGCAAGATTTCAGTAGCAATAATTTGTAGTAGAGGACCTCCGTGGCAGCTCCAGAAATCAACGTACTACAGGGAAAAGTGACAGCAGATGTAAATAAATATGTTGTTGTTGTTGTTGTTGTTGTGGTGGTGGTGGTGGTCCTCAGTCCAGAGACGGGAGTTTGATGCAGCTCTCCATGCTACACTACCCTGTGCCAGCTTCATCATCTCCCAGTACCTACTGCAACCTACATCCTTCTGAATCTGTTTAGTGTATTCATCTCTTGGTCTCCCTCTACGATTTTTACCCTCCAAGCTGCCCTCCAATGCTAAATTTGAAATCCCTTGATGCCTCAGAACATGTCCTACTTACCAGTCCCTTCTTTTTGTCAAGTTGTGCCACAAACTCCTCTTCTCCCCAATTCTATTCAATACTTCATCATTAGTTATGTGATCTACCCATCTAATCTTCAGCATTCTTCTGTAGTATCACATTTCGAAAGCTTCTATTCTCTTCTTGTCTAAACTATTTATCATCCATGTTTTGCTTCCATACATGGCAACACTCCAAACAAAAAAAATTTCAGAAGAGACTTCCTCAAACCTAAATCTATACTCAGTGTTAACAACTTTCTCTTCTCCAGAAATGCTTTCCTTGCCATAGCTGGTCTACAATTTAATATCCTCTCATTTCGACCATCATCAGTTATTTTTCTCCCCAAATAGCACAACTCCACGACTGCTTTAAATGTCTGATTTCCTAATCTAATCCCCTCAGCATCACCTGAATTTGTTCGACTACATTCCATTATCCTTGTTTTGCTTTTGTTGATGATCATCTTATATCCTCCTTTCAAAATACTGTCCACTCCGTTCAAATGGTCTTCCTGGTTCTTTGCTGACTCTGACAGAATTTCAATGTCATCGGCAAACCTCAAAGTTTATATTTCTTCACCATGGATTTTAATTCCTACACTAAATTTTTCTTTTGTTTCCTTTACTGCTTGCTCAATATACAGATTGAATAATGCTCAATACACAGACTGAATAACATCGGGGACAGGCTACAACCCTGTTCATGCCCTTCCCAACCACTGCTTCCCTTTCATGCACCTTGACTCATAACTGCCATCTAGTTTTTGTACAAATTGTAAATAGCCTTTGACTCCCTGTATTTCACCCCTGCCACCCTCAAAATTTGATAGAGAGTATTCCAGTCAACACTGCCTTGTTTGTTCCTACATTTCTCCAGGATCCAAATTGACCCTCCCTGAGGTCGGCTTCCACCAGTTTTTCCATTCTTCTGTAAAGGATCTGGGATAGTATTTTGGAGCTTTGACTTATTAAACTGATGGTTCAGTAATTTTTACACCTGTCGACACCTGCTTTCTTTGGGATTGAAATTATTATATTATTCTTGAAGGGTATTTCGCCTGTCTCATATATTTTGCTCAGCAGATGACACAGTTTTGTCAGGGCTGGGGAGGTTCCCTTGTTAGAACTGGTAGTTCTAATGGAATGTTGTCTATTCCCAGGGCCCTGTTTCAACTTAAGGTCTTGCAATGCTCTGTAAAATTTTTCACGCAGTATATCTCCCATTTCAACTTCATCTACATCCTCTACCATTTCCATATTACCCTCAAGTAAATCACCCTTGTATACTCCTTCCACCTTTCTGCTTCTCCTTCTTTGCTTACAAGGGAATCTCCCCATCACCCGCCCCCCCCCCCCTCAGATTTAGTTATAAGTTGGCACAGTGGATAGGACTTGAAAAACTGAACACAGATCAATCGAGAAAACAGGAAGTAGTTGTGTGGAATTATGAAATAAATAAGCAAAATATACAAACTGAGTAGTCCATGCGCAAGATAGGCAACATAAAGGATATTCTGAGCTCAGGAGCGCCGTGGTCCCACGGTTAGCATGAGCAGCAGCGGAACGAGAGGTCCTTGGTTCAAGTCTTCCCTCTAGTGAAAAGTTTACTTTATTTTTGCTAAGTTATGATCTGTCCGTTCGTTCATTGACGTCTCTGTTCACTGTAATAAGTTTAGTGTCTGTGTTTTGCGACTGCACCGCAAAACCGTGCGATTAGTAGACGAAAGGACGTGTCTCTCCAATGGGAACCGAAAACATTTGATCGCAAGGTCATACGTCAACCGATTCCTCCGCATGAAAATACGTCTGATATATTCTATACGACACTGGTGACGCCATGTGTGTCACGTGACAGGAATATGTTGTCGACCCACCTAATTGTACACTTGGCGAATGGGTAAAAAGATTCTTCTACCTTGCCCGATTTAGGTTTTCTTGTGGATGTGATAATCACTCCCAAAAAAGTCATGAAAACATAAGAGTTTGTCACATAAACTGCAACAAATGAATGCAACAGTTTCACAGTCGCACAGTTTTCCCTGTGCTCTGTCAAAACATATGTTTTTAACGTTTTCAAATTTTTTCCGTGATTAGACCGTCAAATCCTGCATATGTCCAAGCAAATCTGAACATGTCCTGGAATTTTGGAGAGCGACGTTGATTATGTGTGAGTGCCTGAACTTTGATAATTGACACACGATCATGAACAATACTGCTCTGTGTACTGGTGCAGCTTCGCAAAACAATTGTCTGAAAATAAAAAATTAAACTTTTCACTCGAGGGAAGACTTGAACCAAGGACCTCTCGTTCCGCAGCTGCTCACGCTAACCACGGGACCACGGCCTCCGGAGCTTACACTATCCTTTATGTTGCCTCTCTTGTGTATGGACTACTCAGTTTTTGTATTTTGCTTATTTTTTTCGTAGTTCCATACAACTTCTTCCTGTTTTCTCGAGTGAGCTGTGTTCAGTTTTTCAAGGCCTATCCACTGTGCCAACTTATAACTAAATCTGAGGGGGGGGGGGGGGTTGTACGATGGGGAGGTTCCCTTGTTAGAACTGGTAGATAAATATGTGTCTTTTGTAATTGTGGGCTCCAATAGGAAGACTTATTTGATGCAACTCAGTGAGCTAGTCCATCAGGTGCAAGCTTTTTTCATCCCCGCACAAGTACTGTAAACTGCATCCATTTCTACCTGCTTAATATATTCACACCTGGGTCTACCTGAATTTTTTTACAACTAGACTTCTTTCAGGTAACAAATTAACAGTTCCTTGATGCCTCTGAATGCGTCTAATAAAACTACCCCTTCTTTTAGTCAAGTTGTGCCTCAAGTTGCTTTTTTCCCTGATCTGATTCAGTACATTACTACTCAATTTACCCATATTACCTTCTGCAGTCTTCTGTAGCACCACATTTCAAAATCTTCAGTTCTCTTCCTGTGTGAATTGCTTATTGTCTACGTTTCACTTTCCTACAAGACTATGCTCAAGACAAATACACTAAACTCTTGGTACTCCAACACTCTGTAGTCCAGACTCTCAGTAATTTGGCCACATTCAGCCTCTAGTCGCTTAAGCAACATGCTGTACATGTTTCTTCTAAAATGAAACACATTATGCTAGACCTCAAGCAGAAACTTTAAATTAGAGATAAGCTGAACTGAGGTCCTATGCAAAAATCCATTGCTGCAGAGTACACTGTTGGACGAGCAGCTATTTATGAGCAAATTTAACAGACAAAGAGATAATCATAAGTGTACAGGTAAGTTACACTAAAAGTGATGAAGGGGACATAAAAGGAGAGAACACAAAAACCTCACACTGCTCGGGCTGTAGCTGCACACATCTTCCTGGAGTGCATTATGCAACAAATAGAAACTTTCACTACTGATGTAACGCTTGTAAAGCCATTATGTGATAAAGAATACTGACATCCCGTATCATTTTGACAACTAAAAATTTGGGGTGTTTCATAGTGAGTTATACAACTGTATACGCATATACTCAATCCTCGAGTTTTCTATAAAAATGGATGTATATTTAGATTTAATAAAATATAACCTCTATGTATTTACACTTAATTTAATACTCAATAATCCAGTTATTTCCATTAATCCAGCACCCATATGTACAAGGAATGGCTAGAGCAGCTGAAGTCTACTGTACCTTCAGAAAAAACCTAACACTTCAAAGTTTATACTAAATGTTAGTCAAGTCTTTTTTCTTGCTATAGCTTGTCTGCATTTTATAGCCCTCTACTTTCACCGTCAATTACTTTGCTGCTCAAACAGCAAAACTCGCCTACTGCTTTTAGTGACCCATTGCCTTGTACCATCCCTTCAGCATCAACTACCCATTCCATTCAACTGCTCTTCCAAGCGCATTGCCATTCTGGACAGACTTATAGTTTCACTGGCAAACTTCCCATTTTTTTTTTCTTTTCTTTTTCACCCTGAACTTTCACTTACCAAATTTTTTGTTGGTTTCATTTAATGCTTGCTCGCAGTACAGACTGAATATCAGGGATAGGCTACAGCCCTGTCTCACTACTTCCTCAACCACTGCTTGCCCTGCACATCCCTTGACTCATTACTGCAGTCTGGTTTCTGTACAAGCCATAGATAATTTTTCACTCCCTGTATTTAATTCCTGCTACCTTCAGAATTTCCAAATGTATTCCAGTCAACATTGTCATAAGCTTCCTCAAACTCCACGAATGCTGTTAACATCGGTTGACTGTCAGCTAACATGTCAGAGGTTTACCCCTGAACCATGTGCCTGCTAGCACCCACACACTTCAGTGTTTAATATAGTACATAGTGCTGGACTGTGCCTTCACTTCTGGCAGAAGGGGTGAAAGGGAAGATGGTTGGTTGGTTGGTTGGGGTTGAAGGGACCAAACAGCAACATCATCAGTCCCCTGTTTCAAAGGTGGTCCATTTGGACGGATTTACATCCCACAAGAGTCATAACATTAAAAGATAAAAGGATAAAAAATGTAAAAGTGCAGTCATTTTGTCAATGGTGAAAACAAAAGGAGGGAAGTCAGCAAGTGGGCAACCACAAGGCTTTGCTAGAGGCAGGAAATATCCCACTCCTGGTGCTGTACAGGCAAGTTCACCTGCTATTCAAAAGCATTCAACCACTAGAATATAAAAGTGTGTATTATAAAAGGAGACTAACCAAATCTAAAAAGCGATAAAAACAGAGTAAAAGCAAGAGAAAAGAGGATCTTGGTCAGGGAGGGGAGTCAGGAATCTTTAAACACAGCTTACAGTGGGAGACACTCCAACCCTCACCACCCTGCCCCTACTCCAGAGGGACATTAAAAACCTTAGAACTGAAATAATGAACCAATTTCACAGAAGAAACTGAGAACCAGTTCCACCATATGGGAATCGTCTGCCAATATTAAAGGTAATGTGCGGGGAAGTTCGTACTCAGTACGCAGAGCCAAAAGCAGGGGGCATTCCACCAAAATGTGGGCTATTGACTGGAAGGCCCCACAACCACAAAGTGGGAGTGGCTCATTATGCAAAAGAAAACCATGGAGCAGCTGGGTATGGCCGATGCAGAGACGACACAGGGTGGCCGAGTCCTTTTGGGAGAGGCGGAAGGAAGAACGCCACGGGACAGGTGTCCCCTTAATCGCATGAAGTTCATTACACAGGAAGGTAGCCTCCCAAGAGTTGGTCCATGATTGTACGAAGTGGGATTTGATATGAAGCTGTAAATCTGCCGCAGGAGGGGTTACAGGGAAAGGGGGGTAAGTGACTGTTCCCCAAGCCAAACGATCAGCAAACTCATTACCTGGGATACACACATGGCCAGGGACCCAAAGGAAGTCAACAGAACAAGCAGCATGGTGAAGATCAGTGAGGGCCAAGACCAAAGGATGGCAGGAAAAACACCGGTCAATAGCCTTAAGGCCACTCAGAGTCCGTACATAACAAAATGCGGTTGAGTTGGGACTGTTTAATAAAGGTAAGGGCCTGGGAAATTGCCATCAATTCCGCAGTAAACACCCCACGTGCAGTTGGCAGGAGATGATTTTCCATGCCAACAGAGAAGGTGAAGGCATATCCCACACGATCAGCAGATTTAGAACCATCAGTGTAAAAAACAACAGCATCCCGAAACCGCCATAAAATTTGGCGGGGGGGGGGGGGGGGGGGGGGGGGGGGGGGGGGGAAGAGGAACACCATCGGGGGAATGGAATCTTTCGGACCTTGGCGGAGATCCATCCAAATCCGGGGCCGAGGAACTAACCGGGGGGGAGGGGGGGGGGAGGGGGGGGGGTTGGGAGGGAACATGGATCACGGAAGGGAGACAGGACAAAGAAGGAAGCTGAAAATCACAGTGAAGAGACGCAAGGAGGACCCCTACCCGTAAACCAGCCCGAGGGCGGGAATCATATGGGCGATGTCCTTGGTCTGGGAACAGGATAGAATAGGAAGGATGAGTGGTAGATGAATGGACAGTGATTGCATAAGAAACCAGAAGCTGGGACTGGGACCACCAAACAGAAAAGGGGGGGGGGGGGGAGGAGGATCTCAGTTTCAACCAGGAGACTACCAACAGGGCTAGTAGGGAAGGCACCGGCGGCCAAACGGATACCACGATGGTGGACCGGATCTCGGAGGCGCAGTGTGGAAGGAGCAGCCGAACCATAAACTTGACAACCATAGTCCAAGCAAGACAGCACTAAAGCCCAATAAAGGCGGAGAAGAGCAGAACGATCCGCACCCCAAGAGGTGTGGGCAAGGAAGCAAAGGACAACCTATCTTCAGAAGTCTAATATGAGGCAGCGAAGTGAGCTTGTTGTCAAAAAGAAGACCCAGGAAAAGAAACTGTGGGACCACAGGTAATCATTGTGCATTGAGGTAGAGGTCCGGAGTGTGGTGGACCGTAATACAGTAACAGAAGTGGACCACCCACAATTTTAAAGGAGAGAACTGAAACCCATGTGAGAGGGTCCATGCAGAGGCACGCCGTATAGAACCCTGGAGCTGTTGCTCTGCAGAGGTCATTGAAGAGGAACTAGCCCAAATGCAGAAATCATCCACATACAGAGCAGGGATGACCAAAGGACTGACGGAGGCCACAAGTCAATCTACAGCAACGAGGAAAAGAAGTACACTCTATATGGAACCCTATGGGATGCCATTCTCCTGGGTGCATGGAGAACTAAAAACAGTACCAACCTGAACACTGAATGGCCGACGGAACAGGAACTGGCGAATAAAAATCGGGAGTGGGCCCCAAAGACCAAACTCATGAAGTGTAAGAAAGATATGATGGTGCCAAGCCACATCATAGGCCTTGCGAAGGTCTAAAAATACTGCAACCAAATGGCAGCGCTGGGAAAAAGCCTGCCCAACTGCAGATTCGATCGGAGACTGTCCGTCTTGGAAGACACACTGGTAAGGGGACAATAGATACCGAGATTCAAGGACCCAATTGAGCCAATGGGCTACCATCTGTTCAAATAACTTGCACACAACGTTTGTCAGACTAATTGGCCGATAGCTTTCGACAAACAGGGGGTTCTTCCCAGGATGGGAACCATGATGGTATCCCTCCACTGTGAAGGGAAGTCACCCAGGAGCGAAATACAGTTAAAAACCCGGACAAGATGTTGTTGTTGTGGAGCGCTGAGATGTTTAAGCAACTGGTTATGAATGGAGTCTGGGCCAGGGGCTGTATCATGAGAAGAAGAAAGTGTGGAAAGAAGTTCTCATTCAGTAAAAGGTTTGTTGTAAGATTCTGACTGACAAGGGGTAAAACATAAGGTGGAAGCTTTGGCCCACTGTTTCTGGTGAAGGAAAGCAGCTGTATAGGAAGTTGATGCTGATGCTGTTGCAAAATGGGTCTCAAGATGTTCCGTGAGAATCAAGGGTCCGTGCGAATGCAATCTGGGAGCGCAAGGCCCAGGAGGGTAGACTGCCGATGGTAACCTTGGAGAGAGCGAAGTGTAGACCATACCTGAGAGACAGTAGAACCAAGGGAAGAAACAAAGTGTTCCCAACACACCCGTTTCCTCTTTTTGATTAAGTAATGGGCTTTAGCGTGTAGACATTTAAAGGTTATAAAATTGACAGCGGATGGATGCCTCTTAAGGTGTTGCAAAGCTCGAAAGTGATCACGGATGGCCATACTCAACCATGGGACTTGCTGGCGGCGAAATGGTCCAGATGAGCATGGGATACCAAGGCTAGCAGCATGAACAATCGCATCAGACACGTCACATAGTATGTCACCAATAAAATCTGACAATAAGGGAGAAAAAACGTCTGTGCAGTACATAGAGGCCAATCGGCGTGTTGGAAGGACCAACGAGGTAACCTGTCCATTGGGGAGAAGGAAGGTAGTGAGAGAAACAATGGGAAATGGTCACTATTGCAAAGGTTGTCATGAGGCGATGAGTGAAATGAAGGGAGGAGGGAGGGAGAGGAAAGAGAAAGATCAATGGCAGAAAAGGTACCATGACCGGCACTAAAATGGGTAGGGGAGCCATCATTAAGAAGGCCCAAGTCGTGGTCTGCAAGAAACTGGTCTATGAGAAGATCCCGACTAGATCAAAATGCACTGCCCCACAAGGTATGATAAGCATTAAAATCCCCAAGGAAGAAGGGAAGAGGAAGTTGTTGAAGAAGAGCAGTTAAGGCAGCAAGTGTAAGAGTCCTGTCAGGAGGGAGATAAAGATTGCAAAGTCCAGGTGGACCCTAACAGCAACAGCTTCCTATGTAGTTTGAAGAGGAATCCACGTGCTAGCAACATCCACAATGACCAACGTACAAATGCCACCAGAGGCCCATAGGGATCTGACATGATTTCGGCAGAAAGCACGGAACCCACAGAGGGTCGGTGACTGATCATCAGTAAAATTAGATTCCTGTAGAACCACACAAGCTGCAGAGTAAAACAAAATAAGGGATTTCAACTCCGGAAAGTAACGGTAATATCCATTACAATTCCATTGGTCAACCACAGAGCAATGATTCAAATGGGGGTGAACAGGCTAAAGCCAGTCATGCCGCCAGGTCACCATCTGTCATAGACAAGGAGGGAGCGACATCCATGAATAGCAGGTCAGAGTCAGGTTGTGAAAGTGGGGACAGGACCCCCCAGTGACACCAGAGGCTCCTTGTCTCGGGACGTATGTTTCTTCTTCTTTTCTTTCTGAAATCGAGGAGGGCTGCACTGCAAAATGGAGGCAGCTGCAGCAAGATCTGGATCAGAAAGAAAGCGAGTGACCTGTGGGCCCACAGACCGTGGTTCTCGTGTGGCAGCAGAACTTTCGCCTGAAAGGTGCCGGGAAGGGGGGTCCCGGGATGGGTGCCTTTGACTGGCAGATGCCGAAGAAGTGGGACACTTCTCCGGCTGGGGAGGGGGAGTGGTGACCTGAGGGGAGGGTGTGGGAACCACAGGGAATGGGGAGGGGGGGGGGGGGGAGAAGAGGGGTTTGGGACTGGGGTAAGAAAGGGGTGAAAATTTAACTAAAGCATAGCTAGATGTCATTGACACAGGATGAAGACGTGCACAATTCTTACAAGCCTCGGTGTAGGTTATAAGATCAAGGGACTTATACTCCTGTATCTTCTTTTCCTTCTTACAAACTGGGCAACTGGGTGAACGTGGAGAATGATTGCCATGACAATTAACACATACAGGAGGGGGAACACAGGAATTCCCCTCATGGACGTCCACAGTCACCACAGAGAGGGGTCTGCGAACAGTGGGAAGATGTGTCCAAAACGCAAACACTTAAAACATCTCATAGGTTGTAGGATGAACGGCTTCACGTCACATCTATAAACCATAATCTTGACCTCCTTAGGGAGGGCATCCCCTACAAAGGCCAGAATAAAGGCACCAGTATCAATGCAATGTCCTTCGGGCTCTTCTGAACACGTCGAACACCCTGCCATCCAAGGTTGTCCCTAAGTTCATCATCAGTTTGAAGGATGAGGTCCCTGTGGAAAATTACATCTTGAACCATATTCAACGACTGGTGAGGGGTAATGGACACAGGAATTGTGCCGCGCCAAACTTGTCTTCAATGTGTTCCACAACAAAAAAAAAAAAAGTAAGGATTTGGTATTGGTGAAAGTATCCCCGTCAGTCCTGGTGCAAACCAGATAGCAGGGGAAAGGTTTCGCCCCCAGCTGACAAGCCCGACCCTCCTCCTAGGGGGTAGCCATGGAAGGGAAGGCCGAAGGGGCAGAAGAAGCAGCATTAAAAGAATCAGTTCAACTCAAAGAGACGGCCATAGAAGAACGGCCAGAGGTCTGGACCCGTATGCATTTCATTTGCATAGCATCCACCCTGATGCCACCCACTCTGATCAGGGGCTCTCCCCACGGATGCCACCCAGCCACAGCAAGGGCCATCTGGCACAGCAGCCATTGCCAGGATGTCCGATGTTCCAGGATGACAAGCAACCACTCCTAGGCCTATATGAGGTGGTCACAGCTCAGGTATCAGAATGTGATCCCTGTGTGTTCAGGGGGCTCAACCAAAAGGGTAAATAGTGACCCTACCACACAGACTGACTACCGTGCTGGCTATGTACCCTAGCATCAGACGACGACTTGAAGGAAAAGAGGGAAACTAGGAGGGTACACGCCAGTGACACTAGGTAAAGTGCTCTTCCCCAAATGGCTCACACTATGGAATAGAAATTTAGTAATGGAGGTCAAACCCCAAACGGAGACCAGAGAACGCCAAAAGGATGAGGTAATTACTCAACAAAACCGAAATGCAAAGTCAACATAACCAAGAGGATAGCAGGGCCAACATAAACAAGGACACCAAGGGAGGGAGAGGAGAGGGCAGAGGGGAAGGAGCAAGCACAGGAAACGAGGGGAAGGGAAAGGAAATGCAGCCTGGGAAAGGAAGGAAGGCTGGAATAGCTTGGGGCCCCGTGCTCGCCACGCGTGTACTCACGAAAGGACCGTGAGTGAAGAGGAAGAAAGAGAGATGAAGGAAAAGCACTGGAGAGGTTTTACTAAACCTCTTCAGTCCTTTTCCTTCACCTCTCTTCCTTCCCCTACAATGCTTCTGCCGGAAGAAGCAGACACCAGCTCCAAAAGCTTGCATAAGTAAAACCTCCTTTTATGTGCATGTTCGCCTCCCAACACTTGGTGAGTAGATTTTTTTATCTATCCAATTACATCATATTGTTAATATCTGATTATTTTAATTGTTATACTGGTCAACATTTTGAATTTTGCAAATTTACACGCAATCCAATGATACACCACTAAACTGGGTGGAGTGTGTGGCCACCAATTGGCACATGATGTCAGGTGTGAACCTTAGTGTCATCCAGCACCCTCGCAGCAGTCAACATGTTAACCTATCTTGTTTGTTAAGACTTAAGGTCCAGCATTGTCTCCTATGTTCCCACATTTCTTTGGAACCCAAACTCATCTTCTCCGAGGTTGAGTTCTATCAGTTACCACATTCTTCTATAAAGAATTCATGTCAGTATTTTGCAATCGTGACTTATTAAACAGAGTTCGGTAATATTCACTCCTGTCACCACATGCCTTCTTTATTATTATAGTTATTTCAGTAACCAGAATACTCATGTCCAGGACAATGAGATTCAACGTCTTGTTACATGTCATGAACAGAGGTACTCCATAAACATGCTTGTAGGTATGTATGTTACAAACTATGGCCTCTACTTTTACCAGCCATCTCAAATGAGCAGCTTACTGTCAGTTTCTGCATACCACATATGCAAAACTGCTATAATCAATAACCTCTGGTTCCAATACGATATTGTACCATTTAATTGTTGATGCATGAGCAAAGGTACTGATGACTTTTGGGCCATCTCACAGGTTGAAAAAGATCTATTGTCCCTGCAGTGATTTATCCACCATTTGGAGGATATCAAGAGCACAGCACAGATTCAAATTGCCACAACAGCTGACATTACTGGTTGAATTAATGATGTGCACATCCAACACGGAATAAAATCCTACTATGCTCGAAAGAAATGAGGTGTCTGCTGTTAAGATACTATACACGCAATGAGCCTGTAAGCAGATTGTCTGCACACATGCTGGATGTTTACTGAAATACACATTTTCACAAAATTTGCTTTGTATACAACTAATCATTCTCTTAACCACCTGGTTGCCTCGCATGAAAAACTCATAAAGGACAGGGTTATAAAGGAATATGTCCTAATAGCAATGAATTTACCCACTAAATGATTTATTAATTCTCAAAATTTTGGTGAGATCCTCAAACACCCCATAAAACAATTTCAATATTTCACTGTTTGAAAGAGATTCACTGGTATTAATAGTGCTTTGTGTTATTAATTTTATTATTGTGCTTTGCAGGGGAAATATTGCATTGCCAGACATAGGTGGAAAGTTAAGAAGTTTAGACAGTCACTGTGTTTAAGGTTCTAGAATAAATGTGCACGTCATTCCGTTCACCCAAGTGCATCAAACACAAGGTTGTCACAAATGGAATGTGTGGTGCCTCACACAACTCTAGCAAAAAGTGAGGTGTGCTGATGTCCTTTGAAGAAATATTAAAACATTATAATGAAGAGAGCTCCGTTTGAGTTAACCGAGATTTCAAATGTGAGTCTTTGTACATGTAACAATGAGAATATATTACAGTTCACAAGGCATGAAGGAATGCTATTTGAAGAATTAGTAGTGTGTAACTGGGCTAATAAATTTAAGGTGGAGAAGACTGGTTGCCTGGATGGTGTACACAGTGGCGATGAGATCCAGAGCAGATTCAGCCTAGTGGGTACAAAAAGCAGGTCTGATGGCATCAAAAAATATTCATGTAACTCCAGGAAAGAAAAAATCCACTACAAATGTAAGAGAGCTCTCTGAATAGAGAAATGTAGCAGTTGTGTCAATATGTTGTTTAGACCTATACCTCTTATTCAGTTGATGATTATTTTCTTTATCCAGTGAAACACACACACACACACACACACACACACACACACACACACACACACACACACATTTTGCTACTATCCTGTCCTATTCTTAGATTTTTACATAAATTAACAAAAACTGATACAGCCTCAATATTTTCCTTGCGTTCTGTTTTATGAAGAGTTGTAATGTCTACTTGTCTAACATCTTAGCTCAGCAGAAGACTATTCCTGAGATAAAGGTATGTGAGAAAGACCAGAATATGTGTGAACGCAAGCAACCTTAATCTGGTCACTGCCGAATGCTGTCTTTTGTCTTGTAATGTACTGTATTATCAAACCAACAGCTAGCACAAAGTCTGGTGGGACTCAAGCCACACGATGATCTGTACTACTACTTTCATTCACTGAGACAAGTGGAGAGTGCAATACTAGAGATAAAAAAGGAGTATGATAAGCATGTAACAACAGCAAGTTATAACCAGCTCCCAAAACTAAACGCTGGACACTTACCTTTAAGTTCAATAAGTACCAACTCAACAGAACATTGGAAATAAATTGCATGATCACCATCTATAGTTTAGTTCAGAGTACTCTGTGGCTATAAAAGTATCAGAGAAACCGATAAGGATGCAAATGATCATTACCAAGTAACTTCAATGCAGATTGAAGAATTTTATAAAATTATGAAGCAGATATATAAAAAGCAGTTTGCTATAAAATATCTACAACAATACTAAATGTTAAAAACACACTTCACAGTATAACTGCACTTTTTAAGTGCTGTAGGGTGGCTTGAAATTCAAATCTTTTGGGATGACAGGTCACTGACATGCAGTATGTAAACACACTGCAACTCAGCATGGATACAGTCATGTGTAAAGACAAACATAAGAAAAGTCATCAGGTCTCCAACTATGTTTGTGCTCTTTTTTTGCCATGAACATTTACACCAACACAAGTAAATAAAAATTTCACAAATGGAATGGTGAAAAATTTCAAGAAATGTACCCTGTATCAATTAAAGATTACAGCCCCAGCTACTTTATTGGCAGGGGAGCAAAAACGGTGCTCTGGCAGAAACAGAAAGTGAAGTAACAATATAATGTAGGATTCTAATACAAAAACAAAGAAGCCACTGAAATTCCTGGATGGAATAATATGAAGAATAATGGTAAGGCAATCACTCACCTATACTGAATTATTGTGCGGTTGACAGACAACAGAAAACAGTATTCACTCACTTTCAAAGCTCTGGCTCTTTTTCTCGTGCTTGTGCGCACGCGCGCACACTCTTTCTATGACTGTGGCAAGACTGCAAAATACTGACATCCAGACACTTAATATATGACTACATCTATGTCAGTTTCCCATGACAATATACTTCCAGAAGTTCACATATAGTCCTATTGATGAGTATCTCTTTGATAATTGTGGAAACTCATAGGAGGCACAGTCATTTCACTGAGAGCACACAAAATTCTCGTATCAATCAAATAAATCACTATACGTAACAATAATTGTCGCCATCATCATCATCATGTATGGTATTCTTCTTTACAATCATAGACAGACTTGCTTGTAAGGCAACTTTTATTCTTCCCTGAATTGAGGCACAATCCAAATATTTTAGCATTTAATGCTATAATAGCAAGATTTATCACGGGCATGGCATGGAGCATAGCAGCTTTAGAACCTTGTCTTTACTAAACACAGTAAATGAATACCATATGTAACATACTGATAGCACAATAATTACAATTTATGCTTTTACACATCAAGATGCTTCCAATTAATGATCTCAGATGTGCTTCTCATAACACAGCTCTAATTATACATAAGATAAAATACTTTTCGAGACTTCAGCAAAGAGGAAGGAGTTCGGCATCAATGGGGATTTTAAAGACAATTTGTTTTTATTAAATGTGTGAATTCAGCTTTTTTGGCAAAGAATAATAGTAATACAGAAAACAGATTATAAATATGATTTACACAACTGGTTTCCGTAGCAGAAAAATAAATAATTTATCTCTACCACAAATGTTTAAATCTTCACAACAATTCGTATTTTCATTATGATGGAAGATACTCCAATTATTGACTTTTCCAAAGACCTGAGTACACTGCTTTTAAATTAATATAATCACAGTTCAATAATGAATCACTTCAGTGTAACAAAATGTCTTCTATAAATTAATAACAGTTCCCCTAAAGTTCAAGTCTTATATTCTCAACTCCCAAAACTTGTCACCTGGAAATTTTTCACAAGCTACCTGAAACCAGCCATTGAAAAATTTCTTTCTGGACAAAGAAAGATCCCCTGAATGAACTTACAGTTGTGAATCACAGAAACAAAAGAATGTTGAGAATAATTTATGTGTAAATTTCAACCTGAGAATACTGTACACACTACATAAGTAAAACGGAAATAAAAATCAACCTTTTGAAGGTGATGACATATTACAAAATTCTGGCACTAGATGATTAAAGCTTCACAAACTTAACATCACAAACATATTGGCTGCACTTTTATAGTAGTAAAGCACTCCTGCTTAAAAAATTTCTTACTATAATCAAAATTTTAAGTTTTGTATAAAGCAGCTTTGACGCTGCAAAGGCATACGTGCACACTTCTTTATTCTTCTGAAGTGTTCAAGAAATTGGTGTTTTTGGAGAATATCTGATACAAATACTAATTCAAGTAACTATGTTAGTCTTGATCGCTTGTGTGTTGGCGAGTCCATACTTATATCAGACAAAGGAGAACTTGACGGAGCTGGTCGTTTGTGACGGGCAAATTCATTTGTTATAAATGAACCAAGATCTGATGAACGCTGCCGGCGAGACGCTGCAGTTGCTGGATCTAGAACAATAACCATGGGTAAGAATTTAGTCACATATTTTGAAGTTTTTATGGTCTACAAAAGATGTGCCTCTATGGGAGACAGGATCATGGTAAAGTACTTCAACTCAAAAGTTAACATTAAAAACTCATACAAATACAGAAATGCCATTTTCCTACATACACCATCAAAAAGGACTATTTGTTACTAGTTTCAACTATTTTGTCACCACATGGGACATTTTAAAGATCAAAGTAACACATATCATGTGCCCATACTCCGAAATTTTGTCAAATATATAGTTAATGCTGTGAAAGCCTCTACAGGTGAGTAGGAAAATCAAATCTGTAATGTAAGAATATAGTACTAGCAGTGAACTGTTTGACCCAGTCACATTGATGAAATATCTATGCTCAAGACTGTTAAGCAACATGACATGGTTGGTTAGGGGGAGGGGACTGAACAGCGAGGTCATCAGTCCCATCAGATTAGGGAAGGATGGGAAAGGAAGTCAGCCGTGCCCTTTCAGAGGAACCATCCCAGCATTTTCCAGAAGTGATTTAAGGAAGCCACAGGAAACCTAAATCAGGATGGCCAGACAAAGGTTTCTACCGTCAACCCATGTGCAAGTTCAGTGCGCTAACCGTTCGCCACTTCACTTGGTTGTGGCTTATGGAGTATGTATGTTCATCTAGATGAAGACGAACCTAGTATATATCACAAGTTTTATAACAGCTATTCACCATGAACTGTAGGTTTTCAGGTGCAGAAGTAGGACTGGAAGTACAGAAGGATGGACTACAAAATTGGGGAAGTTGGTTCGGTGATAGGAGTACCAATATGGGCAACAGATTGAATTTTGAACAGGATATTATTCATGTCAGTGTAAAATAAAAGGTAGTTTAAGCTCTGACAAGGGACATAGTTGAGAAACTCAACATCAGTGTGATAAAGAACAATTCTTCTTACTGGCCGATTTTCATGGTTGTGGGGTAAAGGGTAGGAAACTTTGCAGGATACTTTTTTTTATTGTACTAGCAAGGCAGGGTAGTGTTTTAAATTTCTAAACATACTGTCAAACTGCCAGTTAGTTCCTTATTTGTCATAAAATTGCCATGAAAGCCTCAATTTTCTAAACTTACTGCTACTGTTATGTCAGATGTGGTTTAAGCAATGGGAGAACAGGTCGTGTAAATTGATAGCCAAAGGCAGGTTTTGAAAAACAAAAGTGGGTCTGGAGAACACATTGTTAACAATAAATTCAGATAGCTCACTACCTACTGCACATTTATCCCACACAGGTACGAAGGCCACTGAGGACACTGACTGCTATCTTCAAAAAATGTATGTGCTCTTTTTTAGTACAATTGTATGGACCATGGTTTTATAGAAGTACCAGCAAGAGGAATATATACCTCTGGGAAGGACAGTCACTGAGATGAGAAGCGCCAGATGTAGTGGATTTGGGAGTAGATGTTTAAAGGAAGAGCAGATGCTGTCCTTGCCGTAGATAAAAATCAACAACGAATCTGAACCAGACATGTAGGTTACACTGTAAGGTGGATTGAAAGAATTCCTGTATGGGCCCCATTAGAATGATCCTTATACCTATGGAAGTTCTGAATGTTTCTTTACTCTGGCAACAAAGCCAAAGGCACAGGGCGGAGGCGGCACCACCACCACCACCGCCGCCGCCGCCAGATTTAGGAACATATTTTGCACAGTGCCCACAGTGGTCTAAGAAAACAAACACTGCTCAGCCAACACAAGCAGTATTAAGAAAAAGGTAGGTATCTAAATAAGGAATCAGTACTATAGCATAGCTTTAGGACTTGCTACTTGTACGAAGTGTGTTTCTTAAGTAAGGTCCATTTGAACGTAAGTACACAATGAAAGGTTATTTCAAAAAAGTAAATTTTCAGAAAGTATATAGTTCACTCTATTTTTTGACATAGTTGCCAAGTTTGTTCAAATACGTATCATACCTCTCAACCAATTTTAAAATAACCTCTTCATAAAAACTTGCCGCCTGCTCTGATAGCCATGAGTTCTCAGCCGTTTTCTCGTCGACATCATTGTAACAGTTGCCACTGAGGTGTTGTTTGAGGTGGAGGAATAGATGGTAATCGCTCAGCACAAGATCAGGACTGTACAGTGGGGGTCTAAAACTTCCCAGCCAAAACTGTCCAATAAATCGCGGGTCTGAGCTGCAGTGTGAGGTCTTGCATTGTCATGGAGAAGGACAATTCCCTTTGTCTGCATGCCACGTATTCTGCTTAGGATCGCTCTGCGTAGCTTTCTCTGGGTTTGGCAGTATGCTTCTGCGTTGATAGTGGTTCCTTGTTGCATGAAGTCTGCCAACTAAACACTGTGTCTATCCCAAAACACCAACACCATGATTTTGCGCTGGGATGGAGTCTGTCTCGCCTTAACCTTTACAGGCCTGTGTGTGTGCGCGCGCGTGTGTGTGTGTGTGTGTGTGTGTGTGTGTGTGTGTCCACTCCATGCTCTGTCGCTTCAATTTGGGAATGATAGGTGAAACCAACGTTTCGTATCCAGTTATGATCTGACTCAAGAAGCTGTCACCTTCTTCGTGAGAACTTCATCACACACTCAAATCTTTGGTTGTTGTGGTCCTCTGTTAGGAGTTTCGGGACCCAAGAGGAGCACAGTTTCCTAAACTTTAGGTAATCAGAAACAATGTTGCAAAGCACTGATTTTCACACGTCAAGAAATTCTTTTGAGAGACCTGTTATTGTGAAGCACCCGTTCTCATGAATCCTCACTTCAACTGAAGCCACCAAATCATCTAATCAAAGAAGTGCGACCGGGGCGGTCCTCCTCATGGATGTTGGCACTGCTATCTTTGAATTATCTTATGCACTTCGCTTTCACTCATAACAGTATCACCGTACACTTCGCAACTCAATGAATTTCTGCAGCAGACAGGTTCCTTGCTGATAAAAACCGTATCACTGAGCGAACCTGACACGTGGCAGGCAAGTTGATAGTCTTAAACATTTTGAAAGCACAGAACAGAACCGTACAGGTTAGCTACAGAGCTGAAATTTAGCACAGTTGTTCCCGAGGCATGGCGATACACGACGCATGCGCCTATTGCGATATGCGCGTGAACTACTAGTGTCTATAACAAAACGGGCCTTACTTAAAGAACACACCTTGTATATAGTTAGTGATCATAAGTTTTTGTAACCATTGTTTATTGTTGTTACATGGCACATTATAACAAGGTTATTAACCTCATTTTTATTATTCTTGTAGCAGGAATACACACATTTCCACAGATAATGAGTATATGATCATAAATAAAATTTGACCAAAATCTTGCCACTTCTAGTGAATTCTCTGAGGCCTGTTAAAAGTTATCTTCCACGCAGAAGTTCAGACACAGTTAATACTGAAGTATACGTTGTACTGTCTCCTCAATCATACTGCACACTGTAATTTTTTGACACAGCCTGACCTTGCCATATTAACCTGGACCTGCTTGTTCTATATATTCAAGGGCTGGCTGTAACCAGGCAGCAGAGTTGTAGATGCACTTTTCCTACCAGGGCTAAGGGGATCTTAGCTTTCTACAAATGTAACCTGGCTATTTCATCTGTGGTTCAGAGTAGACCTTATGTTCTGAGGAAGCTCTTCCTGGGTTTCAGTCTTTGCATGTGCACTTCAAGTTCATTTAATGGACGAGTTACTCCATGTTCCATCTTCTTCCTTTCCTTGTTTGTAGCTATTGCTTTTCTTATGTAAGGTGGAGCTATTCCTGCCAGGCAGTGAAGCCAAACACTTGGTGTAGGTTTTAAACAGCCCATCATTAAGTCTGCACACATCACTGAGGAGTCCATGTATTTGGTGCAAGTTTCGTTACAACCCACAGGACAGGAACTCTGCAGTGAAACAACACAGTGCCACTGCAGAAGTTCAAAATGTTTCAACTTTACTACCCCATTATGTAACAGTCCACTTTATGATAACACCGTTCCTGACTGTAACTTTCCACTTTGGTGTTTATGTACTGCTTTTACAGGGAAGTATCATAGGATTGCTATTACTTTCGACTTCCATAAATGAGGTGGCACACATGGTGGTCAGGAATCAGTGGTTGTTTGCTGATGATCCTGTGGTGTATGGGAAGGTGTCATCATGTTTAATGACTGTAATATAAAATACGACTTAGACAAAATTTCTAGTTAGTGTGATGAATGGCAGCTAGCTCTAAATGTAGAAAAATGTAAATAGGTAGGAGAAACAAACCCTTTGTGTTCTGATACAGCATTATTAATGTCCTGTTTGACACTCACATTGTTTAAATATCTGAGCTTAATGTTGCACAGCAATGTGAAATGGAACGAGCATGTGAGGACTGTGGTAGGGAAGGTGAGTGGTCAATTCCAGTGTATTGGGTTAATTTTGGGAAAATTTGGTTCATCTGTAAAAGGAGGCCACATATGGGATGCTAGTGTGACCTATTCTTGAGTACAGCTCAGTATCTGGCATTTGCACCAGCGCATATTAAAGGACGACACCAAAGGAGTTCAGAGGCAGGCTGCTAGATTTGTTAACAGGAGGTTCGAACAATAAGTAAGTATTATCGTATTTACTCGAATCTAAGCCGCACCTGAAAAATGAGACTCGAAATTCAAGGGGAGAGAAAAGTTTTAGGCCGCACCTCCAAATCTAAACAAAGTTGGTCCATTGAAGTATGAGACACAATTTAGATCGAATGAATGACGATAAAGCTACAATACTTTGGTTAGAGTCGTAAGCTTAGCAGTTAAGCTTTACCAGGTAGCCATTGTTATGCGTCAGGCGCTCCATCCTTATTTATACGGGTACCCTTCCTTTTTCACATGCTTCATCTAGTTTGAACTGATTGCTTATTTTTCGTTGATCTGATAAGTGCCGTTCTCTGTTATAGGTGTTTACGTCACTCTAAGCTGAAAATCCATTATTGTACTGTGTGAAGCATTGTTTGTCGCATTCTGATAATGAGTGTTTACGACCTGTCGCCGCTCGCAGCATGGCTTGCTTTTGTGTGCGCTACCGCCGCTTCCAATTTTAAAAAAAAAAAAAAGCGAGGAATCATCTCATTAGCGAAACAATGGCAAGAGACTGCTATTTGTTGTTACTTACACTGCTGCTTTCTTTGATAATGATCAACAAGAACCAAATAATAGACTGTGTGTGACAGAAGATGTTGTGAAGGAGAGTTTAGCGAAAATTTTTCCCCGTTTGAAAATCTTTGCAGATGCCGCTTCAGTACATTACATTCTGCACAGAAATTAGAGTCATCTTAGATTTAAAAATCTAGTCAGCTGTCGTGCTTCATTCCTGACTGTATCACTATTCGGCGCAAGAATAATACAAATATAAACATGGCATAATATGTATATTCTTCCGCGTTTGCTGTTGTCTCACTTTAGTTTCGTGGTTTATTAGGCAGACAGGATTTAAAGGAGATAGCAGCAAACAAAAAAGAATACGTGGCAAAATGTTTATATTCGTATTATTCTTATGGTCAAGAGAATATTGCATGTGATTCACAATTCATGAAAGTTCCTATTGGCAACCATCTCTTGTCACAGGTAGGAAAAAATTCAGAATGTAGAGTTGGCCATATTGACCTACATACCAAACAGTCTTGCCAGTCGGATTTTCGTAGTACATTGGAAGGCTGCTACATCCGAAGATGAACAATACGGAATTTGTATTTACTTCGTTGGATAATGTATGAAAATGCAGTGGTAGAAACTCGGGGCAGAGAAAAAAGCTCGTCTTCTACCTTTTTTTAATTTATTTACTGATGCAGAGGTTTTGGCACCAGTATTTACCTTTGTGCCTGCAAAGCATGCCTATGTAGCGCTACATATTTTCGACGGCAGAAATTAGTTGTGGCGGCACCTACCAAAATTTTACGGACCTTCCATTTACTTTGCACTCTATTCTAAGCCACAGGCGGTTTTTTGGATTACAAAAACCGGAAAAAAAGTGCGGCTTAGATTCGAGTAAATACGGTATAGAGATGCTTCAGCAACTCAAATGGGAATCCCTGGAGGGAAGGCAACCTTCTTTTCGAGGAACTTTACTGAGAAAAACTCAGAGAGCCAGCATTGAAAACTGACTGCAGAATGATCCCACTGTCACAAAAATAAATTTTGCATAAGGGTCACGAAGATAAGATCAAGAAATAATAGCTCATTTGGAGGCGTACAGACAGTTTTTTCCCCCTCACTCTATTTGTGAATAGAATAGGAAAGGATATGATTAGTAGTGGTACAGAATACCCTCCGTCACACACTGTACAGTGGCTTGCTGCTTTATGTACGTAGATGTAGGTAAGAGAAATGTGGAGTGTCAGTCCTTGGTATTTTGGAGTATCACATTCTTCCGGTTCAGCTCCTAACATGACCACCTTTAATTTACTTTTAATTAATACTTATATATGGATTGGTTCAAGACAGTTTTGACTGTAGCATCTTGACATTCCTTCAAACACATTAGCAAAGAGGGTTTCACACAGATTCAAAAACGCGCTCTGTGGGACAAGTGACATCAAAAACATACAAGAAACTCCTGATATTGGGTGCTACACATTAGTAATTTGTATATGTACTGAACAGGACTCGGGCCAGTACATTTCCTTGACTGAGATCATTCTTCAATAACCTCCAGCTGTGCTGCTCTTTGAAGTCAACACAGAACCTATTATTCAGCAGAAGAATGGCAATGAAGCTGGTGAGGAAGTCCCTGGTCAGGTTGTCAGTAGCCAACATGCTATTTGGTTGACAGTGATGTAAATGAGGTATTGAAGGCATCTTCTTCAACTACACCAGGTGCGCCACACAATGTTAAGCAAGACGTTGCACTTTCAAATCTCCTGGCAGTGTACCACCAGGCAAGGTGGTGATGTTTGCTTTTGGAACACTCAACAGTGTGATCACCAGTGCCCATACAAAGTCCCAAGTTTTACACAGTCCAATTTTTTCACAATCCAATCTAGCGACTGTCAAAAATGATGACAATGACGACGACGACGACGAGGGTAACCAGGCACAGTGCATCTCCGGACACAACACATCAAATGTCGGATGATGCTACTAAACATTACCAATATCCAGATACTTACAGAAGTGTGTCAGCATTCA
This sequence comes from Schistocerca piceifrons, assembly GCF_021461385.2. NCBI lineage: Eukaryota > Metazoa > Arthropoda > Insecta > Orthoptera > Acrididae > Schistocerca > Schistocerca piceifrons. The sequence goes on along the minus strand of NC_060139.1, from coordinate 215,750,927 downwards.
AGATTATCTGAGTCTATGAAGAACATTACTATCACTGCATACACTACACCACAGACAAACCTATAGTATTAAAAGTTATGTGAAACTCAGTTACTAGTATACATAGTATAAATGAACTTATTAGTGTGGTATTTTTTGTGCATGTCTGATTTGTAGTGCCACAACCCAGTCTTTGGTTGGAAAATTATTAGTCTTTAACAAAAATAAGGAAAAGTAGTGACAAAGCACCGCGGAGTACTGTGTTAGCAGCCATGGGCTGGTAGCCACAATTATAATGACATGTGGGATACAATAACAGACTACAGTGGACTATGCAGCCAAGATAGAGCTCAACAGTAGGGGTGCTGCACAGCAGTAACCGTGTAGCAAATGGGGCAGTCACCACACCAGGCCTAGTATCTGTTTTGGAAACATGACTAAGCGCCGGGTTTTATGAAACAAATGGACACTGGATTTTAAAGCACAGATCATACATCAATGGAATCCAGCACCAAGACGCTAGAGTAACATCCCAACAGCGAGATGACTGGGTTCTACTGGCTGCATCCAAGGACTCTAGACTGGGCTGGGCAAGAAAATACTCAGAAACTTGTTAATTTTTTTTAACAAACAATAAGCAACACTCTTCACCTGCTAGAATCTTCAGTATTCAGACATTCATTTTACCTATGTTAATCTTATGGCTGTGACCAGCATTCCCTTGTAATCAAACCAGTATACGAAATAGTCAGGTTGTTTGACAGAGTTTTAATATCGCAATATCTTGTTAAGGGCCGCAATTACATAAATTCTTATCTTGGGAAAGTTCAGGCCATAATATTGATTAGAGGTTAATTACTTTTAAATGTCTGTAGTGGGAAAGTGCTGTCTATAAAATAAAGAAGAAGATTCTTAAACAGAAGGTACATTTACTTACCAATTTTCAACAATCCCTTAATTTCACATGAACAGCATTACAGCATCGCTTAGGTCCTTTAGAAATTAATGTTAACCGATTTGGTGGATGAGCCTGGTCATGATCACAACTACTACAAAAGTCCAATTATTCTCGTCTTTAATTACAGAAATCTATAAAACTACCAATCGTTTCTCATTAAGATACCATCATTTCACAATGACAAACTCCAGTGCATCTAATGCGAGAAGAATAAAGACTATTTAAGGTTTCAGTGCTGTCAAGATCTGTCACTTCAACAGAGAGACCAGATTCTTTAGCACACACAACATAGACTCTAAACTTTTCTGCTGTAACGAAACTACTTTCGTACTATGACATCCACCAAAATATATCTTGACAAGATATTCTTAATTCTGTGAACCATTAGGTTCAAGTTATCAGTTTCCTTACACTTGCACAAAGAATTTATTACACCTAAATCAGTCACAGACAGAATATTTAATTTGCAATTAACTCAAACCAATAACACGTCAAAAGATTTCAACTTAATTCAAAATACTACACAGATCCTCTTTGTGGTAGTATAGTAGCACAATGCTACTAAACATTATTATTCAGTGACGTGTACCAGCATTGCAGACTATTTGGTTTGATGAAGAACATTACTATTATCATATACACTCCTGGAAATGGAAAAAAGAACACATTGACACCGGTGTGTCAGACCCACCATACTTGCTCCGGACACTGCGAGAGGGCTGTACAAGCAATGATCACACGCACGGCACAGCGGACACACCAGGAACCGCGGTGTTGGCCGTCGAATGGCGCTAGCTGCGCAGCATTTGTGCACCGCCGCCGTCAGTGTCAGCCAGTTTGCCGTGGCATACGGAGCTCCATCGCAGTCTTTAACACTGGTAGCATGCCGCGACAGCGTGGACGTGAACCGTATGTGCAGTTGACGGACTTTGAGCGAGGGCGTATAGTGGGCATGCGGGAGGCCGGGTGGACGTACCGCCGAATTGCTCAACACGTGGGGCGTGAGGTCTCCACAGTACATCGATGTTGTCGCCAGTGGTCGGCGGAAGGTGCACGTGCCCGTCAACCTGGGACCGGACCGCAGCGACGCACGGATGCACGCCAAGACCGTAGGATCCTACGCAGTGCCGTAGGGGACCGCACCGCCACTTCCCAGCAAATTAGGGACACTGTTGCTCCTGGGGTATCGGCGAGGACCATTCGCAACCATCTCCATGAAGCTGGGCTACGGTCCCGCACACCGTTAGGCCGTCTTCCGCTCACGCCCCAACATCGTGCAGCCCGCCTCCAGTGGTGTCGCAACAGGCGTGCATGGACGGACGAATGGAGACGTGTCGTCTTCAGCGATGAGAGTCGCTTCTGCCTTGGTGCCAATGATGGTCGTATGCGTGTATGGCGCCGTGCAGGTGAGCGCCACAATCAGGACTGCATACGACCGAGGCACACAGGGCCAACACCCGGCATCATGGTGTGGGGAGCGATCTCTTACACTGGCCGTACACCACTGGTGATCGTCGAGGGGACACTGAATAGTGCACGGTACATCCAAACCGTCATCGAACCCATCGTTCTACCATTCCTAGACCGGCAAGGGAACTTGCTGTTCCAACAGGACAATGCACGTCCGCATGTATCCCGTGCCACCCAACGTGCTCTAGAAGGCGTAAGTCAACTACCCTGGCCAGCAAGCTCTCCAGATCTGTCCCCCATTGAGCATGTTTGGGACTGGATGAAGCGTCGTCTCACGCGGTCTGCACGTCCATCCCGAACGCTGGTCCAACTGAGGCGCCAGGTGGAAATGGCATGGCAAGCCGTTCCACAGGACTACATCCAGCATCTCTACGATCGTCTCCATGGGAGAATAGCAGCCTGCATTGCTGCGAAAGGTGGATATACACTGTACTAGTGCCGACAGTGTGCATGCTCTGTTGCCTGTGTCTATGTGCCTGTGGTTCTGTCAGTGTGATCATGTGATGTATCTGACCCCAGGAATGTGTCAATAAAGTTTCCCCTTCCTGGGACAATGAATTCACGGTGTTCTTATTTCAATTTCCAGGAGTGTATAACTCTGCGACAGAGAAGAAATTACAGCATTCAAAGTTATGTGCAGCTCAACTACCAAGTGTACATAGTATAAACAAACATATTAATGTGTTCCCTTTTCTAGATGTCTGGTTGTATTTATTGGCCATCTAGCTACCGACACAACAGTGATGTTAAGTGGTCAGTTGAATCATTGCTTAGGTGACTTAAACGTCTCCATGCTGTATAGCTGTCTCTATTAGCATACTGAATTAATGAAACTGGTCCATACAAGATGTCAATTCATTCTGAAATATTTTCTTCTAGAACTATTAAGTCATTCTGTGAGTGTTTGACATAACTGTTTCATGCAGTAAACAGCAGAGCCAGGTGTGGTACTTTCTGTTCTTATGCATGTCACTGTCCTGTTTTCAGACACTACCACAAAAACACAAAAAACAAACTTTTGTTCCAACATTGCTTTCATTTAATCAGCAACACCTTTTTAAATGTACATGTGAAAAGAAGGTTGTATACATGGAAGAAGCCTGGAGATACTGACAGGTTTCAGATAGATTATATAATGGTAAGACAGATTTAGGAACCAGGTTTTAAATTGTAAGACATTTCCAGGGGCAGATGTGGACTCTGACCACAATTTATTGGTTATGGACTGTAGATTAAAACTGAAGAAACTGCAAAAAGGTGGGAATTTAAGGAGATGGGACCTGGATAAACTAAAAGAACCAGAGGTTGTACAGAGTTCCAGGAAGAGCATAAGGGAACAATTGACAGGACTGGGGGAAAGAAATACAGTAGAAGAAGAATGGGTAGCTTTGAGGGATGAAGTAGTGAGGGCAGCAGACGATCAAGTAGGTAAAAAGACTACGGCTAGTAGAAATCCTTGGGTGACAGAAAAAATATTGAATTTAATTGATGAAAGGAGAAAATATAAAAATGCAGTAAATGAAGTAGGCAAAGAGGAATACAAACGTCTCAAAAATGAGATCGACAGGAAGTGCAAAATGGCTAAGCAGGGATGGCTAGAGGACAAATGTAACGATGTAGAGGCTTATCTCACTAGGGGGTAAGATAGATACTGCCTACAGGAAAATTAAAGAGACCTTTGGAGAAGAGAGAACCACTTGTATGAATATCAAGAGCTCAGATGGAAACCCAGTTCTAAGCAAAGAAGGGAAAGCAGAAAGGTGGAAGGAGTATATAGAGGGTCTATACAAGGGCGATGTGCTTGAGGGCAATGTTATAGAAATGGAAGAGGATGTAGATGAAGATTAAATGGGAGATGTGATACTGCGTGAAGAGTTTGATAGAGCACTGAAAGACCTAAGTGGAAACAAGGCCCCGGGAGTAGACAACATTCCATTAGAACTACTGACAGCCTTGGGAGAGCCAGTCCTGACAAAACTCTACCATCTGGTAAGCAAAATGTATGAGACAGGCGAAATACCCTCAGACTTCAAGAAGAATATAATAATTACAATCCCAAAGAAAGCAGGCGTTGACAGATGTGAAAATTACCGAACTATCAGTTTAATAAGTTACAGCTGCAAAATACTAACGCGAATTCTTTACAGGCAAATGGAAAAACTGGTAGAAGCCGACCTCGGCGAAGATCAATTTGGATTCCGTAGAAATATGGGAACACGTGAGGCAATACTGACCCTACGACTTAACTTAGAGGATAGATTAAGGAAAGGCAAACTGACGTTTCTAGAATTTGTAGACTTAGAGAAAGCTTTTGACAATGTTGACTGGATTACTCTCTTTCAAATTCTGAAGGTGGCAGGGGTAAAATACAGGGAGCGAAAGGCTATTTACAATTTGTACAGAAACCAGATGGCAATTGTAAGAGTCGAGGGACATGAAAGGGAAGCAGTGGTTGGGAAGGGAGTGAGACAGGGTTGTAGCCTCTCCCCAATGCTATTCAATCTGTATATTAAGCAAGCAGTGAAGGAAACAAAAGAAAAATTCGGAGTAGGTATTAAAATCCATGGAGAATAAATAAAAACTTTGAGGTGTGCCGATGACATTGTAATTCTGTCAGAGACAGCAAAGGACTTGGAAGAGCAGCTGAACGGAATGGACAGTGTCTTGAAAGGAGGATATAAGATGAACATCAATAAAAGCAAAACAAGGATAATGGAATGTAGTCGAATTAAGTCGGGTGATGCTGAGGGAATTAGATTAGGAAATGAGACACTTAAAGTAGTAAAGGAGTTTTGCTATTTGGGGAGCAAAATAACTGATGATGGTCGAAGTAGAGAAGATATAAAATGTAGACTGGCAATAGCAAGGAAAGAGTTTCTGAAGAAGAAAAATTTGTTAACATCGAGTATAGATTTAAGTGTCAGGAAGTCATTTCTGAAAGTATATGTATGGAGTGTAACATGGAAGTGAAACATGGAGGATAACAAGTTTGGACAAGAACAGAATAGAAGCTTTCGAAATGTGGTGCTACAGAAGAATGCTGAAGATTAGATGGGTAGATAACATAACTAATGAGCAGGTACTGAATAGGATTGGGGAGAAGAGGAGTTTGTGGCACAACTTGACTAGAAGAAGGGATCGGATGGTAGGACATGTTCTGAGGCATCAAGGGATCACCAATTTAGTATTGGAGGGCAGCGTGGAGGGTAAAAATCATAGAGGGAGACCAAGAGATGAATACATTAAGCAGATTCAGAGGGATGGAGGCTGCAGTATGTACTGGGAGATTAAGAAGCTTGCACAGGATAGAGTAGCGTGGAGAGCTGCATCAAACCAGTCTCAGGACTGAAGACAACAACAACAACAACAACATGCAATATAGCAGATTCTCCAAGCCCATTGGTATGTGTGCAGGAGGTGTGCTTTTTTTTGTGTGTGTGTGTGTGTGTGTGTGTGTGTGTGTGTGTGTGTGTGTGTGTGTGTTTTACTGATGAAGGCTGCGGCTGAAAGCTTTATGTAAGTGTCTTAACTGTGCCTGTCTTCAACTTGACACGTCTTCTTCACAGGAAGTAGCAATCTGTCTTGTCCTACATCATAGATCAACTATGTTTATACGAGCAGTGTAACTGAGTATAATTGTGGATTAACAATACTTTTCACGAGTTGTTATGATACAATTTTATTTCTTCTCTCTTCACTTTCTTACAAATGGTGGCCTTACTAACCTATGTCAAACAAAAGTGCTTCGTTTTTACTGGAGCATCACTGGTGCAGTGAACCTTTCACAGCTAAATGCTGCTTACTAGTGTGGGTAAGTGCTGAATGTCTGCAAATCAACTCTACACAAAAAGTTTGAAAACTTAACTCTCTAGGAATTTCGCTGAAACCAGGCAAATTGGTACAGTTGAAATATCCAGAAGAAAAAATGAGCATGCACATGTGTGTACATGTGTGTGTTTGTAAGTCCCCTAGATAAAACATTCAGGCAAAGGTAATTTAACTGATGAAACTAAAAATTCAGAAAATACAAACTCACTTTAAATCACAATAGCTCACATCAATGTTAACTAACCATCACCAAACCAGTCATATCCAATTGTATAAAATGTTAAAGTGCCAATGTTAATATGTGCTTAGAATCCTCAACATTAATTTGTGCTTAGAATCCTAACTGATATACAGAGTGATACTGAACTCTATCTACAAACTTTCAGAGCTACTGTGAAACACATTTCTACTTTGTTTTTAATATTCTGATAGGTGTAAATATGGATCAAAAGAAGAAAAGTCCAGTAAACATGGGCTCTAAAGTGCGTACAAATGAGCCATGAGCACTTTTTCCACCTTTGCTACTGTGAAATCTCTCTTCCATTGAAAATGTGCTCATAGCATTTTAGAGCCCGAGTTCTGGTTCAACATGTATATAATAAAGACTAAAATAATTACTCAGAAAAATGTGGCTGGCACAATACTTACACAAAAACAGTATGAGCCAATCACCCAGATATTGCATTACAATAACCTTCCTAATAATTTAGTGATCCGGTCAGATGTTTCACAAAATACTTTTAAGTGTACTGAACTCATCTCATTGTATGGTAAAATAGAGAACAGATCAGTTCGTAAACTAGCCTCTGTTGTCTTATCTGAATAAGAAACAAAGTCAGGTAAGATGGTCTTCTCACTTAATCTTTGTACAAAGCAATATTAGGATTTCATTGTTATCAATGCTGATATTACACATTAAGGGGAGTTAGAATGGAAAATTTTTCACATTTTTGGATTTTTATCTGATTATAAAATTGGCAATTTTCGAAATAAAATGATATATATATCACTTATACACTCACATGGGAAGTATTTTATTTTTTTAAATATAATCTACACTGGTTTAAACTGTTAAAATGTTTTATGTGCATTACTTCAAGATCTAATAAAAGCGGTAGTTCTTTTTTTTACATAGAAGGCTGTGGACTGCTGTGCTGTAAAGGTCATGTCCAGAAGAGGATGGCCACCAGGTTCAGGAAGTTGAAACAAAGTTTGAGAGACAAGAAACTTCCTGATGGTAAGGAATATTCCACGTAAAGTAGTACACACGATATTTGATACTTTTTATATATTTTTTGTAAAGGCTGGACTTTTTACTGTAGGGCAACAATGGTTTGTGGCTCGTTATTCCTTTCCCTCAATAATTTGTAGCCATTTTTATAACGCCATATTTTTTCATGTGCTGAGTGTGTTAACTGAGAATGATATTTTCACTCTGCAGCAGAGTGTGCGCCGATATGAAACTTCCTGGCAGACTGGAAACTAGGAGGTGAGGTACTGGCAGAAGTAAAGCCATGAGGACGGCACGTGAGTCTTGCTTGGGTAGCTCAGATGGTAGAGCACTTGCCCCGCGAAAGACAAAGGTCCCGAGTCCGAGTCTCGGTCAGGCGCACAGTTTAAATCTGCCAGGAAGTTTCAGAGTGTGAATTATTGGAGATTTTAGACCTTTATTTCAGCTAATTGGCAGGTAAGAATTAGCATATAAGTATTTATATTACTGTTACATATCCTAATGTATTGCATCAAGAGTATAAAACAGAAGTAGGTAAATTATAGGTTGGGGTAAATAATATCATACAACAGCATATGAACTTTCATGTAACAGGAGTCACTTTCATGTAATTAAGTTTTTATACCAAGAGAGATATTAGAGATGAAGTTATCTTGTACAGTAATTTACTTAGTGTGACTGTAACTAATATCACTACTAAAAATTTCCAAATTTCAACCAGTATTGTAAAAACAGAAAATTAAATATGTAACGTGAGTCACATAATCTGAGTCACAGTTGTACGATTTTAAGATTGGAAGAAGAGGATGTCCTAGTAGCATCAGAAAGACAGTGTAGGAGAAGGAAAAAGTTAAAGAGTGAAGGAAAATATGAAGAATTTAAGAAGAAGCATCTGGAAGAAGCTTGAAAAAGCCAGCAGAAGCAGAAAAAAGTTTCTACAGTTGAGTCAACATAAGCAAGGCCTGTTATTAGAAGAAGGAAGAGCTAAAAATAGGGAGGGAGTTAGAAAACATAGGCAACATAAAATCCAAGGTCAGCAATCTAGTAAAGCAAGTTCATCACTGTGTAAGTCACATAGTGCTCTGGATAAAACTATGGCTTGCAAACTGCAATTGCTTACATTAGCAAGGTACTGTCAACTATACCTGAAAATGTGAAGGTAGTTTCAATCTACTCAGATGGACCTGGCTCACAATTTAAAAACAAATATGTTACTGCTGCTGTACTTAAATTTCTATATTCCATAAAGTGGAAATCTATTGGAACTTATTTGCTACATCTCATGGTAAAGAAGCCATAGATGGAATTTGTGCAATTGCAAAATGGCTAGTGGAGGAATACAGTAAAAAAAAGTGAAAATTCATAATAGGTAATGCATCAACTTTCACTCAGGTAGCTGCAAGTATCACAACTATGCAGGTTTTTCATGTGTCTATTGATGAAATTCAAGGAATCAACGTAAAACTTAATATGGCTCAAATATTTTCTTCAGCACCATTAGTACTAAACATAAAAAAGCATTCACTGCTTTCACTACCAGAAAGAAGTACTACAAACATATCTGCTGTCTCCAAAGAATTTTGCTGCTGCAGATCATCATACTGAAGAAACTATAGAAAGTGTGAAAATTGGAGACTGGTACAAAGCAGAACATGACAGTAAATTCAATGCTGGAGAAGTATGTGCAGTTTTCGGAAATTCTTTCTTAATCAGTGCAATGGAGTGTGCTGTGCACTATTGGAAATGGCCCAGAAAATGCGATGAAATTATAAAGAAAATTAATCCACTTGATGTTGTCAATGCAAGAGGATATTTTCAGTTCTCTGACTTAATTGAATTTAAAGTTCATTTTCCCAGATGTGATGCTCTTATAATTTTTCATGGTGTTTGGAAAGTGAAATGTTAATGTTAAGTTTATCTTATTTGGTACATGTCATATATTCATTTCTCTGCTTGTAGGAAATAAGCTTTTCCAACAAGAAGTAGTAACATGAGTTGCGTAACATTGAGCCACATGCCCTTTTCAGTATATTACAATATTTCACATGATATAAATATTTTTAAAAATTGTGACTGTCATTTGAATGCCAACCTAATAAGCATTTTCTGTGATAAAAACCAGATCCATACTCCTAATAGTCTGAGGACACATTTTGACCTAAAATGCACATTAGGAATAGGATGTCCCAAATTTGTAACGTCAGTTAAAACAAAAATTACATTCTTGTTCTTTAATTTTAATGCTCTTCGCTGTTTAAATAACACTTCAAGATCTTTGCCTGAATAACACAATTTATAATAACGATTTACAAAAGAAAATATGGGTTTACAGATTGATAACATAATAAAACACTGATTTCAAAATGCAACACGAGTCACCATGGAATCTCCCATAACACCATAATAGGCAGGCTGAGAGACAAGATGATTGATGTAACTACAGCAGTGTTATGGGATGGCCATTAGACATAATACTGAGGACTTGTTGAAAATCAAGCAGGCCGTATGGGCTACCTTCTTCCACAGACTGTCGACTGATGAAAAACCAGTGCACCACCTTTGCCCTCCCAGACCCGATTCACGGTGCAATTACTGTAATGCCCAGTACTCAAACAGTTCATACAGCCATAAACATTCCGTCCCAGCAGCAGTCATGGATATCATAAAACTTCTTTACAGAGACCTGGTCAAATCCTGAATTATTGAAGAAGTGTCTGCATGGTCAGACTCAAAATCCCAATGAATCGTTCAATAATCTTATAAGGGCTCTCTTACCATACAATGTTTTTGTTAGAATAAAGACACTAAAAGTGGGGGGCAAGTAAAGTTGTTATTGCTTTTAATGATGACAACATTGGCAGGGTGAAAGAGCTACATCATATGGGAATTAATCCTGGAGCAAACTGCATCACAGACCTAAAACAGATAGACAAGGTTCGCATTGATAAAGAGGAGTATGCAGCACAGTTGGCCACTAAGGTGTCCAGAAAGAAGAAGAAGAAGAAGAAGAAGAAGAAACTTGGGGAAAAAAATCAAGAGGACAATATACAGTATGGTGCAGGGTGATACTGAGTGACTAAAAACAAAAAATTAAGCATATATTAAGTGAGTTACAGTCTTTGAAACTTTAGAAGCTGTTACTGAACATCTGCATTTTCTGTTGCATTTTTCCCTAAATCTCTGAAACCACTTAAGAGTAGAGTATTCAAATTTTCAGGGAGTAATAACATAGATATCCTAAGTCTGCTGAACTAAAAGAAGAACATAATGTTATGTATAATTAACATTACTTAGGATAATGTACAAAAAGTACACCGTATTTTAACCGTGTATTTAACAAATTGTATTTCCGAAAGCAGTGGCTGAAATGCAATTATTGTAGTTCAGTAGACTCAGAACATACAGTTTAATGTCCTGTACAAGTTTCTTGTCACTGGCTACAGAGATTCCTGAAATACAGAGAAGCTAAGTCACTAAACTTAAGTGTCAGGATAGGACGTTCCAACTCTCCTTAAGCTCAAGTTCAGTTGGACAACAATGGAAAAGAAATGGCCACACACTCTTTCCAGCAATCATCCTTGCATTTACCTAACGTGACTTTCAAAAACTGTGCAATGTCTAAACAATAATGGAAATGGAGAGATCTGATGCCTGACCATCCCAACAGTGTTGCCAATTTCTTAACCAATGTGCCCTCTTGACAACCCATGCATTTTTCTTCAGCCCCCTCCAGGTAGAGAACTATCTCTCTGAAGAGACTTTCAAAGTTGTGACTGCCAATCATTGGTGGTACCTCAAACTTTTGTATGTACTTATCAATCTGGTGCCAAATGATAAATAAATGCTTTCTTCTATTTTATGGCAAAAACTCATCCTCCAATATTGTCACCAGATGGTCACGGATGAAAACTTATGTATTTTTTTTTTTTTTTTTTAAGAAAACCAGGAACAAAATGTTAAGATGATGAAGAGATAGTATAAAGATCATATACTCACTAGCGAAAGTTATTGCTTCCCTAAATGTACGCATATTGTCATCAGAATAGACACTGTTACAATGATTGCTGCTGATATGGAATTCGTGGTGTTGTGCATCCATCTGGAAACCAGCTGGAGAACCATGCCGCTCTATCAGAGTTCTGGGACGTGGGGAAGACCTGCATATAAAATAGGTTAAAAAGAAATTAATCAAAACCAATTTTGAGAATAAAAAGTAATAATCTCTTTGATGCTTAGCAGATCAACATTCATTCAGTTTAAATGCACATTGTTTAATTCATTTAAGCCAAGGCTAGGTAACATGTTTGTACAGCAGGACAGAGTAGATAAACACTTATGTTGCCCCGTAACAGGCACCCTGAGCATACTTTTACCGTGTGCGCCTGATTTAAGGGCAGTTGTGGTCATTAGTAAAGACAGGAAATGAGAAGGTTGTATTTTTTGAGTCTGCATCCATATGAACATGTGCTGATCTTGTTAAGAAAAAGGAGGGGGGGGGGGTAAAAAAAGTGGAGGGAAATTGATTTTTGTGTTAAGATACAATAAAGGAGAAAGGTTTATACATGAATATGATTGGCACAGTGCTGAAAAGACAAGCCAGCAAAACAAAAACAACATGTACACAGTACAATGTTTGATGAAGACTTAAGTGATAAACATTTCAACTTGCTCCGAGTTAGGCTTTGCCTTGAGGACATCTGTATTAGGCTTAGCTCAGTTTAATTATACACTGCTGACAGTTATGCGACTGACTTCTGCAAGGGCTGTTTGCAGATATGCCTGCAGCTTTTTGATGCTGATATACTAGATCTGTTTTGCAGCAGAAGAGCTGATTGTTCCACTCCACCATATTACCTGGTAAAAAAATAAAGTAAGACATACAATTCAAAATACATTTCGTAATGTTCTGAGCTTGTCTTCAATCTGTAAAAGTTTAATACCTAGGAAGAGTAACAATGAGACATTAAATGAACAATCATTTCATTAAATAGCAAATTATTAAGGTCAACTTTCAAGCTCTCAAGTGGTATGTTTATGACTGTAGGGTTCACAGACAAAATTCATCTATGCACTTAAGTCAATGAGTCATCAAAAATAGAAGTCATTTAAGTAAACCTATTCCTGCAATTGGCATACCTTATCTTTCATCTATATAAACAAGCAGCCATACTGAAGTGCAGGTGTTCAAGTATGTTGCACCAATTAACATCTCATTTGGACACCAGTTTTCAGCCAGTAAACCATAGAATCTACCATTACAACATTAGTTTTCTAATTTGGACTGAAGTGCTTAACAGTCATTAAAAAGCAGTGTCATAATTAAAACAATAAGCATACTTTTTGTCACTATCTTTGAGAACACAATACTTTAGCAAATAAAAAGATGTACTATGTAATAATAATAATAACACAAAACAAAATTTAAAAGGGGAAACATTGGAACTTCAGTGATCTCAGTCAAAAGAAAATTTACAGCAACAACAAATGCTGAAAAAAGCAATTCTTTATATCAAAGTTCTTCATTTACATAAGAGTCAACAAAAGACTGGAAAACAATTTCTGTGTGAAGGAATATGGAGAGGAGAAAAGAAGCATAGTCAATACAGGCAATGAAGCTATATCCATCACACATTCAGGTGCAAAATAAAGAGAACTTAACACATATGTGGTGGATGAAGAAGATGGGTAAAACGCGCGCGCGCAATTCTTTATATCAAAGTTCTTCACACACACACACACACACACACACACACACACACACACACACACACACACACACACACACACACACACACACACACAAAAAAAAAAAAATAGCTACATGGTGGATTTTATTTCCATTTAAAAAAAATAAACAATGCTACAAAGATATCAAGTTGGCATTATTTAATCATTAATGTATGTTGCTTTGGCAAATGATACCTTCACAACTTATTGCACTTGCGCATTGGTTTGCGCGTGCTTTCTGGTAACTGCCTTGCTACCTAAACTGATGACATGTTCTGTTATCCACAGCAAAATTATGTTCTGTTTTATACTCTTACTGTTTCAATGTGCATTGTCACATCCTCTTGAAGGCATTCCAAACAATTTAGTTTAACTTAAAATATGTTATCAGACATCAATCTTTTGAAACATACTCTCATTTCTCATTAATAATTTTATGTCTCAATTAAGATTATCTTTTTACTGATAGAGTAAAGTGTAAATAACCCAATTTCGACTAGATAAACAAAATGAAATCAATGTAACTAAGTTAAACAAGTAAGGCACTCAATGACCACGATATCCAGCAGTCAACTGGTATGCAACAGTTGAGAAATACAAAGAAATAAGAACTCATTGCAGAGTAGTTTTCTATTATTTGATTTCTACCCAACTGATTATGTAAGGTCCTCAAAACTGGAAACCACTTCATATCCTCCCCTGGTGCTGTCAACTCTTGCTAAATCAGGCACCTGCCTTACAGCTTCCTGATATGATCATAATTTAGTTCCCTATAGCACTTGCAGGTGAAATTAACTTTGGCCTACTCATCAATCACAGCAGTTACGATCAATCTACTGGCAGAAATTAAGGATAGGTTAGGAGATTCCAATGCTATGTAACTAAGAGTTGTAATAGACTCAAACGAAAGTACAAAACCCTCAGATACAGCTAGAAGCAGCTCAGTGGACAAGATAGCTCTCAAATGAGTGGCAAAGGAAACTTAAAACTATTCAACTTTAACAGATTATTGGCTGCCTGTCAGTCAACAGGAGAAAATCACACTATTCAAGACTGAAACAGCCAAGAAAGAGAGAAAGAGAAGGGGGGAGAACTTTTTTAAAACAATTTGTTTTGTGAATAAAAACCACTTTTTCTCCCAGATACATTTCACCTTTTTCTAAGGCTTCATCAGTGGGTTATTTCTTTGCGTTTTTGGTTGGCATCTGCATTTCTTCTCATTTGGTCACATGCTGGAGGTTAGTCTACCGTTTTGTCTCCAAAACATAAGCACGTTTTTATGTTCTGAACTTTTTCTTCCTTTTTCCTCTTGTTTGCCCTTACTGTTGTGATGCACAACAAGTCTTCCGTCACTAGTTACAGATATTTGATCAAAAACTGTCTTTTCAAGACGTAACTACTGTGAGTTCCCTATGTGTCTCCACACATACATCAAACAATAAGGGCAAACAAGATGAAAATTGGAAGAAAAAAGTTCAGCTTCTGTTTTGGAAATAGTGCCATAGAGCAACTTCCAGCACATGACCATATAAGTGGTAATGCAGATGCCAACCAAAAACGTTAAAACCTATCCCACAGATGGCTTAAAGTGAAAAATGTAAAACGTGTCTGCGGAAAAAAGTACAGTGCAGCAGGAAAAGGCAGTTTTTATTTACAAAGCAAATATTTCTGTGCTTGCTGCGGAGGATGACTGTGAAAACAAACTTTTTTTATTACATTATCTGACCAGCAGCACAGATGACAGAGGTTCCGCTGTAGTCATACTTTTGAGGTATCGCTGAAATATTTGTTAATGAAGTTGTCACAACAAATGAATCTCAAGTACTTCATTTTCTTAAATTCTAAAATATTTTCACCATTCCTTAAAGATGTATGTTGACACTGATTGAGCAAGGGATATGTTGATAGTGGTTGAGTAGAACTCAATCTCAAAATACATTTCAAATAATAATTTGATATACATTTCAGGTGTTTTTTTAAACTTTTTCTTGATGGGAAAAGAACTGTTCACAATGATCCTAATGACCTAGGCATCCATGTTACATGCATATGAAGTTTCAGGAATTGTTTGGAGATATTTAGAACCTGGGTGGTCCAATATCTGTCTTTTTAACTCAGTATCATACATTCGTTCAATGATTTACATTTGCAGTATGTGATTTAAATAACTGACATACACAGTTTACAGCACAGCACAAACTACTAAATCTACTTCGACACGCCATCACCAAAATTATATGCCAAAATTCAGTATACAACTTTCTCAGGATGGCTATATATTCTCAAAAATCAATGCCTCGCGTGTTTCATGAATGCATTTCTTTTATTCTGCCACAGGAATTTCTTGATCTGGTTTAGCACCTAAATGCATACTAAGTATTTCACATATGCACCACAACCAGCACAAGAGACACTGATCTTTTTTTCTTAGAGTCATCAGTCATCTTGCAGTTTGATTCCTCTAGTAAATTACCAGCATCAGATTCCACACTATAATCAGAAAAATCCTTTGGTAGCTCAATTTTAAAAATTCAGAAGGAAGGCATTTTATTCCTTCTTCCTTAGGTGATAACACATCTTAGAACGCTCTGTTACACCCCACCTAACACTGGATCCCCTATAGTTTTTTTTTTTTTGGGGGGGGGGGGGGGGGGGGCACAGTCTTCTGACTGGTTTGATGCACCATGCCACAAACCTCTCCAGTGCCAACCTCGTCATCTCCCAAGAAGTAGCACTTGCAACCTACATCCTCAATTATTTGCTGGATGTATCCCAATCTCTGCCTTCGTATAGAGCTTTAGCACTCTGCAGCTCCCCCTACTACCATGGAAGTCATTGCCTGATGTCTTAATAGACCTATCACCGTGTCCCCCTTCTGGTCAGTCTTTTCCACATACTCTTTTTTTCCTCAGATTCTGTGTAGGACCACCTCATTCCTTACCTTATCGGTTCACCTGATTTTCAACATTCATCTGTAGCACGACATCTCAAATTCTACAATTATCTTCAGTCCCAGTTTTCCCACACTCCAGGTTTCACTGCCAAACAATGCTGTGCTGCAAACGTACACTCTCAGAAATTTCTTCCTCAAATTAAGGCCTATGTTTAAAACTAATAGACTTCTCTTGGCCAGAAATACCCTTTTTGCCGGCGTTAGTCTGCTTAGGTAGCAGAATTCCTTAACTTCATTTACTGCCTGATCATCAATCCTGATAATTTTCTCGCTATTCTCATTTCTGATACTTCCGATTACTTTCATCTTTCTTCGATTTAATCTCAATCCATATTCTGTATTTATTAGATCGTTCATTCCATTCAGCAGATTACATAATAATTCCTCAACATCACTCAGGATAGCAATGTCATCAGGCGAATATTACCAATGATATCCTTTCATCTTGACTTTTAAATCCACTCTTGTACGTTTCTTTTACTTCATCAGTGCTTCTTCAATGTACAGATTGAACAGCAGGGGCAAAAGACTACATCCCTGTCTTATACCCTTTTTAGCTTAGCTCTATTTTTCTCAGAATTTTAAACAGCTTGCACCATTTTACACTGTCGAATGCTTTTTTCCAGGTCGACAATTCCTATGAACGTGTCTTTATTTTTCCTTTTGTCTTGCTTCCATTATCAACTGCGATCTCAGCACTGCCTCTCTGGTGCCTTTACCTATTCTAAAGCCAGCAAGTCCTCAATTTTCTTTTCCATTCTTCTGTATATTATTCTTGTCAGCAACTTGGATGCACTAGCTGTTAAACTGATTGTGCAATAATTCTTACACTTTTTAGTGCTTGCAGTCTACGGAATTGTGTAGATGATATTTTTCCGAAAGTCGGATGGTGTGTCACCAGACTCCCACGTTGAATATTCATTTTGCTGCCACTTCCCCAACGACTTTAGAAATTCTGATGGAATGTTATCTATCCCCTCTGCCTTATTCGACCTTAAGTCCTCCAAAGCTCCTTTAAATTCTGATTCTAATACTGGATCACCTACCTCTTCTAAACTGACTCCTGTTTCTTCTTCTATCACATCAGACAAATCTTTCCCTTATTGAGGCTTTAAATGTATTTTTTCCACCTATCCGCTCTCTCCTCTACATTTAACAGTGGAATTCCCGTTGCACTCCAATGCTATGACACTTGCTTTTAATTTCACTGAAGGTTATTTTGACTTTTCTATATGTGGAGTCAGTCCTTCCTACAATAATTTCATTTTCAATTTCTCCACATTTTTCCATGCAGCCAATTTGTCTTAGTTTCCCTGCACTTCCTATTTACTTCATTCGTCACCAACTTTTATTTCTGTATACCTGAGTTTCCTGGAACATTTTTGTACTTCCTGCTTTCATCGACCAACTGAAGTATATCTTCTGTTACCCAAGGTTTCTACACAGTTACCTTCTTTGTACCTATGTTTTCCTTTCCAACTTCTGTGATAGCTGTTTTTAGAGATGTCCATTCCTCTTCAGTTGTACTGCCTACTGAGCTATTCCTTATTGCTGTATCTATAGCCTTAGAGAACCTCAAGCGTATTTTGTCAGTCCTTAGTACTTCGGTATCCGCTTCCTTGCATATTGATTCTTCCTGACTAATGTCTTAAACTTCAGCCCACTCTTCATCACTACGATGTTGTGATCTGAGTCTGTATCAGGTCTTGGGTAAGCATTACAATCCAGTATCTGATTTTGGAATCTCTGTCTGATCATGATGTAATTTGTAAGCTAACTGAAATCTTCCTGCATTACTGGGCCTTTTCCAAGTATACCACCTCCTTTTGTCTCTTGTGACTCTTGAACAGAATGTTTATCACTAACTGAAATTTATTATGGAACTCAAGTCTTTCTCTTCTCTCATTCATTGTCCCGAGCCCATATTTTCCTGCAACCTTTTCTTCTACTCCCCCTACAATTACATTACAGTCCCCAATGCCTATTAGCTTTTCATCTCCCTTTATGTACTGTATTACCCTTTCAGTATCCTCATATACTTTCTCTAGCTCTTCATCTTCAGCTTGCGACGTCGGCATCTATACCTGAACTATCACTGTCAATGTTAGTTTAGTATCGATTCTGATAAGAACAATCCTATCACTGAACTGTTCACAGTAACACTCTCTTTGCCCTACCTCCCTATTTGTAACGAAACCTATTGACGTTTTACGATTTTCTGCTGCTGTTGATATTTCTTTAAACTCGTCTGATCACAAATCATTGCCTTTTTCCATTTCATTTCATTGCTCTCTCTTTCCAGATTTTCTAGTTTCCCTACCACATTCAATCTTCTGAGACTCCATGCACCATCTCTTAGAACATTAGCCTTTCGTTCATTACTGAATCTTTTCCTCTGTCACCTACCCCTGGGCAGTCCCCTCCCGGAGATCCAAATGTAGACTACTCCGCAATTTTTTGGCATTGGAAAGACCATCATGACACTTTTTCCAATTACAGGCCACATACACATTACGTGCCTTTAATGCAGTGGTTTCCATTGTCTTTTGCATCCTCATGCCATTGATCATTGCTGATTTTTCCACCTTTAGGAGCAGTTTCCCACTCCTAGGACAAGAGAGTGCCCCCGAATCTCTATCTGCTCTTCCACCCTCTTTGACAAGGCCATTGGCAGAAGGATGGCGACTTCTTATGCCGAAAGTCTTCGACCGCCAATAATGATTATTAATCAAAATTTAAGCAGTTACGGGTTTTGAACATGGGATCGAAGACGTTTTGATTACTAACCAAAGACACTATGTCAAGATATTTCTTTCACCACCACCACCACCACCACCACCACCCAGGTCCTCCCCTCATAGAGGCCATCAATATACTCTTTCAATCCAGCCTCCTTGTACTTAACAGTGGAATTCTCACCCTCACAATACCAAGAGGGTGGGAGGTACTTTGGCCCACATTGTAAAAAATATTTTGATCTACTCAGTTACTGTACATTTTAAAATGTTGAAAGAAATATTTATTGTTTTTATGAATCCTCCTACAGATTCCATAAGTGTTTATATTTTTCAGCTGAACTTAACCCAAAAATTTAATTTTAGTAGCAGATGTCACTTTCTACAATGAAAGACATATTCAATTTTTTCAGGTTCAGGACCTTCCTCACACATCTATATCTCGTTAAATACTGTCATGAGTAAAAGTGAACAACTAAATAATTTTGAATTTTGCAATTTCTCTTAAACTTCAGTCCACTCTTAATCACCACTGAATTGTGGCGCAGATCTATATCTGGTCCTGCATATGCCTTACAAACCCATAACTGATTCCGATTCTATGTCAAACCATGACATAACACAACTGGAATCTTCCCAAGTCTTCATCAAGCATACCAACTACCCTCCTTTGCCATTCCTACTACCATGCCTATATTCTCCTGTAACATTGTCTTCTGTTTCTTCCCCACTAACCCCCATGATTATTAGGCTAGCATCATCTTTTACATAGTGCATTGCCCGTTCAATAGCCTCGTATTTCCTGCTCTCTTTTCATCTTTTGTCTGTGAAGTTGGCACATATACCTGAACTACTGTTGTTGGCATTTGTTTGCTGTCCATTCTGATGAGAACAACCCTGTCACTGAGCAGTTCACAATAAGTCGCCCTCTGCCCCACCTTTCAATTCATAACGAATCCTACCACCATTATACAGTTTTCTGTTGCTGCTGATATTACCCTATATTTGTCTGGCCAAAAATCATTTACCTCCTCACCACTTCACTGATCGCCACTCCCTACCACTTTCAAGTCTTAGAATTTTACTCTTTTCTTGGATTTTAAATATTTTTAACACTTGTTCCATTTACAGACCACATGTCCTGAGCATACACACTGAGTGCTTTTAATGTAATCGTTTCCACTGCATTCTGCTGCTCCATTCCATCAGTCACTGCTGCTCCTTCGGCCTGTAAGAGGCACTTTCTGGCCTCAAATGTAAGAGTGTGCACTGAATCTATGTCTGCTTCTGCACCCCCTTTCGACAAGCCTGTTGACAGAATAAGGGTGACTCATACCAAAAAGTCTTTTGCAGCCATTGCTGCTGGTTTTTATTCAAAATTAACGAATTGGCTAAGTCTGACAGCAGGACCCACAACATTTTACTTACTAGTCAAAGACACTACCCCTAGGTCACACTTACATAGCAGTGAAACAAATGGTTGTGGTGATTTGTTATCACAGTAACTAACTTCATCTGCCATCTGACAATTCAGTGACAACTGGGGCCATCGGACAGGTAGTTCTGTTGCTCTCTTCACTTCTGACAGCTACACGCACTTAATCACTCAAATGGGAATCACTGAAGTAACACCACACACCATAAGGTGGCTTGTAGATGTAGATCAGCCTCTCCGAAGGGGCCTGCACTAGTTGAATAAGTGATCTTGTATTAACAGCCTTCTACACAAAACGCTTATTTTATTTTATTGCTACGACTTGTTTCCGTTTATCTAGATAATCTTTGGGTCTACATATAAAACACAAAGAAACCTCTTTTTTCATCACTGTACTCTATGTAATTCGGCCAAAACCAGTCATATCAAAATATGTGATCCAAAGAGTGCTTTGCTGAAAAAATTATTTTAGCTTCATTTGGCCTGTACACAGTCCAATTTATAATTGTTTTCTCCTTTAAGAATAATAGGGGTGAATTGCACTAATGTTAGTGTCTTGTCATTTCTGCTAGGGAGAGGGACCCCACTTCGTGTAACACCACTCCCAACAGCTATCTCTCTTCAAAGTCCTCCACCTCTCAAACCCCTGCTTGGAAAACACACTCAGGAACATCATCCTAGAAGCCAGTTGTAAACTTGAGTTCCATGCCACATACCACCTGAAAAAACTATCCACAGTGCTAGTGCAACACCTAAGAAGTGGGGTCCCTCTCCCTATCCCTCACAAACACCAACCACAACAGCACCTTCAACAAACCCCCCCCTCATAGCCAACAAATCTAACCTAGCCACCCTACTCAGTCTCCCAATCCCAGCACATACCCCACACAGGCCAAATCTCAACTACAACCACAGTCAAATGCCACATATCACCAGTCCCAATTCAGTTCTAACTCATCCAGATCCCTCTCTCCTCCAGAGACATTTGTTCTATCACAAGGCTTAACCTTTAGCCCCACGCCTAAATTCAACCACACTGCTCTCGTTAAAGATCTCCTCTCATTCACCCAGAACCTCAACTGGAAATATCACTTCACCACCCAAACACAGCCCCCAAATACTAAAACCAGTGTTGAACCCTGTCTAGAACAGTTTCGACCGCCTTGCCAAAGGGATCCTCCCCCCCCCCCCCAAAACTATCCCTTGCAGACATTTCAGGAATTCCTCACATCCAGTGTTGTCTCCCAGTCCTTCTTGAAGAAAATCCCGACAACCCCCAACATCACCCCAGCTGAATCCTGTGCCATTAAGGAGCTGAAAACAGACCGCTCTATTGTCATCCTCCCGGCGGATAGAGGCTCCACAACTGTGGTACTTGACCGTGTGGAGTATGTGGCAGAAGGACTGCGTCAACTCTCCGACACCTCAACCTACAAAGCTGTTACCCAGGATCCCATTCCCTCGATCCAGACTGAGCTGCCGAAAATCCTAAAAATCGAAGGTCCCTCACAAGGCCTCACAACGGCTTCCATAGACCTACTCACTCCACCTGAGCCACTTACCCCTACCTTCTACCTATTACCCAAAATCCACAAAGAGAACCATCCTGGCCATCCAATTGTGGCAGGCTTCAAAGCCCCAGCGGAACGTATCTCAGCTCTGGTAGACCAACACCTCCAACCTATCACCTGCAGACTCCCATCCTACATCAAAGACACAAACCACTGCCTAGAATGGCTCAAATCCATTCCCACTCCCCTCCCATCTGAAACCTTTCTTGTCACCATAGATGCTACAGCCATTTACACAAACATCTCACATACCCTTGGTCTCTCTGCGTTTGAACACTACCTCTCCCAACGCCCACCCAAAGATCTTCCAAAAACCTCATTCCTTATCACACTTACCAACTTCATCCTCACCCATAATTACTTCACTTTTGAAGGCCAGACCTACAAACAAATCGGGGGAATGGCCATGGGAGCCAGGATGGCTCCGCCTTATGCCAACCTCTTCATGGGCTGCATGAAGGAGGCTTTCCTGAAGACCCAACAGCTGCTTCCCCTGGCCTGGTATAGGTTTATATATGACATCTTTGTGGTCTGGACTCATGGTGAAGAAACACTCCTTAATTTCCTCCATAACCTCAGCTCCTTTTCGAATCTGAATTTCACCTGGTCCTTCTCCAAAACGGATGTTGACCTTCATCTTGTTGAAGCTCACATCCACACCTCTGTCCACATCAAACCCACAAACAACAGTACCTTCACTTTGATAGCTGGCATCCATTCCACATCAAACACTCCCTTCCCTACAGCCTAGGTATTAATGGCAAACGTATCTGCTCCAGTGACGAATCCCTTGGCTTCTCCCACCCAACACCAGTCCCTCGGAACTGCGGAGATGGGAACTTGCTCTCCTTCTCCTTTTTCCCTCTCCTCTTTAGCCATTCACCCATCTTTTCATCCTACGTAGTTGTGTTTATCTTTATACTATATACCTCTTTACTTCTGTATGCATACTCTTTGGTTTGAAGCTGGCACAGTACTTAACAGTAGAATATCTTTGGCTTCCCTCTGACAACCATGCCTCCATTCCTGCTACCCCCCCTATTTACCTTTCCCTGTTGCTTCATAACCTGGGTTGTGAGTAACTGAATCCACTTTCCCTTCTTCCCTTTTTTCTCCTTTCTGCTCCCTGATGAAGGAACAAAGTTCCGAAAGCTAGGAATGTAAATTTTCTGTTCAGTTTTGTGAATCTATCTGCTGTACTGAGCTGAGGTAAGTACTGGCCAGCCCCTCTATCTTTTTGTTAGTATTTGTTTCACATCTTAATATTTCAATTTTTATATATCACAACAATAATGTCATTCAAGAGCTCACTGTTCTTCATGTGTATTGGGGGATACAATTGGCTTGTGTTAGAAATTCTTAATACAGTAATTTAACTGCTAACACTGAAGTACTATTATTAGATTTCAGTCAAAATACAATACACAATTCTTGTCGGAGAATTGTCTCCTGATGTAGTTTGGGTACAATTTACATCAGCTGTAAACTAAAAGAATTATTTACTACTACTACTACACGCCTGTCTACAAACAGAAAGAAGAAGACTTTGTATCTTCAAAGTCCTTCTCATGAGGACCAAATGTAAGTGTCCCACCACTTGTATGACAGAAACACATTTAACAATATTTGGCGATAGTTTTTTCCACCAACTAAACACAGATCACATTCTGTCTCTCTACTGGTTCACTCTGCCTGTTCAGGATTTATATAGTACTTCATTACAGCATTGCACTACTCCATCCATTTATTTCCATTCACTGATTCGTCATGTTCTGTAGAAATCATCATAAATGAGGCCCTTTAGGGAAGTGGAACAAACCAAGATACAACTTAATAAAAGTTAAACATATCACAAACTTAAGCTGTACATACACTTCACTATTTCCACTCATGGTAGCTAAATTTAACGTACGAAACTTAATGTACACAATGATTTGTTCCATATCCCAGAAGGTTCTCACTAAGATTATTCAAGCATAATGAAGGAATGAACAAAAGAGTGTTCAACAGATCAAATCATCAGTGAGTACCATCACAGAATTAATAAGCACAGGTTAATTGTATCCAAGGAAAATTCAGTTAGGAAAACTACTCATCCTGATAAAAAGTCAATGGACTGTGCTTATCTCCAGCAAGAAAAATGCTACTACTGCTGATACACACTAATAACAGGAGTAGACACACTACTTAGCTTTGAGAACTGATAGTTCCTTCATTGGGAAGGAGAGATGAGCTGGTTAAAAAAGGAAGGACAAGTGACACACCCTAGAATGGGAGAGACCAAAGTTTACACATTAATAGAGACGAGAAACTGTCTATAAATGTTTTCTGTATTAAGCTGCTGTATTGTATTTGCCCCTGCATTAGCTGCAATAATCAAAATAAATTTAAGAGAATGGCTGCTGCTTTGTTATACTAAGCAGCTTCCGTTTATCACAAAAACACCTACCTTAATATTAAAATGACTACTCTAGTAATTATCTGACAACATTCGTAACTACTTACAGTAACATATTTATACTTCTTTAGAATTAAAATTTGTCTATTGTTTTGCTCATATGAGTCCGCACATTTGAATCTAGATAATCAAGAACATGGTGAACCAAATAAGTTATTATTTTCTCTTGCTTTGTTTCTGCACTCGCCCACCCGCCTAAGACTTTTTGCCAGCAAAACCATATACAAAGGTGCAATTCCACACAGAGTAATTTCAAGTTTAATGAAACATGTTTATTTTTAGCACAAAAGAATCATTAAATTACAAATGTTCTGGAAAGTGATCAGCACTTACAATGCATCTAACAGGTATTAAAAAGAATTTACTTACGGGGGGGAAAACAATGTCAATGTTTACTTCTCAAAAGCAGGCTAAATATTTATTTTCGTGGCATTTACCTGTAAAATAATTCCATAAGCCAAGAGTGTGTTTAAGTATGAAAATTGAACTAATATACTTCAAGTTACGAACTGATGCACCATTTTGAATTTATAACAAAATGAAGCAAACCATTTTTTCTTATGTAAATACTTCAAACTCAGAAAGAAAATTGTATATAGTTTACTTTTGTGTCTTTGGAGAGTCTATTTGATCACAATACGGTCTTCCACCACATAATTCACAAAAATAAACTGTTTATGAATTTTCAGTTTTAACAATGAATGTGATGACTGATACAATTCAAGAGCTCATATGTCAATGTGAGATGATCCTTTACCGAAATAAACAAATAAAATAACTCTCTGTAGAACATAAATCAATAAGATTTGCTTGACATTGGGCTTATTTTGAACACGAATTTTGCTAATACACTTACATCCACAGGTAACGCTCCGAACTGTTACGTATGGGGCATTTGTAAACGTGGCTATCAGCAATTCGGGTATCAGAATTAGCTTGTCGATTTTGTGTCTCTCAAATGAAATAAATTACAAAAATACAGAGAATCCACGATTAACGGTGGCCTCCATTATTTCCACGAATACATCAGTTAACACCTATTTAATGCTGCAAAACGAAACTGTAGTTGAGTAGCAAGCGTGACCTGCCACAAATTACAGTAAACATCTGCATGACAAAAAAGTCACAGATTAGAAACATATGAATTACCTTTGTTAAGATAATGGATATACCAGATGCTCCAACTGCACAATCACTGCCAAGGCCAAGCACTTTGTTCGATTACAAACAATTATACGTTCCAGCACTCACCAAAACACTTGGCAAACATAAGAAACTCACCTATGATGTGGTCGAGGTGGAGTTGGCTTTCCAGCCAAATAAGAAAGTAGATCCTCCCGTCTTATTTTGTGTCGCATTTTCCGAACCCAGCTCAACAATTCCTTGTTTCGTCTCTGATAACCGCACTGAATTCCAAGTTCACTAGTCCGCCTTATTCCTTCCGTGGAATCTGCAAATTTACGATTTTACAAAGAAACGTTCACATAAAGGCGTCAGCTATTGTCTTACTTAATCTTTGATAGATGTGACATACCGCTCAGAAGTCTTGATTCACATTATTTTTCTACAACGAACATACATGAGCTATACATAGTAAAAGAATACAAGGTCAGCCATGTATGTTGACATTCGGCTCATCGGCATCCATGTTTTCATTACCTTTGTACAAATTTGTCACCGTACCAGCGGCGGTTTGGAAAGGTATCCATAACGAAAGGCCTTGCTGACGTTCTGAAAACAACACAGGAAAATTATTGTGGGTGGCTCGACAATCAATAACATGCCACACAAAATGGAAGGATGCACCACTCCTATCTTAGCAACAGTGATCAATATTGACATCACAATCACCTCTATAAAGTTGCGCTATTGCAGTTGCGCTGTTTTGAAAAGTCACCCACAGTTTCTGGTGAGTTTGTTCCCTCTCCCTCTGAAGCTGTCCTTCGTAGTCGGGTTCACTTTCAACATGTTGTATACACTGCTCCTCCCAATTGGTAATGAACATATCTAACAGCGGGTCATCTTCGCGATCTCTGTCTTCGTTCATTGTATTACGGACCTCAAAATCAAATACACGACACAGCCTCCCCTGTTTCTTGTAATGGCTTGCTTTGGAATGCTTCCAGCTGATGGCACAGATGAATCACATCACCTTCCATGTATTCTGTCTGTTTCTTTCGTCACTTCTACAGACGAGAACTACCAAAGATATAGTTGCCATTAATTTCTGGAGTTTAAATCGCAGCTGACGCCGTTGAAAAGTTATCTTTGGTGTCCGGATGAATGCAGTTTCTTCTATAATTTCCATCTCTACAGAAGGAAATAGGTTTAACTATGGTATTTTTCTAACGTAAAAGTATATTTTAAAATATAATCCAACAAATTCGCAAACAGGTAGTAGCTTTTATTTCAATGCTTTTTCGAGCAATTTGACAATTCAACTTCACTTCAAAAGCTTTATAATGTTGATATTGTGGAAATGTTAATTGGTTACTACCATTGATCGTTACGACTATAGCAGATAACAAAACAGGATTAGCTCAAATCCACCTTCATTCCACTATAGTGATTTAACTTATTGCAAGGGGGTACTAAACAATGAGTACACGAAGTTTCATGATGTTAAACTATAATCTCCACCGTCTATTCGACTGGTACAATCATAAATGTGTTAATCACAATTTGTCTCTATTCAGTTATAGCTTAGACCTAAAATGGTTGCCCAGATAAAGAATGAAGCAAAGTAGCAATACTTCACTCATAAAAGCCGGCCGGAGTGGCCGAGCGGTTAAAGGCGCTACAGTCTGGAACCGCACGACCGCTACGGTCGCAGGTTCGAATCCTGCCTCGGGCGTGGATGTGTGTGATGTCCTTAGGTTAGTTAGGTTTAAGTAGTTCTAAGTTCTAGGGGACTTATGACCACAGCCGTTGAGTCCCATAGTGCTCAGAGCCATTTGAACCATTTCACTCATAAAACGTTTGAATCTAGGGTGGCCAAGGTAATGATTTCAATAACATGTGTTCTCCAAAGGAAAGTACTGTGACAATATTACAGATTTTTGTTGCTGCAGTTTCTTGCTACTTTGCAAGTCCTAACAAATTGTGTGGTGGGTGGCGCATTGTTGAAGTGATATGGTAAACAGAAATTTCGGTACCACCATAATAGTAACAAGAACTAGCGATTCAATTTCCAGTTTCGTAAAATGATAGTTCTACTCTTGCAAAACATTATAATAGTATTGGTGAAAGTGATACAAGTTCAATGTTGCTAACAGTTCTGGTCTGGATGCATTTTATATTTCATTTTCCACCACCACAGCGGTGTGCTGTTCAACAAACTGCAAGAACACCAAAAGAATCAACAATTCAGATTCATTTTAATTCCATAATTTCCTATCAGATTTTCAATATATGTATATATGAAAGAAGATAAATGTTTAAAACCTAATTGATGTCGAGGTCATTGGACTCAAGGCCCAAACTCAGAATGGACAACAATGAGTCAGGAAATTTGCTAGTGTGTTTTGAAATGATCTGTTCTGATATTCACCTTATGTGATTTGCAGTAACCATGGAGAGCCTAAATCTGAATTATTCAATGGCAGTTACGACCCTCAAAGAATCTGTTACACTGTGAAACCTTGTTTTCAGAAAGAAAAAGAAAGTTGCATGGAACATATGTCCTTAGGAGTTCTACCCATTCCATTTGTGCATAGGATTCGGAAATAATGACAACTTAAATGCCTGTGTGTACGAGATAATTAGACAAATCTTTTCTTTGTCCCTAAGGGAGTGATATGTAGACTGCAGAGGGTTGTAATATATTCCTAGCTTAGTCTCTGGATCTTGAAACTTTCTAAGTTGGCCTTCGCAAGATAGTTAGTGTCTATGGTCAAGCGACTGTTAGCTCAGGTTTTTCAACATTTCCCTGATGCTCTCCCATGGGTCAAACAACTACTGTTGACCGTCTCTCAATACAGGTTCTACACACTAGAGTAGTATTCTACTCTGAGATGCACAAGTGATTTGCAAGCAATCAAAGGAGACTGATCGATTTTGCCTAGCATCCTAACAATAAACCGAAATATATCATCTGCTTTACCTACAGTTGAGCATGTGTGATCATTCCATTCCAAACCCCTGGAAACTGTTACACACAGGTATTTGCGTGAGCGGACTGATTTCAGTTGTAGCTCATTGACACTGCAGTAATAGGACACTAAGTTTTGCATTCCCCAATATGCACAATTTTACAGTCATGAACCAATTACAGCAAATTGCCATTCCTTCTGCCAATTTCAAATCTCTTCACGATCTGACTGGACTGAATATTTGTGTAGTGTGTAGCTTTTACTTCAGACTCTACTATATTACAGATAACTTCATCATCTGCAATAAATCTGAGGTTACAGTTAATACTGTACTTGAACATATAATGTGAACAGCAATGTTCACAACTCACTTACCTACGGCATACTTGAAGTCACTTCAATATTTGTCATTTAATCTCTATTCAATAAACATGTTGCTTCTTCCCTACCAAACAATCGTCAATCTAGTCTCAAATTTCGTTTGTAATCCAATATGGCAATATTTTCCGAGTAACTCTATGAAAGCCTTTAACACATTAACACCCACTATCCTCGACTAGGAACAGTCCATTTTCCCATCATTATTACAATGTATGCTCCTCCAAACCAACAATAGAGTTTTGTTGTTGTAAAGCAAGTTTTCTGTCAACAATGGGTACCATTGATATCTCACTGCTAAAGTTATTCAATTGAAGACTGTTAACAGAAATGGAGCATTTTTGCAGAACCTGCTGGTTACTTCCATTTTTATTTTTGTGGCTGCATCAGGCGAAAATAGTTTATTACATTTTTTGTCCCAGTGCATGAAAACTTGGTCTCTTCGTTTGAGGACACTGGGCATTTCTGCAGTAAATCATATTTCTCGATTTTTCAGATTTCTTTATCATGACTCATTATGTTTTTAAAAGTGTTGAATAGGCAGTAGAATATTTATTTTCGGAAGAAACAGATGCAGACATAGGAGCTCCACCTCCAGATATAGATGAGCATACTGATGAGGAAAATGTTGAAGATGATTTATTAGGAAATATGTATATTACATGAGATTTCCTCATGTTTCTTCTAAAGGAACCTCTAAATAGGAAGTTAAATAGTGTGATCAGGTTCAGAAATATTCATTTCCTGACTTAAGGAAGAAAGCTTCTTGTTTGTCCGATGAACTGAAAGAAACGTTATATGATCTTACTCCCGTGCACACTTTTGAAGAAATCTCTTCAGAAGAAGTTGTAAGCATGATAGTAGAGGAAACTGAAAAATAAATTTTTTAGTTTCACCTGATGGAATTTATGTATTTGTTGGGGTTTTGATCTTTACTGACTATCATAAATTGTCAAGTGAAAGAGATTATCGGCCTGAAGATGAGGATCTAGGTGTTCAAATAGCGAATGGTATGATGAGTCGTAATAGGTATCTTGAGTAACAGGAATCTTGAACTGAAATCCGTAATATATTTCAGTGATAACAAAAAGGCCAATAAAAATTCAAGAGTGACAAATCTTTCTAAATAAAACCATTATCAGAGGCTCTGCTGAAAAATTGTCAAAAATGGAAAGTCCTGCAGGAAAATCTGGCAGTTGATGGAACGATTGTGAGATACTATGCACAAAACCCTGTAAAGCAGTTTATCAGACTGAATCCCATTCTCTTTGGATATAAACTTTGGACCTTATGTGGTACTGATGGCTACTATCACAATGACAGGTATGATGACAAGGCAAATCTACCACTGGGTTACGAAGTAATTTTGAAAATGTGGTCCATTATTGATGACACTAATAGTTACAAAGTATTTCTTGGCAGTTATTTTACTTTCTTTTACTAGGCATCGCCTGCTCTTCCAACTGAAGTAACTGGGTTGTCATGCAAGTGGAGCTATAAGAGACAGCAGAAAAATTAAGTGCCCACAATCACCAGATGATGTTATGAACAAGAAAGAAAGGGGATATTTTGATTTCACACTTGACAGAGAGAAGGCACTTTTCATCACAAAATGGAAAGATAACAAGTGTGTTACATTAGCAGCTAATTTTGACACTGTGCTTCCTAGTATCAAAGTTCAACATTGAAATTCATCCCAAAAAGAAAAGGTCAGTGTTCCACAACCACATGCATTGAATATAAGAATTTCATGGGAGGCATTGATCTTCACAGCTGGCTCATAGAGTAACCTACCATTGCAGTGTGGAAGTTAGAGGGGTCAGTGGAGCATTTCTTACTATGAGATTTTTTCCACCTGACTACCATTATGACTAAACCAAATGCTGGAATGTGATATAACATGAGTCAAATATTATTATTAATGTATCAGTGCCAGTGGTTAGTCACCTGAGAGCCTTGGTGCCACAGAAATTGTATTAAATCAGGCGCACAGTGGGTCAACGTCCACCTAATGTTTCTTATGTATCGTAAGCACCACAGACCACAACCTTTATATTTCTCGAAGATGTTTGACTCTCAAAGGTAGTCCTGCTCTCCCACTCGCGATGCTACTCATTGTATGCAATCTTGGGAAGCAACTAATCAACCAAGTAATTTTGTAATGAAGAACGGTGTTGCAGCAAATAAGAACACGGACCTACCGTGATAAATAAAATATAATTCAGAGGCGCAGTTTCCTTCAACAAAGCACATGTTGCAACTACAAGATATTGCTATTCAGTAATGTTTGGCACCTGTAGTTAATCCAAGACAACACAAATGACTGAATATCAGGCTAACGTCTTCCCTTACGTGCCTTATGAAGACACATCTCTCATTTATGTTCATAAATTATCTACTCAATGAATCAGGCTCTATCCTTCAGAACAACACAGTTACGTTAGCCCCTTCCAGAGCAATCTGTCTTCTCATTACATTCATAGAATTTAGATACTGGTTTCACTTCAAGTTAAACAATTAATTTTGCTCTACCATGCGGGACTTCTAACGATGCAACTACAAAAAACACTCGCTCATCTGAACATTACCACATTACACAATGAATTTAGATTTGTTTAACTGCACTTGACTCTACGACCATCTTGCATACAGTAAAACCTTGATGACTTACGGGAAAATCACACCAACGCCGACCCATGCAAGAAATCACTTACCCATGACGATGAGACTGCATCTTGATTGGGATAACCGGTTCTACTGTTGTTCTGCATTTCATTACAGTTCCAATGGGACTTCGTACCATACAATCAAAATCACTGCCTTGCGTACACTTTTACTGGCGTATTAAATTGTGCAATAAACCGTCGCTACTCAGCTGCTGTTCCAGACACTCAGAACAGTGCCTGGAAAGCCATTTGTCCTGTAAAAGTACTAACTGACCAAATAAAGACAGCATTTCATTGGAGCAGTCAGATATGGTTCTGTCCATAATGAAGGACCCAGAGTGACTCTTCAGAGCGAAACCGCCAATGCCAAAACTAGCGCTCCCCTCCACTTTATTCGTACCTCAACGCTGATGTATGATCATGTCGTTTCTCATTTTATAAACTAATGAAAGAAAATAGTATGTAAGAGAGGTGATCGTTTTCTTAGGCCCTGTCTTCAATTACGTGCTTTAGACAACATTTAAAACATATTTTTCTTAACCTGAAGAGTTAAGAACAAGTGGGACTACTTTCTCTCGACGCTGATATCTGACCATCGAAGTTTTACGGGGGGGGAGGGGGGGGATCCTCTAGCATACACAATCCTGTGCGCTTTCTGATACCAGAATGGTATTACTGCGCTGAAATTGTTCTAGAAAGTACTAAAAACCTATTCATTTTCCTGCACCACTGGCACTCCCATCTACATCCAGCCATGTGAAACAGTGCGCCTTCCCGGCCAATATGGCTTAGAGCCTTCCATACTGATTGTTTGGTGTATGCCTGTTCACTGCCTTCTGCATACTCTCATTTACATTTATTTTGATTAATAACGACAATATATTAATTCATGTCACCCTATGGGTGGCGTGAATTACTTTAGTTTAAATGTGGGTGAAGCCCTTACGTTATCATTATTAAAATTACTGTTGAAGCCTTAAAATAAAATTGCGAAATAGAATGAGTATATTTATACAGTACTATGTAATGTAATTGCTACTTTACAAGTGCGTGGTAATAAGTGATACTGATGGATTTTTACAAGGATGGTAAATATGACTATTGTGGATGTGTACTTGGCTTTCAAGAGATTCAGTGAAGGAACTTCTCTTTCAGTGAAAGAATTCAGAAGACAGATTGCATGAACATACCAGATGAAAGGTCTTGAAATCAGGCCAGCTGAGCGAAGACCAACAAAACTCATTTCACCTTCCAGGAGTGATGTACCAGATGTAAGTATGACCAGAAGCTTCACATTATCCAGAAATGAGAAAAGCAGAGACGAGGCCAACACGAGAACTGCAATGGAAAGCTGAGAACATATTGTGGGATGTATAATGCATGGAATTATTTTCCAAATATCATATCAAATTTCACTTTTGGAGAATCTTTAGGTTAAAACTTTTGTAAATGTTTCTTATCGCAAAATAAATGGTAGTTTTGAAATTTTATTTTGGGTTTATTATTACCAGTTTGTTTATCCCTTGTCATTTTTCCTAGTAAGCAGTGTCATAACAAAACAACTGTCAAGTGCCCAGCATCCTCTAATAAGAATGGCCAAAAATTTCACATTTAGGAAGCAAGTGAAGAAAAATTCTTCTTATTTCCATAAATTGGGTTGCTAGGACACAGTTTTACAAATACACGCACACACACACACACACACACACACACACACACACACACACACACACACACACACACACACATATATATATATACACTCCTGGAAATGGAAAAAAGAACACATTGACACCGGTGTGTCAGACCCACCATACTTGCTCCGGACACTGCGAGAGGGCTGTACAAGCAATGATCACATGCACGGCACAGCGGACACACCAGGAACCGCGGTGTTGGCCGTCGAATGGCGCTAGCTGCGCAGCATTTGTGCACCGCCGCCGTCAGTGCCAGCCAGTTTGCCGTGGCATACGGAGCTCCATCGCAGTCTATAACAATGGTAGCATGCCGCGACAGCGTGGACGTGAACCATATGAGCAGTTGACGGACTTTGAGCGAGGGCGTATAGTGGGCATGCGGGAGGCCGGGTGGACGTACCGCCGAATTGCTCAACACGTGGGGCATGAGGTCTCCACAGTACATCGGTGTTGTCGCCAGTGGTCGGCGGAAGGTGCACGTGCCCGTCGACCTGGGACCGGACTGCAGCGACGCACGGATGCACGCCAAGACCGTAGGATCCTACGCAGTGCCGTAGGGGACCGCACCGCCACTTCCCAGCAAATTAGGGACACTGTTGCTCCTGGGGTATCGGCGAGGACCATTCGCAACCGTCTCTATGAAGCTAGGCTACGGTCCCGCACACCGTTAGGCCGTCTTCCGCTCACGCCCCAACATCGTGCAGCCCGCCTCCAGTGGTGTCGCGACAGGCGTGAATGGAGGGATGAATGGAGACGTGTCGTCTCCAGCGATGAGAGTCGCTTCTGCCTTGGTGCCAATGATGGTCGTATGCGTGTTTGGCACCGTGCAGGTGAGCGCCATAATCAGGACTGCATACGACCGAGGCACACAGGGCCAACACCCAGCATCATGGTATGGGGAGCGATCTCCTACACTGGCCGTACACCACTGGTGAACGTCGAGGGGACACTGAATAGTGCACGGTACATCCAAACCGTCATCGAACCCATCGTTCTACCATTCCTAGACCGGCAAGGGAACTTGCTGTTCCAACAGGACAATGCACGTCCGCATGTATCCCGTGCCACCCAACGTGCTCTAGAAGGTGTAAGTCAACTACCCTGGCCAGCAAGATCTCCGGATCTGTCCCCCATTGAGCATGTTTGGGACTGGATGAAGCGTCGTCTCACGCGGTCTGCACGTCCAGCACGAACGCTGGTCCAACTGAGGCGCCAGGTGGAAATGGCATGGCAAGCCGTTCCACAGGACTACATCCAGCATCTCTACGATCGTCTCCATGGGAGAATAGCAGCCTGCATTGCTGCGAAAGGTGGATATACACTGTACTAGTGCCGACATTGTGCATGCTCTGTTGCCTGTGTCTATGTGCCTGTGGTTCTGTCAGTGTGATCATGTGATGTATCTGACCCCAGGAATGTGTCAATAAAGTTTCCCCTTCCTGGGACAATGAATTCACGGTGTTCTTATTTCAATTTCCAAGAGTGTATATATATATGCTAATTTAAAAAATGTGGCGCTAGTGGGTTAAACTACTGTAGGTTACGCCATTGTATACTAAACTGAGTCTATTGGAAGGATACTTCCAACATTTGAACATCTAATGTTCATCAGGCACCTTTCCACATCTTACAGATGTCTACTAAAAACTGAATCACGTTTCTGTAGGATGCTCCAAGAAGTGTTATCCTAGTGCATACTGTTTCCTTGTCTAGTGTTTACAGAATGAACACAGCAAATCTTTCTGAATAAGTCGACATTAAATAAAGATTGCTCAACCCAAAAGTCATTTCCTTTCCTGTTCCACTCTTAAACAGAGCGAGGGAAAAACAACTGTCTATATGCCTCCATATTAAAGGATGGCTCATTCGTGAAACGAGATAAATATACATATTACTGGTTTAGGTTGCGGTCTCTCAAATAGAAATTCCGTTTTAATACTAACATAGCTTTGCCTGACTTTTATGGAGACTTTCTTTTCAGTAATTTTTGCGAAGCCTCGAAGGGATAATCTCGTAAATAAAACAATTAAAATGTTATTTTGTAACATACATTCGCTGGACAAGGAAACATCAGACTTTGATATTTAAAACATACAGGTTGCTGGTCTGAAAGGATACATATTATAGTAATATTAGTTAATAGCCATTATCCTTCGTCAATTATCTTCACACTGATTGCTGCAAAATATTATTATACAAACTGTTTATGACAGAAGAAATTAGGTATGGTGTACAGTCATCTTAAATAAAACACTGATACTTTTGATGACTTACTTCATTAACTAAATGATTCTACAGCAACTTGTAGATTACACTAAGACATTCCTCTCAAAAGTCTAACATACAGAACAGAAGAATAATAACTGAAAGTTTTTGTCGCTTGTTTTAGAAATAAAAATTATCTAAGGTATTATGTCTTACACCTACCACATGTACTAAATTAATTCTTTGCCACTCCTCAGCATATTTATTCCATACAAATTTTTCCTTTGCCCTTAAAAGATCTACTGCAGTATGAGCCCTAATTTCTCATATCTTATCTTCATGGTCCTTACACCCAATTTATGTTGGCAGTGTGGAGATACTTTTTCAATATCTCTTGATAAACCAGTTTGCCAGATATCGATCGGCCAATCATAGATAAGTCAGAGCACTGATAGAATCTGAGGGACAATGACATAATTCCAATCTTTAATTATTAGCTTTAGTAGTAGTCTTCTGTTCTGTTCTTGTTTGTCATAATGTGTAGACATATATTTGAAACCTGGTACTACATTTATGAAAGTTTGTTTGTATACTCACCCGTTTAAGTCAAAACGAAATCTCTTTGTTTATCGTCATTTATGGAAGCCTAATAACACATTCTCCCTGGACCAATATTGTCTTTATTTATACGAGATGGATACAGATAGCAGCAGCGATCTTCATGACGGCGCAGTACAAAAATTGAGGTAGGTGAACAAGCCCTTTTCTTACTGTGTGGCAGTCATTTTCATTTTTTGGTTTGGTCATTTGCCGCAACACTAGTACCTGCAATTTTTATATTTCTCTTTATAAAGAAGTCCGATTCCTTTTATTGTAATTTTTATCTGATTCTTATTTCCACTATAACCGATATCGTTTGCGATCAGGCCACAAGGAAAGGTAAGTCTAAGAAAATACATATGTCCACCTCTCCAGTGCGCTCGTCTTATGTGAGTGACTTTTACAATGATTACAATTTGTTACCAGTATCCCCAAATGCAGTAGTTATTAGACAGACCACTCACTCGCGAATATACGCGCCTTTTCTCGCTGTTGCAGTCAGTCTGGTGTTAATCATTACTTATATTTTATTAATATTTTGTGGCGCAGTTGCCACTTGCGTATATTTCTATTGTCGCAACATTGCTTCACGGCGAGAATTATTACGCGACTTTATAACTAAACCCATTTTCGAAATTACTGTAAGTAGGCTGTTTAGGTTTTTATGTTGGTAACGCCATGTAGCGCTCTGTATGAAAATCACTGGATGTGCTGTGTGCAGTCTGTGGCTGGTTGGCATTGTTGTAATATTCGCTATTGTAGTGTTGGGCAGTTAGCTGTTAACAGCGCGTAGCGTTGCGCAGTAGGAGGTGAGCCGCCAGCAGTGGTGGATGTGGGGAGAGAAATCGCGGAGTTTTGAGAGCGGATGATTTGGACGTGTGTCCATCAGAGACAGTAAATTTGTAAGACTGAATGTCATGAACCGCTATATGTTATGACTTTTGAACACTATTAAGGTAAATACATTGTTTGTTCTATATCAAAATCTTTCATTTGCTAACTATGCCTATCAGTAGTTAGTGCCTTCAGTAGTTTGACTCTTTTATTTAGATGATCCGAAAGTCCGACTACTTTCTCTGATAATGAACTAATTTCCTCTATGTGTCTTTCTGAACCAATTTTCAGAGTATCTACTGTGTCCTTTAAGTTTTCCTGAGTTTTTGCAAGTAGCTTAACCGAATCGGTAGATGCAACTGAGTCAATTTTAGCCCGCAAGGTCTCGTGATTTTCATGAACAATACTTTGCAGTTCTTTTATGGCTGCTTCATGATTCTGTAATGCATTTTCATGCCGCGAAAAATAGGTTGAAAATGCTCACAAATTTGTGTTTTTACGTCATTACAGACTTCTTGACATTTCGATTCGATGTTATGTAACTCAGTAGTTAAATCTTCACGTGTTTCTTCAAGCGTGGTGTCTAACTTTAAAAGATTTTGTCCCATTTGTTGTATTAATTGTAATAACAATGCACTGGTGTCTGAAACATGTTCCTCAGTGCTTTTCGGCAGTGCATTTGCACCGGCAACATTCACATTTTGACAAGCAAAAAATGTGACTTGACTTATTTGAGAAAACAGTGAGGACCCAAAACCTGAATCTACAGTATTTGCGAGATTGTGTCCTGTCATTTCGGATTCCTGTGGCGAGCTGTTGCCGACCGATCGATCGATAATGCTTCCCTGTTCACTAATTGTTTCACTGTCTACACCATTATTTGACGCCCGCTCCATTTCCCTATGCACAATTACCAAATCACTACTTTGAATGTCTGTTAATTCATTACACAGTGGTGCTGACACACTGCTTTCGTCTTCACTATCATTTCTCAGTTTACTTTGGAGCCTAGTATTACGTTTTTCACATGCCATTATTGTCACAATATTTCACACGATAACACAGAAAAGCACTATTTGAAGAGCAAAATAAGAAAACACATTAACATAGCATTGAAAATAATATCTCGGTAATTGCAAGCGCAGCTGCGAAATACTTGGTGCAAATCTACATGCATGCCACAGCTGTTTTACTGTACAATAATGAAAAACTACAACTACAAAGGAAATTCTCTCTATAATTACGCGCTAGCAATAAACAAAAGCTACACTAATTACACAAACTACAAGAAAAAATCAGAAGATTCCAGCGAGGTATCCTCGGCTAAGGGTCGACATATGAAATGTCCCATTAGAAAAATTTATGAATTACTGTGCTGGAAAACCTCTTACGTTATTTGCTTTTCAAACAGCTGAGCAAAACTGAACGTACTCAGACGTTACCCTCTTTACTTATTCTAATCAACACTCAACTGACACACAATATTTTTAGCGCAACACAATCTGACTTTCAACAATCCATACAAAAGAATGGCCCTGACTAACAATAACCTATACCCTTCAAGAATCACTTACCTCACAAAAATCTTCATTACTCGAACTACTGCAATACAGCGAGCGCCACTACTGCCAGCTAAATAAAAGATTCAAACTACTGAAGGCACTAACTACTGATAGGCATAGTTAGCAAATGAAAGATTTAGATAGAGAACAAACAATGTATTTACCTTAATAGTGTTCAAAAGTCATAATATATATAGCAGTTCATGACATTCAGTCTTACAAATTTACTGTCTCTGATGGACACACGTCCAGATCATCCGCTCTCAAAACTCCGCGATTTCTCTCCCCACATCCACCACTGCTGGCGGCTCACCTCCAACTGCGCCACGCTACGCGCTGTTAACAGCCAACTGCCCAACACTACAATAGCGAATATTACAACAATGCCAACCAGCCACAGACTGCACACAGCACATCCAGTGATTTTCATACAGAGCGCTACGTGGCGTTGCCAACATAGAAACCTAAACAGCTTACTTACATTACTGCACTGGCTGGTGAAATAATCAGAAAGATTAGAAAACAACGGAGAAGACAAATCACAGTGGCAGTAGAATCTTTCGGCAGTCAGCTTCCGATGCTGGTTCTCTAAGTTTTCTCAGTAGCGTTCTTTGATAAGAATGTCGCCTTTCTTCCAGGAATTCACAATTGAGATCCCGAAGCATCTCCATAACACCTGCGTGTTGTTCGAACCTACTGGTAACAAATTTACCAGCCCACCTCTAATTCCTTTGATGTCCTGTTCCAGTCTGATCTGGTATAGATCCAAACAGTCGAGCAGTATTCAAGAATAGGTCGCACCAGCGTCCTATATGTGGTCTCCTTTATAGGAGAACCACTGTTTCCTAAAATTCTCCCAATAAATCGAAATCGACCATTCACCTTCCGTACCAGAGCTCTCACATGTTTGTTCCATTTCATAACGCTTTTCAACATTATGCCCAAAAATTTAAATGACTTGATTGTGTAAAGCAGGACATTTTCAATACTATAACCAAACATTACAGATTTATTCTTCCTACTCATCCGCATTAACTTACATTTTTCCATATTTAGATCTAGTTGCCATGCATCACACCGAATGAAAATTTTGTCTAAGTCGTCTTATATCTTCCTTCAGTCACTCATCCTCAACACCTTATGTACACCACAGCACCATCGGTAAACAACCACAGATTGCTGCCCACCCTGGCAGCCAAATCGTTTATGTAAATAGAGAATAACAGTGGTCGTGCTACACTTCCTTGTGGCACTTCTGACGTCACCCCTGTCTCTGATGAACATTCGCTGTCGAGGATAACATACTGGTTCTCTTCCTTAAGAAGTCTTCGAGCCACTCACGTATTTGTGAACTTACTCCACATGCCCATACCTTCGTTAACAGCCTGTAATGGGGCACCGTCTCAAATACTTTCCAGAAATCTAGAAATACGGAATCTGGCTTTTGCGCTTCATCCAAAAATCGCAATATGTCATATGAGAAAACTGAGTTTCGCACGACCGTTACTCTCTCAAACCATACTGATTCGTGGACATAAGCTTCTCAGTCTCAAGAAAATTTGTCGTATTCGAACTGAGAATAAGTTCAAGGATTCTGCAGCAAATCGAAGGTAAGGATATTGGTCTGTAATTGTATGCGTCTGTTCTTTTGCGCTTCTTATATACAGGAATCAACTGCGCTTTTTCTCAGTCGCTTGGGACTATGTGACAGGCGTGAGATTCGCGATAAATGCAAGCTACGTAAGGAACCAATGCCATAGAGTACTCTCTGTAAAACTGAATTGGGATTCCATCCGGACATAGTGACTTATTTGCTTTCAAATCTTTGAGTTGTTTCTCTGCACCAGGGATGCTCATTACAAAGTCGTCAACAGAGGAGTCTGTCAATGGTCAAATGATGGTATGTTCGTACCATTCTCCTGTGTGAACCTTTTCTTGAAAGCATAATTTAAAACTTGCGCTTTCATTTTGCTATCTTCAACTGCCGCACCAGACTGGTCAACATGGGGCTGAATGGAATCCTCAGACCCGCTTAGCGATTTTACATAGGACCAGAATTTTTTTCACTTCTCTGCAGGTCTTTTGCTGAGGTATGACGGTGTCGTTGTATGCTTTGTGCATAGATCGTTGCATAGATGCACGAATCGCTACTAACCTTTACTTGTTGTCGTTTGTGCATTCTCTTTTGAACCGAGACTGCAACAGCCTCTGCTTCCTCAGCATCTTTCGAATTTCGTTATTAAACCATGGTGAGCCTTTTCCATCCTTTATGCACTTACTAGGCACATAGCTCTCCATACCGTGATTTACAATCTGCTTGAACTTTGTCCATATTCTCTCTATGTCCATCTTACTGGAACCAAGTGACGTTAGTTCACTCTGTAAGTGAGATGCTAACAACTACGTATCTATTCTACTAGCAGAAACACTCCCCTAACCTTCTTAACTGATTTACTCCCTAGTGTCTTACTAGGCATGGCCCTTGTAAACTCCATTTTGCAAAAAGCTGCAGCAACTTATTAACCTTTGGCAATCGAGGCTGTTATCTGTTAACTGTATTTACACTGAAGAATGCTCTGTATGCTATAAACAAATGCAATTCTGGTATGAATCCAGGGAAGTTGTAACGAGAAAAGTTTGCAGATGTTTATTTAATTGTTTTCAGTTAATCCTTCGAAATACAGAGCATCAAACAACATCTATTTTGAAATCACAGTTTTGTCATTCATAAAAATTAGTCCATTATTTATGTGTTTATCCACAATAAATCACAGTACTAAATTATCACAAAACGGAAACGGCTATGACGGAAAGTCATGAAGTTTTAATTATCACCTCAAAAAATCAACCAATGACCATGGAACCTGGTGATAACGTTCACCCTCTACACATTCACTCATTAACACGACAGTTTTCCCTGACAAGGAATGACTTGATGCAGTCCTTGGCTATAGACATCTGCATTTTGGCTGTTCAAGGGACGTTCCAGCTCGAAAATCACCACGTTGTCATTCTGTAAGTACCAGAACTGTGTCACACAATGGTTTCTTTATACGAATATGAAGGAAGAAAGAGAATAGAGGCTCAAAGCAAAATTTGATAGATTAAAGAAGCAGATGCTTAATAGAATCCTGTGTAGAATACGCTGGGGTGTTGACATGGAGCACTTGGACAGCTTCCTGTGACTCTCCATCATCCCATAATCCTGTTGGGAGTTTTTGACAGCAGAATTTTTTGTAAGCTAGGCTGAGAATTGTGAATTTCGAAAAAAGGAAAAAATCTGAATACAAAAACTTGTAAAACAGAAAGACTGCAAAAGTAGATTAGCCACATGTTTTTGCTAAGATAGAAACTACTACAGAAATTGTTATAAATAAATGCATAAAAATATTAAGCAGCTACACATTAATAAAAATATGACACATAGTAACTCATTGTTCCATCTTTTTATGAACTGGTACCATCCTTCTGTTCCATCTTTTTATAGACTAGTTCCACCCTCCTGTCCTTTTCTGGGTGTAAACATCGATAACACGAGATATGAAATCCTGCTGTATGGTTGAAGATTTCAGAGTTTTCTTCTCCATAGCCAAAACAGCCAAGTTTTACATCTCATTTGCGATTGTGTTGCGGAAGTAGGTTTTAAAGCGTTTTAATGTACCCATGCTTCTTCCGCAAGACGCAATGGTTGCTGGCATTGTATAAACCAACGATAGTAATTTCATATATTCGGAGAAAACGTTTTTTAATCCATTGTTTGTCATGAATTTAAGGAGATCCTGAGGTTGTAGTCGTTGATCCTTACTGCTGTAAACAAGCATAAGTCCTCCTTTCTGTTTTTCACTAACAAAGAAAGGATATATTCTAAGTATTTTTTCGTTTTAACTTATCTGGAAAATTTTTGGCCTACTGTAACCTAAGAACTCTTTCCCATTTATAAGTTCTGCAAGATCCGTTTTATGGAAGTCCTGGAGTCTAATTTCCATGTTTGCTACTACTGTGTCAATTATCGCAGTTTCTGAATATTTGTTTCTGTTTCGTTAAAATTAATTTCTGATACTCCTGTTAAATTTATAAGACTCTTAACAACCAATATACATTTCAAAAAAATTTCCTCCCAACTCGGTCTTTCAACAGCCATAATGCAGATTCAAATTTAAGCTTACAGAGTCTTATGTCCACAGTTTTACTTTGCAAGATGTCAAACAAGATACTTGTATGCTAGAAACTCGAATTCTACAGCTGTAGTAGAAAACGAAAAGTTTGACCATCTAGTACACAATTTAGCCCCATTGCTTAATGTAAAGAATTATCATCCCACCCTTCATTGTTTTTCACATCATTAAATGCTGCTCTCTGGTCCGTAATGTGAAGAATAATGGTTTCTGCAGTGCGTGAATGAAAATTCTACCATTTTTCACAACGACGTGATAGTTTAAATCCCCTTTCCCTCACAAATTCACTTCTTTCACCAAAATGGCTAGAAAATGCGTGAAATCCTGATAGATCCGCCACAAAAATTTTTACTTGCGTAATTCTTTTTACAAATATAGATGACGACTAGCTTCAACCAATAAGTGTAGCAGTGGACAGAGAGAGCATGAGGGTATGTTTGTTTCACAATACAATGGACACCAAAATTTTTCCCTACCATTGCACTGCAGCAGTCGTATGATTGCTGGTACACTAATTTGTTATTGATGTGTCGGCAGCTGGGCCAACACCTTGAAGCTCGAGATGGCTGAAAATGCACGCTAGACTAACGCAGACGGGCGTGAAGTACTGGAACAGGCTACGTAATTAATGCTATGAAGAAAAGTACGTAGCTGGATTAATACTTATCTTTAATCAATCATTGTGGTACATCGCTCTTGACTATACACAGGAGACTTTAATTACAATCACTGTAAGGCTAATGGCGCCTTGCTAGTTCGTAGCCATTAACTTAGCTGAAGGCTATTCTGTCTCTCGGCTAATGAGAGAGAAAGGCTTCGTACATCTAGTCGCTAGCTAGGTCGTCCGTACAACTGGGGCGAGTGCTTGTTCGTATCACGAGACCTGCCTTGTGGTGGCGCTAGGTCTGCGATCACACAGTGGCGACACGCGGGTCCGACATGTACTAAATGGACCGCGGCCGATTTAATCTACCACCTAGCAAGTGTGGTGTCTGGCGGTGACACCACAGTTATAATCGATATTACAACTGCTTAGCACTTGTAGCAAAACAGTGGCTATGACTCGTGCACTCCGGTCTTTGGATGCCTAATAAAACCCTATGAATCTCTCTTGTGTTTCTCCAGATTAGTTAACTGCAAATCGAAAAATTACACTCATTTAACTTCTAGTTGAGACATCCACTGTTTCGTGTGCTTGTACTGATCTCTTCGCCTACTCACCACTTACGCTGTTGAAAACTGTCGTTATCCATTCCAAATAGTATGCTGTAAAAAACAAGAAGTTTGTTTCTTGCAACGTTGCCACGTAACCATGGTTTTGAATTGAACCATTGTGTTTTGAAACGTCTTACAAATTTTCCATAAGACTTTTAATAGAGGGGCTTGGTGCTCCCTTTCATACTTTCACAAGTTGATCTTCCAAACAAAGATGAGGGAAGAATACACGGTTTTCAGTTAAAAAATTCAGTGGATCTTGTGATAAAATAAATACATTCATGGAAGTTTGAGGTAATCAGCAATACCATGTACTACAAGATAATGATTTAAATATTAGACAACTTACATTTTTCCTTTCTACAACACAATAACAAGACAAGCTGACAATAACACCTCACATGTGACAGGGCACAGCAGAACATTCTTCACTAATCAGTTCATCCCTACCACTGCTTACAACATTTTAACTAAAAACTTCATATTCCAGGTTTCGCTCTA
This sequence comes from Schistocerca piceifrons, assembly GCF_021461385.2. Classification (NCBI taxonomy): domain Eukaryota; kingdom Metazoa; phylum Arthropoda; class Insecta; order Orthoptera; family Acrididae; genus Schistocerca; species Schistocerca piceifrons. Next base: position 215,706,658 of record NC_060139.1, on the reverse strand, counting down.
AGCACATCTAGTACTGTTGATACGAAAAGGTACAGACACACAACAGAACTACCAATGTATGAAATAAGTGAGACTACTAAATTTTAATCTGAGGAACAATGAAAACACATAGCCTATTTCCTATCATATAGCAACAACGTTCAATGATGTACCCACATTTATTTTCTTTGAATTATGAATGTCTTCTTGTTCTTTGTGTTAAATCAACACTTTCAATAAAAGTTAATGGTTTCTCAGTCTTCCTGACTTGCTGCTAGCATGCTAGCTGATGCAAAGCAGCGCTGTCTATTAGGGAACTGCTGAATGACTTGTCATTCCACCTGGGTGTGTATCATCTGCTGGTGAGAAGTAGGAACAAATCAAATGCCAGCTTTTAAAAACCGTATCCATACTGTAGAAACCACTGTTCACCACATAGAAGAAAAGGGCTTACAGTACATGAGCAGTGGAACAAAGTATGTTCTATCCCACTCTCCACTGTTGCCAAATTTATTCAAGATGGCGGATCCAAGATTGGGGCAATATAGATGGCAACGTCACAATGACATCAGGGCAGGATGTTCAAATTTTGGGTGGAAGATATGTCAATTGGGCTACCTCCACAAACCTACCCCTCCCCCCTCCATCTCTCCCTCCATCCCCCAGACAATGGTAGGAAGGTCAAATTCCAGCAGGACAATACAACACCCCACAGTTACCTCCACTAACCTAAGAAAATGGCGAAAAATAGGACTCTTGGGCTACCTCCACTAACCTAAGTCATTCAGCCGCCACCTCTTCCTAAGAATTGGCTGGGAAAGGACTCAGCCTGTACTGGGCTCCTGGATAGGATGGACCCAAGTCTTTATTTTTCATGCAGTGTTTATTTAAACAATTTGAGGCAGTAGCTCCATCCTGTGTGTTCACCATGAAGTCTGGAGTCCAACGGTCGTACACAGTTCTGCCACTACAGAGCAGTGTCGTCCGTTCCGTGATATAATCCAGGATAGCGGTCTGCGGGAAAAATGGCAGGAAAAGGACTCAGCCTGTTCTGGGCTGCTGGAGAGATGAAGGACTGTACTTTATTTATTTTGGAACAATTTATTTAGCGATGGATTTCACGTAGTTTATTCGTTACACTGACACAAAGCACTCACTCTGGTGTGCTTGGGGTCTCAGTAAATAGTCTATAGACCTGCAAACTACTCGTAAATCACTGAAATAATGAAGTACACTGATGTACAGAAACGTAAACAACCTGTAAATTACTGAAATAATGCATAACACACCCTACAGATCTGCAAACTACCCGTAGATCACCGAAATAATCCATGTAAAACGCTCTGCAGACACGCTCGTTAATTATAAACTGTCGAAATCATGCATTGCATAGCCTACAGACCTGCAAAATACTTGTAAATCACCGAAATAATGCAGTACACCGATGTACAGACACGAAAACAGCTCATAAACTGTCGAAATAATGCATTGCACAGCCTGTACACCTGCTCACAAAATAATGCAACAGACCCGAAAACAACTCATAAATTGTCAAAAAATAATGCATGTGTAACGCCATGCAAAGGCACACAACGCTCATAGCGCTTAAACAGCCGAAAATAATGCACTGCACAAACACTCATTGCACGTAAAATCGCTTTACAACTACAGTCAAGCGCAGCGCGATGTATCAGCAAACTACCCCCCCCCCCCCCCTACAGAACTCCATGGTGCCCACACCGGGCAGCGCGCTCATGCTGGTCCCATGCGCAAAACGCCTCCAGCCTGTACACGCTTATTTACCATTGCTGGCGCGATACTTCTCTACCTGTGGATACTGACATCACAGGCTGCATTACAGAAACCTGTTCCAATGCTTCCTAGAATGGTAAAGGGTACATTGTCCCTAGCGATCCAAACTCGACATGTGAGCTGCATCTAGCTGTGTACACGTGCTAACCTGCCCAGCTTGGCTGACGCATTGCAGCAAAATGTTCACACAGAGACCAGGACCTGTTTACGAAAATAGCCCAGAACATCATTTACGAAAATAGCCCACAATATCACCGATTGCGTTCTTCCCGATGGTCCTAACGAGACACTACGTGTTTCCTTCCTGAAAATCGTGGCGTCATGCTGTCAACATATGTCTCAGAAACGTTAAACGTTCTCACCACTCGTGAAAACACCATTAATCATAAAAGCATTCATGTGGTCTGGAAAGAGACCACAGTCAAAGCACAGATGGGGGGGAAAATCATGATGATTACGCAAACAGAATTCGAAGCACTGTCCTACAGAAGAGAAAAATGACGGGAATTTTCGGTATCCTACAGCTACTGGTCTGGAAATGTCCTAATGAGACAGTGGCGGATGAGTGACGGCATGGATGGTCTGCTTCATACTTGTCTTTGAACACTTGCTTTCTCATAACTCCATCTTATTCGAATCAGTTTGTAGATGCTCCTATGCCCCAGCATGAAGGATGTCTTGTGAATGATTGGAGCATTCTGATTGGATCTTACTGAATTTACCCTCCAAACTAATTATGATGCAGGTGTGGAAGCACTGTCCACCTTTTTTTTTTTTATTTCTGCAGACGAGAATTTCAGTGGCAAAACTACTTTGTACAGATAACCATATTAAACTGACAAATATACGCTGCAAAGTGGCCTACACATTGTCAAATATATAAAGACTCTTACCCAATTACACTGCTTTGCCACTGAGGACAGAAACTTGAATATTAGAGCATGAAACTGATCTCCACCTTGTCGATGTAGTAAACATACAGTTCGTATCCTGCGTCATACAAAAACGCCCCTTTTGTATCATGCATATAACTATGGACTGCCAGACATGTGTCTATATACCACAAAGACAGATAGCATAAGCATATGCACCATAGGTATACTCTTCACTGCACTAGATATTCACCTCGAGGTTGGGCGGTCATCCCCCCCGCCCCCCCCCCCCCCCCCCCATCCCCATGTCGCGTGACCAGAGTGCACTCAGTGGACCAAAGTCACTCTCAGAACTGTTCTACAAATTCGGGGGTGATTCTCCTCGCCACATAGAGGTTACTGTTTCTGGTCCCGACCTGCTTGCTTGCTAGCTTTCCTACACCCATCTACAGACTCTGGGATTACAAGAATATATGTAATTTCGCATAAACGTCTCCAGTGATGAATACAACCACTACCAAAGGCAGTTCACTTTGGTTGGAAACATTTGTAGATTCGTCTGCCATTAATGAAAAATATTTGTCATGGAGAAGTGTTTCATCTTGAAAGTCTAAAGACTCTCGCAAATAAGTCAACAATTCTGACGCAGTATACTTACTAAGATATGTGGACCTTTCGCTCTGAAATTTTAACCACGTTTCAAGATTAATGTCGCTTTTCGGTACTACCTTACGAATTAGAGGCTCATATTTTGTTGTGTGGGGTATTTCTTCCTTACTAAGGAAATACAGACTTCGAATTAACGATGACAATGCTTTTACATTTTCATTTTGTTTAAATATCTGTGTATGAATTGGAGCGTTTAATCCCTGTAATCTACCATTTTCAAGTGCAACGGTTCTTGCATGTTTTTCTGAGTTGGCGTGCTTTTCTAGTTTTCCCATGCTTCTGGTAGCTTTTATAAATTTAGTGAAAGGTACAGAAATGAACACTCCTCCTGTTTTCTGTAGAGCTTCGATATCGTGTTTTAAATGCATTTCACACAATTTGCAGAAAGCCCCACCCCACTCATGATCAAAGTACAACCAATTGTACTTACACTCCCATTTTTGCTGATACTTAATCTCGCGTTCAATACTTAGTTTAGAATTGCAATTTACGGATAGGCCAGAAATAGCACATTTATCGTTTGAAAACTGTCGAATGGAAACTGAAGACTTGGTAGACCTATGCAAATTCATCGTCACAATCACTAGCACTTCTTTCAGTATACTCACACTCGTCTTTGTCTTTTGCAATACACTATCTTTTATTAGAAAAGAAAGAAATTAAAGTTTGTTGTTTCAACACTGCATTTCGGCACTAACGCTTCTTTTCATGTTATGAACTGACGAAGACTGCATGTAGTACACTACATAATCACATCACACTTCCATAGTAACCTGTCGACTGACTGTTACAACGTTACAACAGTTTCAACAATGCATTGTGTTTTTATACAACAATGGAAGCTTAGATTATACTCATAGAGCAGCATTGCCAAACGTCCCACTCGTGGTACCGCTTCTTTAGGCAAAAATTGTGTATCCCCATTGACACTGCGAAAATCATTGTCAAGTGTACACAAATATTTGGTTTGAGCTTTGGACTCATCGATTAGGAAAAATCTATATGGCTGTTAAATCTTGGAAATATTCCCAGTAATGCAAGAAAAAAATTAAAACAATCTTTTATAGTGTCAGATCTGTAGCAATACCTGGGGACGCGTTTTTCGACATCAGATTTATTCTAAGGGCAAATCAAGTATATACGAGTGGCGGATAAGAATAAATTTCGCACCGAGGGTGGGCTGCGTAGCTAAGGGATTAGCTTACACGTTAAGCCGATTGGAGGTGCGCTGATGGAAGACATGAGAGAGGAAAGGCTGACTTATTCCACAATCGGCGTTGCCAACACACCTTGCAATGCTTAGCTTTACCACACATTTATCATACAGCAACTGCTAATTTTTTGGTGTTGGCAATAATAATAATAATAATAATAATAATGATAATAAACAGAACAATCGACGCTAAGTGTTCCAAACCGAACCGATAAGTAACGAAACCAAATTATAGGGACCAGCCGCCACCTATTGTGTTACACAATCATTTTGCTTGTAAAAACTGCATGTCATTACGACTTCTCCATAGTTGACTCCAAACTTCGTTAGCAACAGCAGCTGGCGTAGTTTAAATGTTGTCACAACGGCACAAGTTAACAGACTAGGTGATAATTTTTATGTTTCACTACAACTATAGATATGAATTTCTCAGGGGGGGGGGGATTTCCCAGTTTCCGGGGGAGGGGGACTTTCCCCTCTGGGCCACCCCCTGAATTCATCACTGTCTGACGGGAACCGGTGTTGCCACTGCAGCAAAGCCGCCGTTGGCCTTTAAGAACTGCAGCATGATTGAATCTGGGAGTGGAGCAAAAAAGTAAGGTTTTGGAAAAGACTCATACTTCTGTAGGACTAAGGCTTTTGGGTGAGAGGTTCAGGGCTGTGTTTCAGGTCTGTATAGGTTCTGGCCTCTGTATGTTGGTGGGAGGGAGTTCCTGAAGATGTTGTAAATGAATAAGGTCTGCAAGGCAGGGTTTCGCAGCTATGAGGGGAGGTTGGAGGCTCTTGTAGAGGTAGTGGATAGTGATAGTCCAAGATGGGAGTAGGAGGTGAACACACTCGAGAATTTTTTGAGATAACGCCTTGTATGCTGCTCTAGGTCCTGGAGGGCAAGAGTTTCCATACGAGAGATGGGATGTAGGAATTTGGGATTGAAGAATAGGAGAGTTTTATGGATTGAAAGGAGATACTGCAAGTAGGTTTGAGCCCGGTTTACATGGTTTCGCAGGACTGGGTTGGTGAGCGCTAAGGACCAACGGAATTCGAACTGAGAGACATCATTGTGGAAGGAGAGGTTGCAGCTAGAAATGGGTAATTTGATGGTCAGGCACTTTGAGTGGATTCCATGAGCTAAGCCACAACGCAGGAACAGTATGTAGTACTGGGTTCCAGCTAAGACAGAGAAACTTTTCTGTGTTGTGCAGATGAAAGGGACGAGGATTCATATTGGAGGATTTTAAAAACGTAGGAATACTAAATATATAAAAATATGGGGGAAAACTCGCAAAAATACATAAAATTCGTAAAAATACGTGGGAAATATCTCACAAAAAGGACGGAAAGGATGAAATGTGGACAAAAAATGTGAACCTTGAGGGAGTAGGGCCCATAATGAAAGGCGAAAACGTACTAAAATCGACATGAAAACACAATAAGATCAAAGAGATAAATAAATAAAAAGACGATAATAGTGCGGTACAGGCCAGTAGGTGGATATGTGTGAAATTGGTGACTGCAGGTCAGAATGGACTCAGTGCGGTTAGTATATGTGTGCTGAAATAAGAAGAACAAGGGAAAAGAGAGGGGTGGAGGTCTTGGTTGATCGAGGTTCAACAAGTGCATGTGGTACACGAAGCTGGAGAAAATAACATGCGAAATTCCGAGTGAGTGAGGAAGAAAATGTGATCAATTTGAAGATCTAGGAATAATTATGTCAGCAGGAAGCAAGTGGCCACTAGATGCTGCACCAAAAATCCGCGTGGTCACATAGCCATGTGTTGCATGCAGATGAGACCATTAATACTGAGTGGCTCGTATGTCAGAGTGTATGCCATTTGAAACCACAGGAAACAAGAGAAAGAAAAGATCAGACAATGAGTAAAGTAATGAATTAGAGAGGAAAGAGCATAGGGTTATGGGACAGAAGAAAAACCGTTAGGCAAAATCAAGCAATGGGAAGTCCAGAGTGGAATGAAAACAATATTATGAAAAGAATAGATTGCTACTCACCTTATAAATAAGATGCTGAGTTGCAAACAGGCATAACAAAAACACTCCTATACATTTAAGCTTTTTGGCCAAAAGGCTTCTTCCTAGAAAATGCACACACATTCACACAAGCACATCTCACACACACACCAAAAGGCTTCTTCCTAGAAATTGCACACACATTCACACAAGCACATCTCACACACACACATGACCACTGTTTCTGGCTTTTGTGGCCAGACTGAGGACAGTAACTGCATCTGATAGGAGCAGTAATCTGACGTGGGTGTGTGGGTAAGGAGGAGGCATGGGGTGGGGAGGGGGAGGGATAGCAGGATAGAGGTGGGGGGAGGCATGATGGTGGGGACAAGGTAGAGCTGCTAAGTGCAGTCTTAATGTTTTGGGCGAGGGGAGTAGAAAAGGATGGAAGTAAAGAAGGGGAAAAGGTCTAGTGGGTACAGTTGTGCAGTAGAAGGCTGTATACTGCTGGAGTGGGAGGAGGTACAGGGAGAGGTAAGCAGAGGACGGGGGCTAGTGAAGGATGAGGCCAGGGGATTATAGGAACATAGAATATATTACAGGGGGAGTTTCCATCTGCATTACTCAGAAAAGCAGGTTTTGGTAGCAAGGATCCAGATGGCACAGGCTGTGAAGCAGTTATTGAAGTGAAGCACATAACAGTGGGCAGCATGTTTGACAATTGGGTGGTTCAGCTGTCTCTTGGCCACACTTCGATGGTGGCCTTTCATTCAGACACATAGCTTGTTGGTTGTCATGTCCACATAGAGAGGTGTACAGTGATTGAAGCTTTGTTTGTAGATCACATGACTGCTTTCACAGGTAGCCCTGCCATTGATGGGTTAGGATATGCTGTTACCTGATTGGAGTAGGTGGTGTTGGGCGAATGTAATGGACTGGTATTGCATCTAGGGCTATTGTAGGTTCCTGGGCCTTGAGACATGGGGTTGGGAACGGGGGTGGAGCAAGGATGAACAAGGATATTGCATAGTTTTTGTGGGTGGCACAATACCACTTTGGGAGGGGTGGCAAGGATATTCCTAATTTCAGGGCATTATGAGTGGTAGTCAAAACCCTGGCAGAGAATGTGATTCAATTGCCCCAGTGCTAGGTGGTACTGAGTAACAAAGGCAGTGCTCCTTTGTGGCTAGACAATGGGTATGTGGGAGGTGGTAGGTGGCTGGAGAAACAGTGCACAAGAGATTCTTTTCTGTACAAGGCTGGGAAGGTAATTTTGGTCTGCGTTGGCCTCAGTGAGACCCTTGGTTATTTGGATAGGGACTACTCATAGCTACAGGTGGGACAACCACTGGTGCCAAGTCCATATGAAAGGGATTTCTTGGCATGGGATAGGTTGCAGCTGTCAAAGTGGAGGTACTGCTGGTGATTGGTAAGTTTGATATGGACTGAGGTAACAATGTAGACACCCCAGTGGTGGAGGTCAACATCAAGGATGGTGGCTTGTTGGAATGAGGAGGACCAAGTGAAATGAATGTGAGGAGAAGGTATTGAGATTCTGGAGGAATGTGGATAGTGTGTCCTTACTCACAGCCCAGGTCACAAACAGACACCAACGAATCTGAAACAGGTGAGTGCAACCACTGTGCTGCTTTCTATGTGGACATAACAACCAATAAGCTGTCTGTCCAAATGAATGTCTACCAACAAACTGTGGCCAAAAGACAGCTAGAGAACCTAGTTGCTAAACATGTTATGCAACGCAGTGTGCTTCATTTCAGTTACTGCTTCACAGTTTACACCATCGGTATTCTTCAACCCATCTGCACTTTTTTCCGAATTGCACAGGTGGGGTGTCTCTCTGCTAGATATCCTTCACTTCTGTAACTCCCCTGGTCACAGCCTTCACTAGTCCCTGTCCTCAGCTGATCTATCCCATTCCAGTAATACACAACCTTTTATACTGCCAATGCACCCACTACCCTTTTTCCCTTTCTCTATTTCTCTCCTTTTCCTCCCCCCCCTCCCCCCACCCCCCCAACCCCTCCCACCTCTTGAGGGCACCTAGCAGCAATATCCTGGCTCCACCATGTTCATGCAAGCTTCCACAAGCAGCAGTACAACTTCCCTCACCCCCACCATGTCATCCATACTTCTCATAATATTGTTGAAAATGAAAGGATTTAGACCAGTGTTTGTTATCTAACAATGACATGGAGCAGTGAGTTGCACTCTGCTGTGCTTTGTTAACAATGATGTGCCTTGCTCAAGAATTATATTTGAAAGTGGGACGTATCACAGTTCACACAGGAGGAATGTTATTGCCTGGCCTAAGAAAAATCCTCATTACGTAAAAATATCGTAAAGGAACCCATGTCACAGTATGATTTGGGCTGAAATGTCACCACAATATCTGTTTGGACTGTATTGTTTTGTAGGGTATTTGAATGATAGTTCTTATTTGAAAATAGGATTAGTACCTCAGTTGGAAGACATGCATTTACAGCAGGATGGAGTTCTAGCACAGTTTGCAACCATTATGACGCCTAAGCAGGTGTGTACATTCATTGATGACCAGTTTCGAGGTATCTGGATTGGGTGTGGTTCAGAAGCATCTCCCACCCCACTGAAATGGCCACTATGAAGTCTGGACCTTACCACACCAGACAATTCAGTGGAATAATCAAGTCTTATGTGGCTCAATGCAAGTACAAAACAGATGAAGAATTGCACAAAAGTGCTGATGTAGCCTTGCGAAACACAGCTCCTCAAATATCAAGGAGAACATAGATGGACATAGATCTCTGTGTAAGGCAAGAATATTGTTTTTATATGTAAGTACTCCAATGTGCAACACACTGTTTACACATAGGAGTACAAAAGCTGATTAGACAAACTGCACACTCATTGTTCTCTTTGCAGTCCTCCTCTTCCTCTGTTCTATCTCCCCTTCCCAACCCACTCCACCACTTCATTATGTGCCACGTGCAGTTTGTCCAGTCTGCTCTAGGGCAGGCACACTGGCAACACATTCCTGCCTCATTCCTTTGCTGCTTCTTCCTTCCCGCTACAAGTTTCCCTTCCTTCCACCTCTCTCCTCCTCCTTGTTTCTCGCACCCACCCCTCCCAAGACAACCACTCGCCCCAATTAGGCTGCACTCCTGACACAATGTTGTCAGCTGTGACAATGAAGCCACACATGGTTTGCTTGTTGCTTGTTAGTTCAGACCCAGTAAACTCTCAGTTCTTTAAAGAATCACACTCCAATGCTTTTTTTTTAAAAAAAATGGCTTTAGAATTCTGATAACTCTTCATATGAGTTAATGTGTTAAATATTTGGTTTTAAGCATGTAAGCACGAAACAAGTTAGAAAATGGTTGAAATTATGTTTAAAGTTTGTTGGAAGTCTCTACTGCTCTCATTTTCAGGCACTGGATGAGTATATTCTAGATGATGTACACTCTATTTTTAGCAAAAGGTAGTTTTTCATGCATCTCAATGCTCATGACTTTATATCTTATGAATCACGTGTCATACATTGATATACACACATCAAAAAAGTTCTACATTACCCTGATTCACAGAACTCCTGAAGATAGATGTTGACTGTGTGTATTGTATCACAGACACACTCCCTTTGACTGTTCAGAGATGTCACTAAATCCGCCCAAAGATGTAAACAACCACGCATGAGCAGCACCTAATAGACGGAGGGAGTCCAATAGCCGATCAGTTCCAGTCATTCCACCAGGAAGGAAGTACATGGCTCATGCTGTCTGTAGTTCAAAAAATCCTAGACGGTCAATACCATGGTTTGATCGTGTCCGCATTGTTACTTTGTGCCAGGAAGGGTTCTCAACAAGGGAAGTGTGCAGGCATCTCAGAGTGAACCAAAGCGACGTTGTTCAGACATGGAGGACATACCAAGAGACAGGACATCTTTGCAACCATGACACCATGTAGCACGGTACGGATGGACCCAACAATGTGCCAAATGGACTGCTCAGGATTGGCATCACGTTCTCTTCACTGGTGAGTGTCGCATATGCCTTCAACCAGACAATCGTCGTAGATGTGTTTGGAGGCAACCTGGTCAGGCTGAATGCCTTAGACACACCGTCCAGCAAGTGCAACAATTAGGAGGTTCCCTGCTATTTTGGGGTGGCATTACACGGGGCCGACGTACGCCACTGGTGGTCATGGAAGGCACCATAATGGCTTCATGATATGTGAATGGCATCCTCCGACCGACAGTGCAACCCTATCGGCAGCATATTGGTGAGGCATTCATCTTCATGGATGACAATTCGTTCCCCCCTTGTGAACATCTTTTGAATGACTTCCTTCAGGGTAACGACATCACTTGACAAGGTTAGGCCAGCATGTTCTCCAGACATGAACCCTATCGAACCTGCCTGGGATAGATTGAAAAGGGCTGTTTATGGACGACGTGACCAGCCCACCACTCTGAGGGATCTACACTGAATCGCCATTGAGCAGTAGGACAATCTGGACCAACAATGCCTTGATGAACTTGTGGATAGTGTATCACGATGGATACAGGCATGTATCAAAGCAAGAGGATGTGTTACTGGGTATTAGAGGTACCAGTGGGTACAGCAATCTGGACCACCACCTCTGAAGGTCTTGCTGAATGGTGGTACAACATGAGCAATAAAAGGGGTGGAAATGATGTTTATGTTGATCTCTATTCCAATTTTCTGTACAGGTTCCGGAACTCTTGGAACCAAGATGATGCAAAACTTTTTCTGATTTGTGTAATTTTACAGGTACAGTCAGTGCTATACATGGACACTGTCTGCAAAACATGTTGTGGACATAGTTAGCAGCAAAGAAGAAATCAATTACAATGTATTGCCTGATGCCACAATTTTACTGCATTTACAGCGAAAACTGTAGCAAGTGATAAACATTTTGCCTTTCATCATTTTGTGGGTTGCGTCAGTGAGGAAAAATTTCATAAGGGTTCAAAATTATATGTAGAGTTTTTTGTTAATCATGACGTGCTCTCATTCTCAGATACTGGACGAATATAGTTGGAGTATTTGCATACAGTGAGCTACACTGTTTCAAGATATATACACAATTTATAACTGTAATACTTCTCTTACTGTGTTGAACCTTCACACAACCTCATAATGAGTGGATTATGTTGGCATTTCAAATTTTTAAATTAGTTCACACTGAAAATCACATTTTCATTGTCGCTGCAAGCCATTAGACAGCTTAGTCACTTAATAATGTAGATAATGATGATGTCCTACAGTTCATCAATGATTTAATTGTCATTTATGTGCCTGTGACTGCAAAATGGTAAATACAGTGAGTAGTACCCTTACTCATTCCATTATTCCAGTATTTTTCTAGGCATTTCTAACACATCATATTAATGAGGCACCTGTAAGTTGCCTTTGGATATTTTCCAGCAGAGCTCAAACATTCAAACGAAACATGTATTTTGCAGTCATTGGCACCTCCATGACAGTAGCAGACTCCCAGACAACATCCTGCAGAGATGCAATGTGTTGAAGAACATTTTTGTGAATCCTACGATAATCAGGAGTGGTTTCCACTCAATATCAACTTGATCTATATGAGACAACTGAGTTTCTGAATGCTAGTAATCTAATGTAATCCTCTGCGAGTATAATTGGTAGAATGCTATGTATGACTGAGGGAATATGGCACAAAAGTAAATACAAAATTATTAAGACCTTTGTAGCCACTTGTTTACAAACTGCCTATTGGCTTCTACCATGGGTTCTTCGGCCTCTGCAAGTATGATTGGTAGAATGGTATGTATGACTGAGGGAATATGGCACAATAATAAATACAAAATTATTAAGGCTTTTCTGGCCACTTGTTTACTAGCTTCCTATTGGCTTCTGCGGTGGGTTCTTCAGCTTATGTTTGTTTGATGATTTTCCTGATGTTCTGCCAGCTAGCTAGCATTGTCGAAGCTCCACCCTCCATAGCTGGTAGTGGACAGGGAAATGTGACAATCAGAACTTGGTAAAAAAAAAAATGAACAGACTATATCTTAGCAAGGCATGAGGTCCTAAACTTAGCATATTGAAGGTGGATGGGAAACCAGTGGGAAGAGTGACAACAATTGAGCCAGTGTAGCATGGCCCCACTCCCTCACTATGGTGGCAACCATTTGTGAGTGTAAGTACTGATAGAAATATAAAAGTATGCTCGACTGACAAGCAGTCACCTGACAATATCAGCATGTCTCACTGAAAATTTCTGTAGACCAAGAACAAAGTTAAGTGTATCCATAATGGCCAATGACTAACTCTATGGAAACTGAGTGAAGTGTAGAAAATTTCATATGGCAACACCTCCACATAATTGAATGATCATCTCTGTGAGCAATGTTTGTCCTAGATGAAAGTCATCCAAGTTGACTCACTACAAAATATTATATGAAGAACAGGTTGAGTGCCTGGAATAAATTATTGCTGGCAGTTGGTGATAACTACACAGTTATGACTCTGAAATAATACTAGAACTCAACACTGCAGAGTGGAAACACCTGGTTCTTGTATGCCTGAAACGGAAGATGACATTTTTTTTTTCACTGAAGGTGCTCATGACGACATTCTTCTAATCAAATAATTTATCAGAATCACTCCTCTCTTGTGCTACCCTTATAGTAATTTATATAAAATGCATGTCCAGTGGCATTGTCAAGAATCAGCTACAACTTTGTCGGATTGAACAGCAACTTCATTATGATACTGTATGGTCCCTTGTTGTGAATCAAATTAATTATCTGCAAAAAAATCATTGTAACATATTTGAATCACCTTGTTTATACTCCATATCTCATTTCCAGTATTTTTATATTTATATATTCATCTTACTTAGGATATTAGTGACAAGAAATGTATGATAATTGATCTCAAGTGTGCAATGTGGCACAAGCTTCTACTAGGCCTATCTTCCATTGTCCTTTGCTCTGTTTCCATTCTCTTTTCTACCTGTAGCTTTTTGCTTTCTACTTCCTTATCATCTCTCCCCTCTTGTTATATTTTTAAATTGTGTTTGATTAAATCTTTCTTATTTTTTAAGACTCTTTTCCCTATCTTGTCTGTCATTTCATTTGGTTGGCTTTTTATTCATTTTCTACTGAACAGAGAATTGCTCTTGTATTAACATGTGCCTGAGAGTTGAAATCTTTCTATTCTTGTGCTCTGCTTCCTCTTCCTCTGGGCGCCATTGCTCCATCTACTTCTTCGAATCTTCAATGTTGATTTTTTTCTGTCGTAAAGGAGCTGATACATTTGCGTAGATCATCTTAATTTTTTTAAAATTTTTTGGCAAACTTGTGTGTAAAAACTCTCATATACATCTCAGTTCCATCAAACACTCCACAAATGTGCCCTTCAGCATTTCTTCATTAGAAATAACATATTTTCTACATATTATTCATTGAACTTTGTATGCTTCTTGATTTATTGCAGTTTTCTCACACTGGAACAACCATACCACCTATTTTCATCTTGTATTTGATTTGATATCTACCAAAATCAATGATAAAAATTAAAAGAAAAAGAAAAGGATGAGAATTTAGGATTCAAACAAGAAAGGAAACACACTGAATACTAGGTAAAAAAATTATTTTTATTGGATTTATACATAAAATATGATACAATCTTTGTAGAAAATTGAGGCTTCAATGCCTGAAATATATCTCACAACATAAAAAGAAACTCTTGTTAATGCACTGCAGTAATTTAATAATATACATCCATCTAAAGGTCTGCTGCTACCTAAACATCAAGCACACAACATAGATGATGATGTGAATTCACAGTTTCTTGTAACTTAAACATTAAGTAAATAAATATTCTTGAAAAAAAAATCACATATTTTCTTTCTAGAATTTTCTCCTTTCAGCATTTTCTGTTTTGAGCTCTCTGATGTTATGCATACAAACAAAAACAAAAATGATTTAATAATATTAACCCACAAATTCTATTCTGGAACTTCTACAAGTTCAATTTAATTCATATATCACACTTATTTTATGGAATTTCTTCATGAATTTTAACAGCAAGCAGTTGCTTTTGTCTCTCTCTCTCACATACACACTCTGTGGAAGCACAAGTCATCATTCATGTTCACTGACAAGAAATATTTTCACCTCCTCTTTGGTAAATTGCAGACCAGTTTGATTTTTTAATTATTTGTTCATGTGTCTAACTCCTGCCACAGAAGCACATCTGTCCAAACAGTATTACTACTAATATGTTCACAAGACAGCAAATTTCATACTTTTTTTACCATTATTTCAATATTCAGTTCATATGCAATGTGACTATTCATACACAAAGACAAGCACCATGTATACAGACAGGTGCATGATTATGTATCTGGTCACTTACGTATAAAACACACACACACACACACACACACACACACACACACACACACACACACACACACACATTCCCATCCTCACTCACAAGTAAATACATATCAGCACAAAAGCAATGACAGCAGATAGAAGGACTATATGGTGAACAGAGTATACAGCATTTCACCATATAATATTCCATCATAAATTATAACAGTTCTATGACAAAGCACCTTCGAGATATGTATGTGGATAAAAAATTAATATGCACTCTCCCTTAGTGTCCACTTACACATTCCATGCACAGGATCATACAGTCATATGGATGTAGTAGGCTTTTGTTGTGAGGGAAGGCTAGGCACTTGTTCAGTCAGTTCAGAATCTAATGTCCAGAAAAACCAAAATTACATAATTTTTGAATCCTTTTGTCTGACTGAAATTTATTATGAGCATTGGTCCTTCAGCAGAGAAAAAACCATATCTGCGAACATTTGGACCAGTTGAAGGAATATGTTGTTTTCAACACATTAACAGTGCAGCTGGTCATAAATAACATCCTATTTCTTGTGCAGGCTGCACTTAATAGTTGTATGGCCCATACTGAGAACCATGATAGTATGGCCCAGGGTATGCCGAAGGGGCTGGGTATCCTGTGGCATAAGCATACTGCTGTTTCTGTGGGTACACTGAAAAAGAGAAACAGATGATTCAAAATAGGAAAAGTTAGAAGTCCTACAAGTTTATAAATAATGCCATTTTCATAATTTCTGCAATAAATTTCTACAGCATAAGAAATTCATATAAAAATGATTAACACTGTTGTCCCCAAAGAATATTTGGGTTTGGTGTTTAAAAATATTATTTAAATGTATTTCTTAACATTGAAAATCTCATGTTAAAACATTTGATATAATGTTGCTGTAGAATATTGAAGAACTCTGGTTTAATGAAATTATCTACCATCAGGAAAATCTTCTGCCACTGTGTAGCCTCTTGATAAAATAGGTTATCCATTATCTCAAGTAATCATTAGTCAAAGACAATGAAGCAAAGTGGGTGTGGGTGTGGTTAGGGCCTCCTGTCAGGTAGACCGGTCATCCGGTACACCTCTTTTTAGCTGATACCACTCCAGCAACTTATGTGTCAATAGGAATGAAATGACAATGAAGACAACGCAACATCCAGTCCCTGAATGGAGAAAAATCTCTGTCACGGGCAGGAATCGAACACCGGTCCCTCACATGGCATTTTGCTGCACTGACAACTTGGCTTTGGAGGTGGACTGTGGTGCCACAAAGTGCATGCAGCAGACTGAAATGCATGATATCTGGTGAGAACTACTTTATGTGCATAAACTAATCATGCAAATATAAGACACTCCATATTGTTTCATTATTTGCAACATCAACAGGTGACCTGGTGGCTACTGCACTATGATTGAGGCCTATGGTTGATGTTTGAGGTTTGTATCAGGTGGAATAGGTGAAAGAAGAAAGTAGGCAATGAGGGGAGGGAAAGAGGGAAGAGGGTAGGGTGGCTGATGGCTAGAAGGAAGAGGATACAAGATAAAAGGGGTAGGAATGTGTTTCATGAACTCACTCTGTTGTAGGCAGGAGGATATGCATGTGGCACACGATTAAATGAAGGAGTAGATGGGTGGGGGGAGGGAGGGGGGAGAAAAGGGAATGAGGGAGACTTCAGAGATGAAAGGTTGAGAGTAGATTAATCGGATGAAGTGGGACATGTGGCTACACGGATGAGTGTGCGACAGTAGGTAGAGGATAAGATGTAATTCCCAACTCTGTAATTCAAAAAGCTGGTAATGAGAGGGAGTTTCCATAAGGCATAGCCTACTGAAGTTTAGCATATTGTGTTTAGCACATTTTCTGTCACTGGATGGTCACACTAGTCCTTGATCCCAGTTTACTGGCAGCCATTCTTTCAGGTGGACAGCTAATTGATAGTCATGACCACCAGATTGAGCGCAATGGTACCACTTCCTCCCAGCTGTCAGCTACCCTATGTGCCTGTCAAAGGCTCAATGCTGCAACTAAAAGGCGAGTGCTTCCCTATACAATTTACATATTCTTATTCAACCCAAGACTTTCTAGTTGTCTGTATGTGCTGGATTTGTATTACAAACACTGAATCAGAGTCATTGTCAGATAATGAACCATTCTATGGCTTTGAAGAACATGGACTTCCAGTCACTACAGGCCAAGAATTCAATTCTGACACTGACTTATCATGTGATGAAGACAGTAATTCTTCACATGTCACACCTGCTCAACAGTCTGTGCCAGGAGGAGATTCATCTGATGTTTCATTCATGGTGCTAACTTCATTTCAAATGCAATAGAGATCAATGTTTATGATGGCTTATGTGGTCCAGACCATTGTGAGTAGTTTGAGGCTAAGTATATTGAAAATTAGGTCTCTGTTGAAAAATGATTCCTGGGACATTCTAGACAGGCCTACAAATGAAAGAGTAATTGACTGTAGGGCTGTTTTGAGGGATAAATATAGAAGTGATGGATCCTTGCTGAGAAGGAAAGCAAGAATAGTTGCATGAGGATTCAACCAACAGCCTGGAGTTGACTTTGAGAAAAAATTCTCTCTAGTTGCAAGAACTGGATCATTTAGACTACTCAAGGCTTTATCAATCAAATTTGACTTGCGTGTCTCGCAACTGGATATCACCATTGAAATTTCTCAGTGGGTCAACTGACACATAACTACCCATGGAACTGCTGGATTTGCTGGTCAAATTTTTACAAAAGATGAAAGATGTGGAGAAAGTTAAGCTTGTTGTCAAGAAGGCAAGTGACATGCTCCAGACATTTAAGTATGGTGGTAAACTGTGTAAGTTTAAAAAAGCCATTTATGGGCTGCATCAAACAGGTTGACAGTGGTATGCCAAATTGAATGCAACCTTAAAATCAGTTGGATTGCATCCTACAAGTTCAGATCCATGTATCTTTCTAGACAGTGTAGCAAAATGTCCAGTCTTCCTACTCATTTAAGTAGATGATAATAGAATTGCTTCAGCTGACTCAGAAAGGGCAAAAGAAATCAAGTGTGAGTTACCTGACATATTTAATGTCACAGATATTGGTGCCATAAGGTGCTATCTGTGCATCAATGGAAATCAAAGTGGCTGCATCAAAAAAGGTTTAGACCAATTCAAAATGAATGAGTGCAAGCCAGTAAGGACTCCATTGGCAACTGGGAGCAAGTTGGATGCAACAGCTATGAATGCAGAATATGGTATTCGTTAGCCATTTAGAGAACTGGTTGGAGGGTTGATGTTCAGCACCATCGGTACTCGACTAGACGTATGCTTTGCAGTCAGTAAGCTAAGCCAGCGCAGCAACAGCTGTACAATAACAGCCATTCTTCTCTTCACTGGACAGTGGCTAAGTGAATACTTTAATACCTCAAAGAAACCATAAACAAGAAACTGACCAACATGAAAGGATAAGCACCTTTGGCTTCGCAGATGCTGACTGGGGAAGTTCCAATGGTGAGAGGAAGTCATATACTACCTACAATCTCATATTATCCAGATCAGAAATCTCCTGACGTTCAAGCAAGCAGGGAATTATTCCTGTTTCATCACATGAAGCTGAGCACATGAGCCTCACCGAAGCAGCAAAGGAATTGATTCGCCTGTCAGCTTTCATGAAGGAGTTGTACTTAGGAAATCTGTCATACATCACCCTGTTCAATGACAATCAGTCAACTGGAAATTTAGGACATAATCAAGTTTTTCACTCAATGGCAAAGCACATTCATATAAAACATCACTTCGTATGTCAGGTTCTACAACAGTGTCTCCTGAAACTAGAACATCTGCCTCCATCACCAAAGTATGAGAAATTTGTTGAAGGACTGGGACTTACACCCTGGAACAATAAACTTAAGTCTCAATTCTTAATTTACAAGGTCCTGCTGAAAACTAAAGCCTCTGAATTTTTTGGGTGAAAACATTTAAACCTTTTTAAATACAATGAACATTATTAACATTTTACATCTTTATTATTCATGTATATGTATTTATTTCTCAACATAGTCACCCTGACGACAAACACATTTCTCCCAACGAGAGACGAGTCTGTTGATGATGTCACTGTACAATGTCTGACTTTGCTGGTGGAGCCAAAAGCTCACCTCTGCTTGCATCACTTCATTGCTATCAAAGTGAAGTCCTCAAAGATGTTCTTTAAGATCTGGGAACAGATGAAAATCGGATGAGGCGAAGTCATGACTGTATGAAGGATGATCTATAACAGTGCACCCAACAATTTTGAATGTAGTTGGCTGTGTTGATAGCTTTGGCCCTAAACAATGGCAGAAGTACTGCTTTGAGCAGCATACAATGAGTTACTATGACCAAGGAACAGTTATTTCATTCAGTGACACCATTCTGTTGCGGTGTGTATGGAACTGTTTGATGACACTGTATTTTTGCCATTCCGAGGAAGGAGTCCATTCTTTCACTCCTTACTGTTGTCTGACTACAAGGATTTAATTTTATAACTAGTCTGATTTTCAACTAGGTTCTGAATTCAATGAATTTGTCAACAACTTCTCCTTTCTGACAAAAGAAACAGACTTGAAACTATCTGCTGCAGTTGTCTATAAAGGCTATAAAAAATCTTGCACCACTTTGAGATGTTTCTCTCACTAGTCCACAGACATCAGAGTGAATTAACTCCAGAAGTTTGTTTATTATTTCACTTATCATTTGGTGAAGGCAGTGGTCATGATTTTTCTTTTAGGACACATAGTGCATCCAGTGAAATTGACAGCACTGAATTTCAGACCTGTCACATACTTATTTTTGAGCATTTTGGTCATATCTCATGAGTTAAAGTGACCTACTCAAGCATGCCAGATTTCCAAATCAAATTATCATTACTTTCAGCTCAGCAATGACACACACCTTTGGACAATTTTCTTCTAATTAAAACAAGTTAACAACAAAATTTGCAATCACTTTACCTTTACCATTGGTATCTTGTATATCTGTATGAGTTTTCTCAAATGTCACTATGTGGTTGTTGTCCACAACCTTTGCCACAGAAATTAAGATTGGTTTCAAGTTTTGGCAAGTACAAAGTGGTTTTTCAGCATTATGGAGTTGGCGCCACTGGCTGTGTTTGCGATTTGTGTGTCACTTCCAACTGTCTTTTGCATAGTTCTTTTTTCTGTACACATTAAATTCTCTTGCATTTTTGTCACATGTGTGAACACTCAAATTGTTGCACATGTGTGATGCGTAACCACTGTCTAATTACCCAAACTTTTGGAGTCACAAATCTTTCATAGAGAGACAGCAACGACCTTCGTTGACATTGTTTGCAACTTGGACACCCAGTTTCTTTTTGATAAAGCACTCATCTCCTTTGTGTCCCTTCTTGACACAATAGCTGCATTTGTATGCTGATTCTTCCCTTTTTTGTTTTTGTTTTGATTTTTTTCTGATTTGTCACTGTCACTCACAGAACGTTTTTGCTTGTTCACAAAATGTTTACCCAATTTAATGAACACTGTTGCACTCATACTCTCACTGTCTTTCTGAATCCTTGCTTTGTGTTCTTCCTTGATTTTTACTTTCAGCATCTCAACATCTTGTACACTGTCACAGGATTCAAAAGCACATCTAAAATTTTTGCAGTTATCTGGGAGACTGTAGAGCAACATTATTGTAAACAGATTACTGTATATGTTGATATCCATTTCTTGTAACTTGTCCATAAGATCGAAGAATTCAGTAACATGTTGTGCCATGTCATCAAGAGGTTGCATTTTATGAAGCTTGAGGCATTTGACCAGCACTGCATTGCGAGCAGGTCCTTTGGACGCATAGACGGATTCAATCCATACCTGAATTGGTGTAGTGCAGTTATTTACTTGCTTCAGCTCAGTGGGGTTGATAGATAAAATCAAATCTGTTATTACTTTTCTGTCTGCTACTATCCTTACTTTGTATGCATTTTCTGCAGCACAGAGCACTTCACCTTCACCAATCACTGCAGGCTGTGGTATGTCTCTAGATAGCTCCTCCAAGTAATGTTTTTCATGTGTAGTTCTTTGACTTGCATTCTCCAATTATCAAGTGACAGCATTTATAGCCAAACACTGTATGCAACAGTCATATGCACCATATTTGTTATGTTATCAAACTTATTTCTCTAGTTTTCAGCTTATGAATTTAAGGTTTCACCTAATCGTAAAATGTTGGTTTTCCCATTTGTTTAACCTGGGCCCATAACCTTGGGGGATTTGGTTTGACAATACAGGCATGACATGTAACTACAGAACAACTTTATTTGTAATTCACTGTATGGAGAATAATACAGAACTACTAACGACCGACCCAAAAACATTATGCATAGTGACATCTGATGGTAAAATTTGAACCTCAACACAACCGTCTAGTAATGATACTTTCCTTTAGACAACTGCAACCCCACTGAACAATCTGAGTTTCCTGCCAGCTCTTTCTGATAAATAATTTGCATAACATATTATTCCCCACATTTATGTTTACAGAACACTATTTTTTACCATAATCTGGGTTCAGTGTGATGGCCTTACACCTCCTTGCTGGGAGGGCATGTATGCCCTCATGGTATCACCCTAGTGGTCAACGTTGGAGCTAACATCTTGCTGCACCAATAACCTCTCCACCATCCACCTACTTCTTCCCGTGGAGTGCATACTTCACTGGACCAAACAGATGGTAGACGGAAGGTGTGTAGGTGGTGAGGACCCCATCGGGCACACATCTTTGAATACCCCAAATGGTGGACGAGTGTGTCAGCACTACTAACAGAAACGTCCAGTTGTGCAGTGAGAGGTTTGATTGTGATCCCTTGACTGCCTCAAATGAGAGTGTCTGCTGCTCGTTCTAACATTGCAGGAATCGCACCTGTGTATGGTTGGCTGGCATGTGTTAAATCAGACAGGTTGGCGTGACCCTGTTGCAGTGATGACAGACACTTCATCCGATGACTTATTACGCAGACATTCTGCAAGCACCTATGAATATTTTCAGTGCTATAATTTTCTGTAAAAAGAAACTCAATAACAGCACTCTGCTTGGAACACACCTCTGTTACAGACACCATTTTGAAGACTACATATAGTGCTGCCACCTACTGGAACTTGCATGAAGCTATATGGGCTGAAGTGAGTATATTCCACGATGTCCAACAAAAAATTCTGCATTTATCCAACTGAAACTAACCTAGAAAAACAATTTGTTGCATAAATTGTCAAAATTCCCCCCCACAGCAATCCTATTACATTTCCTTGGGGCACATAACATGTAACTTTTTTTCTATGTAACATTTATTTCCCATCTTCTGTATTGGGTTCTAAAGCCAAAACCAATCACATATCTAAGAAGATATTATGTACCATTGCATTTTCACCATCTTTTGACAATGTGGTAAAGTATCAAATGTTTGTCAGAAATCTAGGAAGATGGAATCTATCTGTAATCAGTCAAAAACACTGGAAAATTTACTTGCTCTATTACCAAAAATCATGTTCTTAACTTAGTAGGCTGCAGCTATTCTCCATTGTTTTGCAATTCCCATTCTTAAGCACCATATTGTATTTCAGTACATACACTCTGCAAACCACAGTCAATACATACACTCTGCAAACTGTAGTACAGTGCATGGTGAAAGGTATTTTGTACCAGTATTATTTATGCTCTGTTCTATTCTATTATTTATGGAGTCAGGAAAGACAACTGGATGTCTGCATCTAATATTTGTAGAACACTGTTAGTGGGAAAAGTGAGCTGATTACTACCCAAGTGATGCTCTTGAACCCATGAGTCCTTGAGAGAAGTTTCTCAAGAAACATTATTATGTTTGAGCTTAGGGTACTCAGGATCCTGAGTAATATTATGACCTCTTTGTCAACAGAACATTCATAAACATCTGCAGCCATTCTCTGCAAACCACTGTGAAATGTGTGGCAGAGGGTACTACACTGTACCACTTTAAACCCTATACCACTTTAAACCCAAAGATTTTATCTTGCTGCCAGGAGCAATATGTGTGCTTTCTAATTATGTGAAACCATTTGCTATGCAACATATCCTTGATAAAAATGGACTACGGACAATGTAAATTTTAATAGGAATTCAGCTGGGGCCTGGTACACTGATAACTTTAAGTAGTTTCAATTGTTTTTATGGTAGTTATTTCATACCATATACATTCCTGAATTTGCTCAGCAGTCAAATCTAATGGGACTGCTATGTGTTACTGCATTTTTTAAATGCAGAATTCAATTTCTCGGGTTGCTTGGTATCATATGTTTTGACACTAGATTGATCCATATCCATAAGACAAGATGGAAGGCTTTGGACTACTTATTGAATTTATATAAAAATTAGAACTTCTTAGCTCTTTTATGAGCAATTACTATTTAGATAGCAAATAAACTGTAAACTATTGTTGGTAACTTATCACTATTTATACCCTAATTATATTCTGATAGCCAGTACCCCCTTTGATGCAGATTAGATTTGCAGCAACTGCACTAGTATTCTGTGAAATCTAAGCCCTCATTGACTTCTTTGCTCTGATTCATGGGATGACTGATTAGGCTTTAATAAACTGACTGTCAAACCCAACACTTTGATTAAATTTGAATCTTATTCTCAGTTTATTAGTTTGCTTTGTGCTCTTATCTCAATATATCCTTAACAGCCCCAACCAGATACATGAAGCATGGTCAAGTTTTAACTGAAGCAAACCCTGCCATGTGACAATCAGTTTATTAAGATCTCAACAACCATCCCATATCTCAGAGCGCAAAATCAAAAGGGGCTACATGCTTCACAAACTTTCAGCATAGTTATTAGATAGCAAAACTAACACTCACAGAACCTTATAGAAATCAGTCAATGAGGATGGAAGTGTCAGTTCAAACTGGATACCCAGTAATGTACTTTGTATCATTAACATTAATAAACTCAAAAATTACTGTCATTATAATTAAAATCAAAAATTACTGTCTTCATTATTACTGCTACTTTTCCTAGTGTCTTATCTCACAAGCATCACAAATTTATTCTTACTCTGACTGAAGAATCTACTCTGCTCTTCTACATGTAACTGTTTCCTTTTGACCCCTGTTTTGGCTTTACTGCCTTCCCTTTTTCCTTCCTTATAGCTTCTTGCCCATTTTTTTATCTTAGCTATTGTTGGTGCAAGCTTGCTTCAAAATAATTCAAACAATACAGCTTTTACATTTAATTATTTGTGATTATCCTTTTCTCCAATCAGGTTAGCTATGCTAAACTATGTCAATATGAGAGAGTATTTATCCAATTATGCCAATTTAAGATATTCAAATAAGTATTGTGAGCACTTTAGAATGCAAAAGCCATGCAAATCTGTTGTCTGTGTACACAATTTTACTTAAATGAAATCTATTACAGTTCCTGCTTTATTAATTAATTATCCATGATTATTAATATCTATCACAGCTCTAGTTAAATGAAAGCTTACCAGGCATTAAATACTGCATGTTCATTGCTTCCTCCTTTTCTCGCTCACCTCTCAAACAAATGGCAGCAGCTGAGAATAATATGGCTGAAACCAGGGCCCAGCCAACACCGATCCAAGCAAGAATATATGACCAGTCATATGATATATGTGAGTTATCCCTCAGCACCTGTTTCAAGCATTACATAAAGCAGTTATTGCCTGTTAGTAGCGAAATGTTAAGCTGTTGGAGATGTGTTTGTTTAGTATAGCTGAAACCAGAAGATCTGAAACCTCAGTCCCTTAAAAAAAAACCTTATGGCAGTACTATCACCTGTACTACAGTAATGCATGTTATTTGCTTTGTATATTAACCTCAGGCTATGTGGTTAAAGAAAAATAAAAGCATGTGACATAATTAATACTTGCAGCTAGTTACTGAATCATTACACTTGTGGAGATCAATGAGAGAGAAAAAAAGAAGTTGATTGGATCTTTGTATAAATCCAAAAGTGTTTCTGGAAAACAGAAACAATCATGGACAGTCTTGCATCAAAATGATCAAAACGGTTGCACATGTCATTTACCCATTTATTAAATTTTTGTTGTGGGTCAAAGCCTACTGCAAGCCTTTTGACTTGACACAATCTTAGCAGCTTGTTTGTCAATGGTGTCGCAGTTCTTTGTTTGGCATCACAAGAGTAAATAGAATCACTTCTAGACTTATTCCCTACATTCCTTGGAAATACCACTTCGTTTCTTGTCTTAAATTCCTATACAAATTCAAACACAACTTTAAAGGATGATGAATATTGCACTGTACAGCAATAGCTAGCAAAGAACAGTGAGCACCTTAATTGGGTACTTTGCTGACTGCTTCTCTTTACATATACAATATTCCACCCCTTAAGTGCGAAATTGTATGGATATTATAAGCCCACAAATATTTGATTGTCTTTGATACAAACAACTTACACTTTATATCAACAACTTAAACTCATAGAAACTGTTGACTGTCAGTATCAAAGCACATACTTCAACACAGCCCATGTAGAGAACCAAACTCTACATTCAAAACCATTTGCCCCTCTTCTCTGCATTGTTTATGCCATGGTGTAACTGATGCTCCAACAGTATTCACCATACTATATTCTTTGTGGTATGCACATCATGCACAAGTTCAGGGGTACCTATTGATGAATCTTCTTCCAAATGATCCAATACCCCCTCCTCAAATGCTACTGTCCAAACAATTCTTCACCAAGATTCTTCTCAGTCCTCTGTAGCTTGAATGACCTAGCTTCTCATAGATTTCTATCCACATGGACAAATTCTCTCCAATTACAACAAAGCCTCTTGGATTTTTTTTCTGTATACTGATAAGGCTTCCTGAGTAACACATCCTCCTCCAACATATGTTACAGGCATGTCTGGAAATTCCTGTAATTAGTAATGCACCATCTTTAACTCCATCTGAACAGGACTGACTTGAGGCCCAACAGTAACGACTGCTCAGTGTGTCATTCTCAGCCCACAGGCATCACTGGATGCAGATATGGAGGGGCATGTGGTTAACAAACCACTCTCCCAGCCATTGTGAGTTTTCATGACAGGAGTCACTACATCCCAATCAAGTAGCTCCTCAATTGGCCTCACAAGGGCTGAGTGCACCCTCCTTGCCAACAGTGCTCGGCTGACTGGACAGTCACCCATCCAAGCACTAGTCAAGCCTGACAGCGCTTAACTTTGGTGACCTGATGGGAACAAGTGTTACCACTGCAGCAAGTCCACTGGCATCTTTAACAAAGAGCTGTGGACTATAAACAGTTGTAAACTCCACCATGGACACATCCCATGTATTTCTATATTATTGTTCAAGGTAGTGCCACCAGGATCAATGTCGCAGGCAGCTGTTATGAAACATAAGCAGTTTACAAGCAGCTACCCAATGTGCATTGCTCATTCAATAACTCATACCACTCCCAAAATACTCAGATTTGGATCCTCTAGTTCCACCATCCTAGTGTATTTAGTTCGTACCTGTTACTTTTAATTCACAAACTGTATCTCTGACACCGAGTTTTGCAAGGTATTATTAGTGTGTTGGTCACTGTTATTGACAATTAATTCACTTCATACCTAACTTTCTACAGTACTGTAAAGTAAGATAACATCACAACACTTTTGAAGTTGTATGTTAGTTTTATTCTCCCTGTCTTTAAGGATGTCTCTAATATTGACTAACAGTAACTGCATAACAGTTCCTCCATCCTAGTGTATTTAGTTCATGCCTGTTACTTTTAATTCTCAATTCTGAATAAAATAAAGATTATCAATGGTGGCAACAACAATACTTTCAACATTCACTGTCACATTTATAGTTTACTGCCAGGACAACTATTTCAACAAGAAAATAGTAAACATCATTTTCCATTTCAGTAATTTTAGTTAAACTTGTCCTATACCAATCATCAGCTTCTTTTCTCTCTCAGAACATGATCTTCACTAAGTGCTTCTCTTTAATCCTAGTCAAGGTTCCTCTCTTTTCCATAGAAGGTAGAAGGGAACTGCAGATGGGAAACAATTACCACTCACTATTTCATTGTGAGATGTTTCACTAAATGCTGAAGCTTATCTAGAAAATACAAGGGACTGGGTTTACAGATGCCTCAAGCAGCTATACCTGGCATGATGTACTGCACATTCTTCACTTTTTCTGCCTCTTTCTCATTACGTAGGCAGACAGCAGCGCTGAGGAATAATGAAGATGAAACAAGGGAGAATCCAACACTGATCCACGCCATGATGTATGACCAGTCATAGGAGATGGTCGTCTCTGCTTGTAGTGCCTAGTACAAAATATTTCTTTAACATATTTTATTTTAGAAATTATAACTTGTAAGCAAGAACCAAAAAGATTGCTGCACACCTAAATAAAAGTTAAACTGCCATTAATTGTGGCACATAAATAAGGAAAAAGAATACAAGAAGTTAATTCTTGCACAAAAGTAACATCGGCAATCAGCCACTGTTAGTAATGCAGTTTATTATGAACAAATAGTGTCATTACGAATTTAAAACGGATAGATTCATCATTATATTTTTCTTCATGTTCAAAATTTAAATTACACTATGTGATCAAAAGTATCTGGACACCTGGCTGAAAATGACTTACAAGATCATGGTGCCCCCTTCGGTAATGCTGGAATTCAATATGGTTTTGGCCCACCCTAAGCCTTGATGACAGCTTCCACGCTCACAGACATATGTTCAATCAGGTGCTGGAAGGTTTCTTGGGGAATTGCAGCCCATTCCTCATGGAGTGCTGCACTGAGGAGAGGTATCGATGTCGGTTGATAAGACCTGGCATGAAGTCAGCAATCCCAAAGATCCCGAAGGTGTTCTAGAGAACTCAGTTCAGGACACTGTGCAGGCCAGTCCATTACAGGGATGTTATTGTCATGTAACCACTCCGCCACAGACCGTGCATTATGAACAGATGCTCAATCGTGTTGAAAGATCCAATCGTCATCCCGGAATTGCTCTTCAATAGTGGGAAGCAAGAAGGCGCTTAAAAAATCAATGTAGGCCTGTACTGTGATAGTGCCACACAAAACAACAAGGGGCGCAAGCCTCCCACATCATACCACGACCACCTCCAAATTTTACTGTTGGCACTACACACACTGCAGATGATGTTCACCAGGCATTCGCCATACCCACACCCTGCCATCAGATCGCCACATTCTGTACCATGATTCATCACTCCACATAATGTTTTTTCACTGTTCAGTCATCCAATGTTTGCACTTCTTACACCAAGCAAGGCATCGTTTAGCATTTACCAGTGTGGTGTGTGCTTAAGAGCAGCTGCTCGACCGTGAAATCCCAGTTTTCTCACCTCCTGCCTAACTGTCATAGTACTTGCTGTGGATCCTGATGCAGTTTGGAATTCCTGTGTGATGGTCTGGATAGATGTCTGCCTATTACACATTACAACCCTCTTCAACTGTCAACAGATGAGGTTGGCCTGTACGCTTTTGTGCCGTATGTGTTCCTTCACATTTCCACTTGACTACCACATTGGAACCAGTGGACCTAGGGATGTTTAGGAGTGTGGAAATCTTGTGTACAGATGTATGAAACAAGTGACACCCAAGCACCTGACCACGTTCGAAGCCCATGAATTCCGCGGAGTGCCCCATTCTGCTCTCTCACAATGACTAATGACTACTGAGGTCGCTAATATGGAGTATCTGGTGATAGGTGGCATCACAATGCACCTAATATGAAAAATGTACGTTTTTGAGGGTGTCCGGATACTTTTGATCACATAGTGTAGCTAATGCTAAACACGAGATGTTGGCTGTTTCTCATTGTGATGAAAATTTCTTGAGGTAGTGTTACCACTGAAAATCTTGCATGACTTTATGCCATTTTTAACTATTTTGAAACAATTCATATTTGACAGTTTATTATTATTATTCTTCACCTATGAGCCCAATAGGACCACGCAAAGTACAGTTCATCAATATCACTTTTGATGGTTGGCCTTCCATTGTGTCCAAATTTGTTTCATCCTTTCAGAATAAACTCTCTTACTTTCATCAGACCACAGTGTTCCAATCCATTTTCTAATTTACCTCTGACTAACTTTCCAAGCAAGTATCTTTTGCCTGAATCTTTTCCTATCTGTAACATCTGCCTGAGTTTAATATACAAGATACAGCACTTTTCTATTGAATGTTGCTTACTGTTCTGTGAAATACAAACTCCTTCAAAAAGTCAACACTATCACAAAATGGTGTAGGATTTTTGATGGCACCATCATCCTACCAAACTTTCAGCACAGCAAAATACAGCCAACATCTTGCATTTAGCATACACTATTTTAAATACTAAACATCTGATGCTGAATCTGTCACTTCAAAACCTATTCCTAATAAATACAATTATTAACAATGACTGGTTGCTCTTTTTACTTTTGTGTAGTAATGAAGAATTTACCTGTATGTTTATAAAGCCATGGTCACAACATGTAAGTTTTCCCGTAAATATACAATCAATTAAAACTTAATAACTCAGAGCACTTGTGATACAAAATAGAAATAAACATTTGTTAACTCCACTGCACAAAAAGGACTGCATCAAGGATGATAATATAACAGATGTGATATAACAGGAAATATGCAGAGTTAAAGACTTTACAGGTCTAGCACAAAAGAAATAAAAACCTCTATTCAGCTCAGGTTCAAAGCTGGAGATGTAG
Organism: Schistocerca piceifrons; assembly: GCF_021461385.2. NCBI lineage: Eukaryota > Metazoa > Arthropoda > Insecta > Orthoptera > Acrididae > Schistocerca > Schistocerca piceifrons. The sequence goes on along the minus strand of NC_060139.1, from coordinate 215,676,978 downwards.
TACAGTAGGACTCTCTACTTTCCCACACTGTACATTGTTTTCATTATGGGATGGTTAACAAGTTTGAAAGTGTCTGGCTAAAAGCCCACAGATGTGGAGTTTCATCTCAGGTTGCTTTTGAAATTAACCGTTTTTAATAATATTTTGTGTACGAGAAATTTGGGTAGCTGAATTTAGAGTCTGGAAACGACATTAATTTCTTCGTTCTCCTAGCAAGTGAGATCATTCACAGGTTACAGTAGGCAAGAGTATACTACTTACAAAAGGTATCATACACTCCTGGAAATGGAAAAAAGAACACATTGACACCGGTGTGTCATACCCACCATACTTGCTCCGGACACTGCGAGAGGGCTGTACAAGCAATGATCACACGCACGGCACAGCGGACACACCAGGAACCGCGGTGTTGGCCGTCGAATGGCGCTAGCTGCGCAGCATTTGTGCACAGCCGCCGTCAGTGTCAGCCAGTTTGCCATGGCATACGGAGCTCCATCGCATTCTTTAACACTGGTAGCATGCCGCGACAGCGTGGACGTGAACCGTATGTGCAGTTGACGGACTTTGAGCGAGGGCGTATAGTGGACGTACCGCCGAATTGCTCAACACGTGGGGCATGAGGTCTCCACAGTACATCGATGTTGTCGCCAGTGGTCGGCGGAAGGTGCACGTGCCCGTCGACCTGGGACCGGACCGCAGCGACGCACGGATGCACGCCAAGACCGTAGGATCCTACGCAGTGCCGTAGGGGACCGCACCGCCACTTCCCAGCAAATTAGGGACACTGTTGCTCCTGGGGTATCGGCGAGGACCATTCGCAACCGTCTCCATGAAGCTGGGCTACGGTCCCACACACCGTTAGGCCGTCTTCCGCTCACGCCCCAACATCGTGCAGTCCGCCTCCAGTGGTGTCGCGACAGGCGTGAATGGAGGGACGAATGGAGACGTGTCGTCTTCAGCGATGAGAGTCGCTTCTGCCTTGGTGCCAATGATGGTCGTATGCGTGTTTGGCGCCGTGCAGGTGAGCGCCACAATCAGGACTGCATACGACCGAGGCACACAGGGCCAACACCCGGCATCATGGTGTGGGGAGCGATCTCCTACACTGGCCGTACACCACTGGTGATCGTCGAGGGGACACTGAATAGTGCACGGTACATCCAAACCGTCATCGAACCCATCGTTCTACCATTCCTAGACCGGCAAGGGAACTTGCTGTTCCAACAGGACAATGCACGTCCGCATGTATCCCGTGCCACCCAACGTGCTCTAGAAGGCGTAAGTCAACTACCCTGGCCAGCAAGATCTCCGGATCTGTCCCCCATTGAGCATGTTTGGGACTGGATGAAGCGTCGTCTCACGCGGTCTGCAGGTCCAGCACGAACGCTGGTCCAACTGAGGCGCCAGGTGGAAATGGCATGGCAAGCCGTTCCACAGGACTACATCCAGCATCTCTACGATCGTCTCCATGGGAGAATAGCAGCCTGCATTGCTGCGAAAGGTGGATATACACTGTACTAGTGCCGACATTGTGCATGCTCTGTTGCCTGTGTCTATGTGCCTGTGGTTCTGTCAGTGTGATCATGTGATGTATTTGACCCCAGGAATGTGTCAATAAAGTTTCCCCTTCCTGGGACAATGAATTCACGGTGTTCTTATTTCAATTTCCAGGAGTGTATAATCTGACAGACAATGTGAATAGAACTGTCAGATTGTCTGGTAAACAAAAGAAAAATCCAATACCAGTCTACAGTATAGAGCACCATTTGTGATATGTTACTGGTCTCAATTACATTAATTAGAAGACACAGGACAAAATTTGCAGACCAATGCGAGTGAAATTAATACTGGTTTACTGCAAGAATTATAGGAAAATGCTATGTAAATTGAAATCTTATTTTAAGTTTAACTAATGTACTGAATGCAAAAACTGTATTTTGACTCATTCAGTTGTGTACAATGTGCCTATCTATATTCTTACAAGTTAATTATTAGAGATTTTCAACAAATATCTACGCACATCTTAATCTAAAAATGCCTCTGAACTAATATTTCAGAATTTTTCTCTGCCTCATGTACATTTTTCTCTATCTTTACTGATTCATGTGAAATCACAAGTATTACTTAATGCCAATTTTCTCTTTAAAATTATGCATGCTGAAACAATGTTAGGAATGTTATTAATCATCTATAAACATGTATTATTCATCTTTAAATATTCCATATGCAACATGAGAAAATTAATATTATAGTCATCCTGGAAAATTACAACCTGCCAGACCACATACAATATGTCAGCTTTTGGAAACAAGCTATGTAACTGCAACTGTACAGCAGTTTTCTTAAGACTTAAATATTTTCAATCATTTGGGTTTTTTAAACTAACATCAACTATGTTCCTAGCATTTGAATTAGTGTGTTAATAAATGCAACATATAAAATGCTTACGGGGTTCCACTGCCGATAGAACTCCTCACCAACAATCTTCTCTTTCTCGTAATATTCAACCCCATGCCAGAGTCCCATACCTCCTGCACTCAGGAGACCTGCAGCAAGAAAATAAAAGTAAGTACTGTATTATTATTTTCAGTATCTGATAAATGTGTTTTTTCCTGTGAATTAAATGTACAAAATACACGGGGGTTTTACAACAGTAGTCCTTCCTGTGTTTTAGAAACATATCAGACCTACGAACTATATCAGCAAATTGTTATTATTACTCAGCAGTTTTAATCTTGTCTGTTGCACCCTACGGCTAGTTCCTTTCCCACTGCGTTCCACCGCAACCACATTGTGAGGACATTAGATTAAACCCCCCCTCCCCCACAAACATACACTCACTAGTCTCACTTTTAGTAATTACTGATCACAGATTAGCTGGGTAAGAGCAAGAGATTGCTGCATTTGAAACTGTAAAAGAGCCTGGTATAGGGTAGGATTGCATCCAGAAACAGGGACTTTCAATGTTAGGCCCTATGGAGTAACTCCAAGGGACAAGCTGGTTTCAGGAAACAGAATGTGGGACCTTAGTTTTAATAGTGCAAAAGGAACTCATGTAATATGAGATGGGATTCATCATGGCAAGAGAGGACAGTTTGTAGAGCCCGATCGTCTGTCACAAATTTATTCACGAATTTCGCATTTATTTTCTTTTCCACCATCCACTTATCTTGTGTCACTTTAGCTGCCAAGCTAAGTAGCTTACATTTTCTCCTGTGACTTTAGCTTTCTTTTTACACAGGTTCAAAAATTTCGTCTGTTTTCAAGACTTTTCCGATCGATTTTTTCCTTTTATCATTTTTTGTATCAATATAGATCGCCCACACATTACCTCTTATTAACGATTTCCATACTAATTTTTCCAACTTTTTTTTGTTGTTTTTCTTCCATTTTTCTATCTTTTCCATCCTCTGCTTATTTATTTTTCTGCCACTCTCAGATTTTTAACTCTCCAATCTGTCCTCCTCTTGCCATGATGAATCCCATCTCATATTACATGAGTTCCTTTCGAAAACATGCCTTTGCACTAATAAAACTATGGACCCACATTCTGTTTCTTGAAACCTGCTTGTCCCTTGGATTTACTCCATAAGGCCTGACATTGTAAGTCCCTGTTCCTGGGTGTAGCCCTAACCTACACCAGGCTCTTTTACAGTTTCAAATACAGCAATCTCTTGCTCTTACCCAGCTAACTTGTGATCTATATGCCTCATCAACAAATTTCCACTCTACCAGACTTCTCTCCTTCTACAAAATCCTGCAGTTATCTGCACTTCATGTTTCATTGAATGGTGTCATCCTTTTAGCAATGATAGATAGATGGAGCCTACATTTTCTGCCCAACAGTATCTCCTGTCTTAATGTTTTTGTTTTGGTTTCTTTAAAGAATGGCATGCTTCTAATAATTTATTCATTTTCTGTGTTATGAAGGTTTAAGTTCTTGTACAGGAATGTGTCAATTGAAATGCTTTTGAATTTGCGAAACTAGTTATTACTGTAGTTTGTACATTGTTTTGCCTTGATGTGAAAATTACAGTTTTTGTTATGTACTATGTTTTTACACATTTGTTGAATAGCTCTGGTAATCATCTCAACCAACAATTTTAAGAAAAATTGTTACCAACTCATTTAGGCCAATGGTCGTCTAACGTTTCTGATCAAGAGCCAATACTCGCATTATTGGGCAGCACCTCAGGTCACATATGTACTGATCTTATCATTAGTTGGCGACCCCAACAGGCTAACTATAGTAAGGGTGTGATATGTTAGCTGCCGGCCTCCAAGTACTGCTTGTTAAAGTCGGCACCATTCGGAATACTTTGTGTCGACTGTTCTCAATTTCAGATTACTCAACTCCAAAGTTGTGACACAGTTGTTGCCTGACTATCTGTTGCGTTGTCTGTGTGAGTGGGTGATTAACTGCTTATTAAAAGTAATTTTATTTACATTTAAATACATTATACAATATCAGACACGCTCAGAAGTGTTTACTAAAACTTCTGTATGTAACTTTTCTTCTACTCATTGTGCTATATTACAACAGCCTTAGTTTAATTTCTTATTCCTTGCTACAAATACATACCACATTTGAGGATGACTATCTCTGTGATGCGCATATTAGAATCCAGGTTACTTCCATGTCAAAATTTATACCATAGCACCTGGTCGGTACGAGCTGTGCATGCCCGTGAGTTGTTAGCACATACCGCATTTGAGGATGACCATCTCTATGATGCGCATATGAGAATCCAGGTTACTTCCGTGTCAAAATTTATACCACAACACCTGGTCGGTACGAGTTGTGCATGCCCGTGAGTTGTTAGTACTAGATGACAAACAATCCTCCTCTCACATCCTCTTAAACCTGCAGTGGTCATGCTACTTCCCTTCTCTGTCCCTGAGGTGCGCGGCCAACTTTACTTAACTCATAGCCAAACTCACCAATGTCAATTAAGATCAAGCACATTTTAAAACATTACCATCTCTGCATGAATCTTTCTTTGTTACTGAGCAGGAAAAAACTACACTCTTAAGAAGCTCTTACCATTAATTGATGTTTTTGGATTCAGCTGTTAGTTACTAGGTGCATATTATTATAAAATGTGGCTGAGAACTGAAGGCTGCATGAATACTTGATTCAGGCCACATGCTGCCCATGGTCTGCAGTTTGACGAGCACTGATTTAGATCATGTATTTTTCTCCAACAGTATTTGATTTATAGATAAAAAAGTTACTACTGGTTCTATCAGGGATTTCTCATACTGAGGAAATTTACATAAAAAATTTTTTCGGAACTTCCTGGTAGATAAAGCTGTGTGCCAGACCGAGACTCGAACATTCTGGAAACATCCCTCAGGCTGTGGCAAAGCCATGTCTCCGCAATATCCTTTCTTCCAGGAGTGCTAGTTCTGCAAGTTTCGTAGGAGAGCTTCTGCTGAAGTTTGGAAGGTAGGAGGTGAGGTATTGGCAGAAGGAAAGCTGTGAGGATGGGTTATGACTTGTGCTTGGGTAGCTCAGTTGGTAGAGCACTTGCCCGCAGAATGCAATGTTCTCGAGTTCGAGTTTTGGTCCGGCACACAGTTTTAAACTACCAGGAAGTTTCATATCAGTGCACACTCCGCTGCAGAGTGAAAATCTTATACTGGAATATTTTTCTCCATTTCACAACTAACTAGTTACGCTCATCTTAAGTGTTTTAGTTCACTATAAAACTATGTGACTACACAACACCTTTTTACGCTGTGCCATGTTGACAATAAAATTCTCAAAACCTTGATAGTTTAACTCTGAGCATCTGAACAACACAATTAATGTCAGATAATAAGTCTACTTTACACTGTATGTTCAATAACAGGGGTCACACTTATGGTTATTAACTATATGACACTGTAAGATTCATTCTAATGAATCTCCATGTACCTGTAACAGTGTCCACTCCACAGTGTAAAAAGTCAATCATCATCAAAGTCTATTTCAAGTATAGCAGCTTTTGATCCACTACCAACTTTCAACTTCATTAACTGCCATAACTTAACAGTTCATTTAGATGCGTCCTCTTATGATAAAACACTGTCTAGAGGGAAGTCATTGTCCTGTGTATGGTGTTTTTATTTTGGAAACGAACACTTTATTTCATGCTTATTTTAAAAATAAGAATAGCCTATGCATGACAATGACTTCCCTCAAGGAATTTGCAGAGCTGTGGACCCATATACACAAAAGATAAAACGTTGTTCATATGATTCATTGTCTGGAATACTTCTATGACACAAAACACATGTTACTGTACCACTCTCTTCTTTACAACAAATTGAGATTGGTTTAACCATATTCATCAAACTACAGCCCAGAATGTAACTTACCGGTAAACAGTCAGATTAAGTACATGTAATAAAGTCACTTATCTAAAAGATTGTTCCAAAATAAATACAACCTATCTGCAGGAAACTATTAAGTAGTAAATTATGTTAAGTTATTATTCTCATGAATATTTGAAACTAAATACCCAGCTTATGAGTCACTTGTGGCTACAGTCATGTTAAAATGTAGTAACCCGATACTCTTGAATGACTTTTGTCTTGATAACGCCACTGACCACACGAATCTTGGAAATGTGTTGTTTGTATACTACATCAAGACTTTTTATCATGTCTTTCAGTGTAGACTCTGTGATTAATGAATCTTATTTTTCACTTGTGACATATTATAAAATGTTGATTTGAACAATGCAAAATATAGTGATTAAAGGTGGAAAATAAAATTCTGATCTAGTTCAAAATCAGATGACGTTATTGCCTTTTCTGAAATATGCACTTACATGAATCTTCAGGGTTGCTTGGCATATAGGTTCACAATATTGGTCTCAGATCTGCCATCAGATCACATTTTGTGAAGTCCACAATATTTCTACTTGACAGCAATAAACAGCAGCCACCACCTGATGATGTCAAGAAATTGCCCTGAAGAAATACTGTGGGATTTACAAAATGTGACACATCAACAGATCCAATAGCCATATATTTAAAATGTTATACACCAGAGAGTAACAAAATAAATTCTGTAGAATCTGGAAATTTCAGACACATAATAAGTTCCACTGAAAGGGGCAACGACATGAAAGGAACAAACTGATGAACACTGGAAAGTGAGGTGAAGAGAGAAACACCTTACTCTGAGTCTCAGGCTCAGGGCTCATACATAAAAGGGGAGGGAGAGAGACAGAGAGAGGGAGAGAGATAGATAGATAGGTAGATATAAAGAGAGAGAGCACTGAAATGTAGCAAGTAAAACAGCTCACACAAAATAACGAAAATAGGTCAAGCAAAATGATGATGTTCAGTACTAAATCCATGTCTAACAGATATTTCAGTAATTTCATATATTAATCACAATAAAACAATATTTTTAATATTACAGTATTTAAATGTTAATCAATTTACTGGGAACTTACATGCCAGCAGCATCATTATCGCAGTGGCAGTCACATTTCCTGGTGATCTTCTCCAGCAACCAGCAACTCCAGTCCAGAAGGCGACAAATATAGCAATAAATGCCACAATGAAGAGTGCTATCATAGCACGACCCATGTCTGCAGAAAATATAGAGGTATAATAACTGTTAAACCAAAAAATAATTTTTAGACTTACTTAAGGCAAGTAAAATATTCATAAGAAAACCTTATGATTATACATTTTGTAAGTATTAAATATCTGCAGGTATTTCTTAATGACTGCCTGAAATAATCCAGAACATTGGTCAATCAATCAATCACAAATTAATATTTCATTTACAAAGAACAACACTTGTCTTGCAAAAAATACTTTGCAAGTGATGAATTACGCACCTACTAATTGGCTTGCAAATTTGGTTTTCAAGAGCTTCAGGAAGTCTTCTGGCAAATACTCTTCTACAGTCAAAATCAGTTTCTGATTAGCAGCATATATGGATCTTTTAATCAAATCTAAACAAATATTTTACAAAAGGTAGGTGAATCTCAAAGTTGTGATCACTAACTTACTTATCTATGTACCTCACAACTGAAACAAACCCAGTAAGGGCTTTCCTTTGTTAGTTTTGATTGTTGTTGTGATCTTCAGTCCAAAGACTGGTATGATGCATTTCTTCGCAATAGTCTATCATGTGCAAGAAGAATCATCTCTGAATAGTTACTGGAGCAGAATTCATGATTTGAGGAACTAAAAATCAGTGTAAAATGATCACACCAACCACACTACCCTGTCAGCAAACTTCATACTGGTAACAATTTGTTCCAGTATGTAACACTCATTTAACATTCATAAGAACCAAAAAGACCAACTGAACCATACAAAGTGTAATGTAATTCAGTGAAAGGTATGGCAAATAAGATAATATTATTGAATAAATTCTCATGTATTCTTCAATCTCAGTTGCACATCTTTAATTACATGACATGTTTTGATCATTCTGAATCATCTACAGATCTAAAATAAAGCAGAGCGAAATATGTACCAACTAATAATTAAAATAAGTAGGAAAGAATTATATATAAATAACTGTATGAAAAATACTCAAAATTTATGGTAGCCAGTCTATATAAACTAATGTGTGGAAAATGTCCAAAAGTTCATGTAGGCCAAACAGGCAGGACGTTTGGAATATGCTTCAAAGGCCTCACTTCAGTTCTCAATAATAAAATAGCATCTGCTGAACATCTAACATTGAAGCACACTGTTGGAACCATTGATACAGATTTGGATGTGCTGCACATTGAACTTACAGGACACCTCCGGACAATATTGCAATGATTGAAGTTTTTACATATCATCTGCAAGAGGCTGGCAACACATTAAACCTGCAGAATGATTTTATTAACAGTGCATTTTTAGAAACTTTCAAGGCCTCTTCCAATCACCCACCTCGATGCAGTGCATGTATGAGAAACAGTCCCACTCGCTGAGAAGGGACAACAGCAGTGGATCCGCTCACACACCATTCTAGCAACAAGCCAGTGTGCAGACTGGGGGCATACATTTCGTAAAACTGTGTACCATACAATGCCAGCAAGCAGAGGAAAATGCAATTACCTTCACCTGCCATAACCTGTTCCCTGTAACTTTAGTTGCCACACATAGTTTCACTTATATAATTAATTTTTCATACTTTTCATGGGTTTATACATTCAATATTTTAAAATATTTTTACATTTAAAGCACTTAATTCAGTTCTAGGCACTCTACATAATTCTATACTTTTATGGTCTTTATGTCTTTTACTATTTATACATCAATTATTCTATACTTTAATGTTTTAACAGGAATTTTTATATAATATTACTTTTTATATTCTTCATTTGTGTAGCCATTTTTTGTAGTTGCAATGACAGACTATTTTATCCCTTTTACATGTCCACTGGTCTAAACTTTCAATATTTTAATGGAAAAAATTATATAAGTTATATCTTGCAATTTTAGTATAATACCTTCTCTCGTTAAACCAATAACAACCACTATCCCCCCCCCCCCCCCCCGTCTTCTTTCCCTGCTCTCAATCCTCCTTGCCCCATTTTATAATTTTACTATTTATAGTTTACACATTCATTATTATAGACTTTTAATACTTTAATGAGAATATTTACGTAACTGTGCTTTATATAGTTTTAGCATGTTGCTGCTTTGTTAAACTCATGACATCCCTACCACTCAACCTACCAGCTTCCTTTCCCCTATGCCAATCACTCTCATTCCATTTTTCCCCTTCCCCATTCTTTCTTTCTCCCTCTCACCTGCCTCCACCAGATAACCTTTTTACAACATTGACTGTTGTTGTAAAAGAGTTTCTGAACAGGCAAGAAAGATGATGCTGCTGCAACTACTTAGGTAAAATCTATATGTATTTCTTCTCTACCTTCTATTATGCAATATTAGATGGAAGGTATTTGGTTTTTAGTTCTGAGATTCAGACTGATCAAAACACGACATGTAATTAAAAATGTGTAACTGAAATTGAAAAATAAATAAAAATTGTTTTAAATATCAATACATTTGCTGATTCTCTTGGGATGAATGTTGGCAAAAGTGAAAACATTTACTGAAAATAGGCAATGATGTGTACAGATAAAATATAAAATGGGAAACAGATTGGAAAATATGCATTCAACATTCAAAGGTGTAAAAACGTAGTGTACCACAATAGGACTATTGATCCTATATGTAACTGACATACCAGAACCTATAAATGAAAAATGATTGTATATGTTGATGACATATCTTCGATAGTCACTAGTGTATCTGCAAATGGCCTTGAGATGAGGACACAGTTGAGTTATAGAGGGCATACAAATATTTGGGTGGCGGGGGTTTGCAATGTAACTGGAAACAAAATAACTTTTATAAGACTACAAGTGAATATGGCACCCAAAGTAGATGATCTTGATATCAAGCTTTGGGAGTCAAGTGTTTCAGAAAATTATTGCAACACTTTCTAGGATGATGGTGGAAACTTTCATGGTGTGGGAGACTCATGTGGATATAATGTGCTCAAAATTGCCACAAATAAATTTATCATGAGAAAAATGATACACACATAGACAAGTAAGATAGATAAAGTGCCACATTCTGGCCCCAACTGGCAAGTCGTGCCCACCTGGCCGCCATGTCGTCCTCTGCCAATGGCATCATCAGATGTGGTATGGAGAAGCATGTGGTCAGCACACTGCTCTCCCAGCCATTGTCAGTTTTCTTGACCTTGGAATCATTACTAATTGGTCGAGCAGCTCCTCATTTGACCCCAAAACACCAAGTGCACCCTGTATCAGTCCTCCCACCAAGGAAAAATTCCTGGAAGTACCGGGAATCTAACCTGCACGGTAGTCTGCCACACTTACCACGTAGCTATGGAGGTGGACAATATACACACATGTAGATTACTTAAAACCGCATAAAAAGGTTATAAGGCACACTGAAAACCTATCTCCAAGGCAAGAATTATGTATACTAGCAGTGCCTGCTCTGGACATATTTGAAGCAATTATGTTTTCTTCTTTTTTTTTAATTAGCTGCACAGCTTTGCTGAACAAAAATACACATAATTACAATGCTAGGTGTAAAGATCTCCACCACAAGTATACAAACAGACCTATGTTAAGTGACAAAGATCCTGAAATGGCTAGATGTATATAACAATCTGCCATGTAGTATAAACAACTTTAAAATGGTGTCTGCTTTCTGGCAAAAACTAAGGTATGATTTTGTCTCAGCTTGTTGTTACAATGTACGGGAGTTCTTAGGTGCAAGAATACAAAATCCTCAAATAATAGGTTTTTTTTACAAATTCAATATAAAGATGTTGTGCCGGCCACTGCACGTGTGCACAACTGTATATACGTGGTTGATGTGACTTACCAAACGAAAGCGCTGGCAGGTCGATAGACACACAAACAAACACAAACATTATATTTTTCCCACGTGGAATGTTTCCCTCTATTATATTAATATCAACTGTATATACTGGTATATGTCTTAACTCTGTGTGATACTACTTTGTGTGTGTATGTATGTGTGTTTTATTTGTACTGTGAAAACTCTAATCTTAAAAATACCTGCAAAATATTGTAAACATACTCTAAGACAAAAAAAGGACACATCACAAAGGAATTACCTGAATGTGATGGAAATCACTACATGTGATGTGGTACATATGCACACAAACAAATGATCACAACTACAGAAAAATTGGATGAGTTCTTCAAGAGAAAGAGCTTCACAAATTGAGCAAGTCAATAACATGTTGGTCTACATCTAGTTATTTGGCTTGTCATTGATTGATAAGAGTTGTTGGATGTCCTCCCGATGGATATAGTGCCAAATTTTGTCCAATGGGCATTAGATCGTCAAAAGACCACAATGGTTTTTAGGTTCTGCCCACAGTGCTCCAAACATTCTCAATTGGAGAGGAAACTGCCGACCTTGCTGGCCAAGGTATGGTTGACAAGCACGAAGACAAGCTATAGAAACTCTCACCACTTGTGGTCAGATATTATATTGCTGAAACATAAGCCCAGGATGGCTTGCCATGAAGGTCAACAAAACGGGGCACAGAATATCATTGACATACTGCTGTGCTGTAAGGGTGCCTTGGATGACAACCAAAGGGATCCTGCTATGAAAACAAATGGCATCCCACACCATCACTCCTGGTTGTTGGGCCATATAGCGAATGACAGGTTGGTATCCCATTGCAGTCCAGATATGTCTTCGGACTGGAATCTCATTGACTGGAGTAGAATTGTCTTCAGTGATTAGCACCACTTCGAATTGAGCCCCGATGACTAGCAAAGACGTGTCTGAAGCTAACGCAGGCAATAGTGGGATACCAACCAGACTGTCATCCACCATATGGCCCAACAGCCAGGTGCATTGGTTTGGGGTGTCATTTTATTTCAAAGCAGGACCCCTTTGCTTGTCATCTGCAGCATTCTTACAGCACAGTGATGTGTTGACAATATTAAAGGCCCCATTTTGTTGCCCTTCATGGCAAGCCATCCTGGGCTTACATTTTGTCAAGATAATGAACGCTCACACATGGTGAGTTTCTGCTGCTTGTTTTCACACCTGCCAGCAAGGTCACTGGATCTCCCCCCACATGAGAACATTTGGAGCATTATGGGCAGGACCCTGCAATGAACTCAGGATTTTGACAACCTAATGTGCCAATTGGCCAGAATATGGCACATTATCTCTCAGGAGGGAATCTAACAACTCTGTCAATCAATGCCAAGCCAAATAACTGCTTGCATAAGAGCCAGAGTTGGTCCAATGCATTATTGACTAGCTCAAATTGTGAAGCTCTTTCTCTTGAATAAACTATCCAATTTTTCTGAAATTCTAATTATTTTGTTTGTCTGCACATGTACTGCACATCTAGCAACTTCCGTCCCATTTGGACAATTCCATCATGATGTGTCATTTTTTTGTTCTTAGAGTGTATATTTTTACGTAAATACCAAATACTTTGTTTACTCATCCACGTATAGCCCAACCAACACAAGAGGCCTATCACTACAAACAGTGATCAAAGGATGAAAAATAAATGAATAAAAGTTTTCCACGTTTAGCAGTCTCCAGGCTATGAGCGATATGTGAATGAGGTTTCAGTGCTGAGAGCTGTGCAAGTTCCTGTCAGTAGTATTATTTTTTTTTAATAATGGCTGGTGTTTTATGAAGTCCTGTTATTTCCATTTCTTTGTTACATAATTTGAAGAAGGGCACTATCAGGAACTTGGCTAAAGTATTGAGGATGAAACAGTCATGTCCAAATGTCCCTCCAGCCTCATTCATTTCTGTCTGGACAATACATTCATTATCACTGCTGTAGCTAGTAATAATTTTAACCATGTGTTTACACAGGCAAACAACTGAGTACTCTGCTTTCCTCTCACAGTAGTGTTCAGCCATTAATGACAAGCTAATGAGTAAAAGTTTTCTATGGTGATGCTACAACTATGTGTTAGCGGTAATATGTCTATATTAATTTTGAACAAAGAAGTATTTTAAGAGGATGGACGGTGTTGCTGTTAGCATACGCAGTTCCATTTGCTCCAGAATCTTGTAAGAACAAAAGTCGCTTTGTAGGTAACCTGAGATGTAACTAAAGAGATGAACAAGAGTTCTCTAGTTCTCGACTGGTGGAATTCAATCAATTTCGGCCTGCTCATGTTTTCTGTCTGTCCACTGCCAACCTCAAGAGATCTAACAGAATGTTGCATTTGTAGCTACTGCAAAGTGTTTGTTTTGCATGCTGTGCAGTGTCACAAAGTAATATATCTCGCAATGAGTGACAAATCAGTTTCTGGTCCATCACAGGCACTGCCAGAGACACTTTCCCCTCCTCCAAGAAGGCAATGGATAGTACTTTATGGAGTGGAACTAGAAAAATAATTAATACTGTGTCTCTCAGCCAATGAGACAATCAGTGATGTACGTAGGAGGAAGATTCAGGTCTATGAGAAGAAATTTCTGCAGATAATCCTGGAAATTCAGTGGAAGTGCCTGACAAGATGAAGCAATTCCAATTTTTCAGGTCGACGATACCTTGAAACTGCCGTCTCCATAGCCTGAATTATTTTAAAGTGGTCATTTTGTTTGCATGTGTAAAAGCACCATTATTTATTTTCAGAATTCTGGTTCTGTTTCCCTTACAAGGAGAGGTCTTCAGGGGTGTAATTGCCTTTTTGTAACAACATATGTGGTTGTGTAGGTTGTGCACCCTTTACCCAGGTGGGTCTGTAATATTGCAATAATAACATCGATTTTTGAAACCACACTATGGTGTAGTGGTTAAATTATTTGGCAGGTATGCTGAATGTAGTGGGTAAGAAAAAATAAATCCCATTACAAGCCAACATTTTTACATCTTTATGGAAATGACTGTCATCATTATCTTTACCCAGTTAATTGTGATTACAGAATGTGATACCTGGTCCCATAACCTGCATAACAGTATAGGTGGTCTCCAAAAGTTTTCCCATCCCTTGGGACCTCTCCTTGTTAGTTGCAACTATTTTTTCTTTTTTAAATTCTCTTTCACTTAAGCCAAGATCTACTGGAAAATACAGTTGGATAGCTTCAACAGGGTGTCACGAGAAAACAATCGAAGACTTCTACTTGGTGAAGAGGATTTCTCCCAGTTTATGGAAACTTGGATCATTACTCGAGGAAAAGATCAGATGGACTCAGGAAAAAAGTTCAGAACAAGAATTCTATGTTGCTAGAGTGTGGAGACACTATTGACTGGCAGTTGTGTTTCATTGTAGAAATGAAACATATTAGGGAAGAAGCCACGGAAATATGCTGCCTCAATGAAACTTGGATAGACATTAATTTGACACTTGGGAAATGCTGTTAGAGGGATGACGACAGTGTCATGGGGGTGGGGAACCTCTAACAGACTTATTATTGGAAATGATAGATTGAAGAAGGGGTTTTTTAGTGAGGCACAACTAAAATTATGGTCTAAATCAACAAAAGGTGACTATCATAGTCAGATGAATTTGGGAAACTTATTCTCCAAAATATTCTCCTACGGCTGTCATTGTGATGGACAACACTCCATATCATAACAGACAGGTGGGAAAAAAATCCCACACAGTATGACATCAAAGTGAAGATGTTGCAGTGGCTGGAAAGGAAGTGTGTTGCCTATAACGAGAGTGCGAGGAACCAGGCTCTGGTTTCTTTAA
Organism: Schistocerca piceifrons; assembly: GCF_021461385.2. Taxonomy (NCBI): domain Eukaryota; kingdom Metazoa; phylum Arthropoda; class Insecta; order Orthoptera; family Acrididae; genus Schistocerca; species Schistocerca piceifrons. Next base: position 215,661,760 of record NC_060139.1, on the reverse strand, counting down.
TTCAAGGACACAGACCTGCTAAAAAGTCGTATGTAGTTGAGGAAATGGCAAAATAGAAAAGCCTCACAGTTGTCCACTTGCTGCCTCATAATTGTCTTGTAAGTGTGACTGAACTGGCACAGACCAAAGTGAGAAGGTTATTTATGGAGTGCTACATTTCAGAGGACATGACTAGTGACAATATGTTTGGGACTGCCAGTGAATCCCTTCCATTAGTAGCTGCACACGACTGGGAAGGGTACTGTAGCGGGAAGGTCCAACAACTGGAAGAACTGGAGGTGCAACGATGTCATCGAAATTTCAATAGACAAAATTTTTGGTGTTTCTGAATAGGACAGTAGCGGTAAATCGTGGACAGAAGAGGAATACAATGAGAGTGATCCTTAGTGATTTATTTCTACTTGCAATTCATTGTTACAGATCTCAAAACACGTTCAAAATATTAATCATTCTTTTTATTGCCACAATTAATTTGGAGCTGCCTATGCGAACTACACGGAATTTGAAACTTCCTGGCAGATTAAAACTGTGTGCCCGACCGAGACTCGAACTCGGGACCTTTGCCTTTCGCGAGCAAGTGCTCTACCATCTGAGCTACCGAAGCATGACTCACGCCCGGTACTCACAGCTTTACTTCTGCCAGTATCTCGTCTCCTACCTTCCAAACTTTCTACACGGAATTTGTAGCAACAGGCACAATCATTCAACAGGAAGCTATAACTCTTGATTTTAAGCTTTTTTTATGCCACTGTCTCCGTTTTTACTTTCATAGATGCACAGTACATAGCAGTTGGCAGCTGGTACAGCTGCCAGGAAATGGCACTAACAAAGCCGCTTGGAGCATGAACTGATTTGCAAACGCAAGTGTAGTGCCAGCACTACAGGGCTTACGTGTGGGTTTTTCACCCCTCTGTGTCCTTTCTATTTACCCCTTTGGCAACCAGTGTGCTCAGAGTCAGTGGGCTGAGCTTGCTCCCTCCCCGCAGCCCCCCCCCCCCCTCCTCGCCCATCCCAGAATCCGTCCACCTTTTGTTTGAGCAGACTACAACTATCAAAGACACGGAGCATTATGTTGTGCATAGTACTTACGGATCCTGGCCATTGCATCTTCTGAGAATGTCTTGGTAGTGTCCTCTCCAGCATGGATGTAATAATCAATGTTGTGGCAATGTGTCTCAACTGGGCTGAGGTATGTGGCAACTGAAAAAAAAAATTGTAGTTATTAAAAATGGGCCAAGTAGTAGATAAGTAAATGTTAAAAATTATCTAGATAGAATACACATTTAGTACATATATTTTTCTATGCATTCTGGAGCATAAAATAACTTCAGTTATGTGAAACAACAAACACTCTACCGGAAAATATACAATTCTTCAGAGCATAATATTATTACACACTGAATAAAAGAAAAAAAGGAAGGAGCAAAATAAACCTCAACTCAGGTTTTGGAACAGAATGGCCTCATTAATCAATGATGTTCCTTCAGAAAAAAGTAATTCCTTTAGATACTTGAATCTACTAGCTTAACCCACATTAACAATGTATTAACACAGTTTATTACACTAAATTTCTTTTTGGATTACAGCAGATTTAATGACCAGTACAGTTTGTCAGATGAAGTTGGCAGAACGTAGAAGAAGTTGCACTTGCATTTGGTATGCTGACACCACATAATTTCGTAACAAACACGAATTTGATCGCAGCCTTCACAATGCAAGAAGGCGGGAAAATATGAAGAGGTGTTACAAATTAAAACAATTTAGTAATGAAAATCAAGGAACGTGACATTCGAAGATAAATTTCAGCTTGTGTGTATGCAGAAAAGTTCGAAATGATGTTCACTTCATAACGACTACGGTACTACGAGGGTTGAATGTTGTTAGATCGCCAGTGTTGTTAGCGGCTGGGCACAGAGTACAGTAATACCGTTTTGTAGACAAATTACTCTGTAGCGCCTATTTATGGTGCTTGAAAATTATTTTGCCCGATTGTATTACGACAGCAGACTACAGTCTCTGAGACGAGCTACAAATGAGAACAATGAAGTACGGCACTTTTTAATGAAGGTTCTGAGTGTAAATATATTTATAGTCTACGGATGGCAGACGGAAAAATTTGAAAAATGTCATGATTACCCAACTGCCTCCCGCTGTTAAAAATTTTTCATTTAACATCCTGTTTCAGTCGACAGACCATCATCAGGTTATTAAAAACAGTTTCAGCATCATACTAGGCGAATATAGAATCACTGACATCAGGTAATAAAACCGTGAATTTGTAACGTACATTGTCAGTATATAAACTGCGCTAGAAAGAGCTGCTTATATTACGATGTGACAACACTAACAAATTCATCATATAATTGTCTGACGTTAGTGACTATATTCATCTAATGTTATGCTGTAAATGTATTTAAAAACCCGATGATGGACAGACGATCCAAAATGGTTGCTAAATAAAGAATTTTAGCAGCAGGTCAAGTGCCTTACGAGTTGTGGGCACCACCTGAAAAAATACTGATGATACACACGTTTGTATTGTGTGATGTGAAATTGATTTGCAGAATGTTGTACTGTCCCATTACAGGATTCAGGTGCAGCAGTAATTAACAAAATCCGGCAGTAACCTATTCATCGACATTCATTAGAGAGATAGTTGTCTGTAAATTGTTACTGATATGAAGTAGTTTTTATTTTTATTATGTTCAAGACTGACAAAATACTTATCCGCTCCTCTGAATAATGTAGTCATTAATTGTCTGTAAATTGTTACTGATATGAAGTGGTTTTTATTTTTATTAAGTTCAGGATAGACAAAATGGTTATTTGCTCCTCTGACGAATGCAGTCATTAATTGTACTGATGATCAATAATGCAGCTGTTATAAATAATAACGCATTCTGTTAAGGCCCATACACGGTCAAACAATCTGTCGAACTGTACTACATCTGACCGTGTACGATGCTGTTTGAAGGAAAATTTGACAAGATGGCAGACATTATTTGTGTTGAAATAAAAGAAACCTAAGTTCTACGGTTCTTCTACGGATGATGTGGGCTATATGTACCCACGTTGTAGTATTTTAATGAACTGTCGTTGGAGAACAAGGTGCAAGAGAATAAATTTTCGCAGGCTTGCTTTTTTTTTTCAATGTGCGGGCGAAGTACAGAGCCAGTGTTAGAAATGCTTTATCTGCATTTGCGTCATATACAAAGGCATCTGCTTCAAAAGTAAAGTTAAATTGACAAACTTTGCTGGTACGTGAACGGCTTGTTTGACCCATCCGTACATAGATCGGAGCGAATCTGACAGACAAGTTTCCTCTTTTCCGAGGGACTTAACAAGTTTTTAAAAGTTTCAATGTTCATTCGAACAAAGTTGATGCAATCATCGGTTTCCTAGAGTAATATCTCCTTTAGCAGACTTTCATGGGTAAATCTCTCATTTTAAGCCACTCGCTAGACCAGTGACGTTTTCTTGTTCTTCTTTAAGCACTATCAAAGGGTCAGGGCCAGGATTGCTTTGTCTGCATTTGGGGCAATTCTCACTACTGTCAAAACACGAATACTAACTGCTTCTGCTTCAAAGCGAGGTTAAACTGACAAACTTTGTACGCGTGTGAGCTTGTTTGGCAAACCTGTCGCTAGACAAGGGCGCATTTCACAGACAAGTTTGTTCGTTTACAGAGGATTTGTGTCGATGCGGTATCCGTAACGTGGAAATTTCCACGCAGTGGAAACAACCACGACGCACCGTGTTAGCACAAGTAACAGGGAATGGCACAGTATTTTAGTCTCGGACAATGATCACAATGCTGCGGAGCCCGTGTCAGATGCACCGTGAGTATTCAGACGGGCGAGTGGGACGCGCTATCGGAAGTTCTTGTGAGTATTTCCGACCAAGGCGAGAGTGGCTGCTGGCGATATGGTTCGCATACCGGCGGAGAAAGCGCGCCAGCATCTCGGCATCAGCGGGAGCATCGCCCTCTGCGACGCACCTGCCGCGTCCACGCACAGCTGCGTTTCTGTCTGCCGGCCCGAGTTCGTCCAGATTTAATAAACGGTTGCTAAGCTTAGAACATTATCAAAACAATGCAAACTTCGATATTTCTTTACACGTTGTCTATGCACTGGAACACCATCATTTTGCCCCGCGGGCTCATCTGCTACTGCAAGTACAATTAAATAAAAATAAAGAAGAAGAATTAACACGAAAAAGTATAGGAAAATAAAAAGAACGAAATGGAATGGCGAAAGAATCTGGATCGTGGAATGTTGAAGAAGATTATCGTAATAAAGGGTGAAACAATGCGACAACACCAGACCTCAGCCAGATTTCCTCAATAATCTATTCTTTCAGTTATGTTCACAATAGAAAGTGCGTCAGCAGCAAACAAATGTGACATGGCCATTTAGTATGAACACCCACTGTATCCGCAAACTAAGCTGACACCTGCCGCGGGGGCTGCTGGAAGCGACCTTACAGCCATTTTCCTACTTACAGTCGTTCCCATCAGACACCGCGCCGCGTGTCAACTTTCTTTGCGCGTATGACATGTAACGAGCATAGGGTACCTCGCAACATCAACGAAATGACACGTGACTTTTGGTTTATCGTTGTGGTTACATTTAACGCAGAGATCAGCTTTAATGTTGTACGAATTTGCCCTGATTTTGCCGGCCTGGGTGGCCGAGCGGTTCTAGGCGCCACAGTCTGGAAACGTGCGACCGCTACGGTCGCAGGTTCGTATCCTGCCTTGGGCATGGATGTGTGTGATGTCCTTAGGTTAGTTAGGTTTAAGTAGTTCTAAGTTCTAGGAGACTGATGACCACAGAAGTTAAGTCCCATAGTGCTCAGAGCCATTTTTGTCCTGATTTTATGCATTTATTAATTAGTAACAGCAGTGGTACTCGGAGGAGCTGTAAAAAATAAAAACTGTGAAGGAAGACAAAGGCTGTAATGCATCCAGCAAATATCTGAGGACGTAGGTTGGACTCCAGATGTTACGCCTCGTCTTTGCATCTCTCGATCAAATTCTCCGTCTGGCCATTCAAATTTATTTATTATTTGATGGTAAGCGAGGAATGCTAGAACCGTTTCTTTGCAATGTCTACAGCCGACTTCCTGCCCCGACCCTCTCCAATCCTCAGTTGTTCAAAATGGCTCTGAGCACTATGGGACTCAACTGCTGAGGTCATTAGTCCCCTAGAACTTAGAACTAATTAAACCTAACTAACCTAAGGACATCACAAATATCCATGCCCGAGGCAGGATTCGAACCTGCGACCGTAGCGGTCTTGCGGTTCCAGACTGCAGTGCCTTTAACCGCACGGCCACTTCGGCCGGCCAATCCTCAGTTGTGCTCCGGCAGTAATGATCTCATCGTCGACGAGATGTTAACCCCCAATACTCCCACTTTCGTTTTTTGTGACTCCTGTTTCTACACTCAAGCTCATAAATTAAGGATAATTGCAGAATGTGATGCCACACAACGTGGTACTACAGAAAACTGGCGCTAATAGCATAAGCACATAGGGAACACACACGACACAGATCTGTAAGTCCACGGTATTGGTGATAAGCTAAGAAGACCGTCCCGAAACACATGTGCTACAAAACATCATTGTTTCCTGTGCATGTACCCCGACAGCAATATGGGATATGATAGCCATCCACACGCACACAGGCCGCACTACGGGTTGGCATACTCTGGATCGGGTTGTCGAGCAGCTGCTGGGGTATAGCCTCCCATTCTTGCACCAGTGCCTGAAGTGTCGTAGGGGTTTCAAGATCTGCAGCGATACGTCGACCGAGAGCATCCCAGACGTGCTCGATGGGGTTTAGGTCTGGAGAACAGGCAGGCCACTCCATTCGCGTGATATCTTCTGTTTCAAGGTACTCCTCCACGATGGTAGCTCGGTGGGGCCGTGCGTTGTCATCCATCAGGAGGAAGGTGGGACCCACTGCGCAAATGTGGCGGACATACTGGTGCAAAATGGCGTCCCGATACACCTGACCTGTTACAGTTCCTCTGTGAAAGACATGCAGGGGTGTACGTGCACCAATCATAATCCCACCCCGCACCATCAAACCACGACCTCCATACAGGTCCCTTTCAAGGACATTAAGGGGTTGGTATCTGGTTCCTGGTTCATTCCGTATGAAAACCCGGCGAGAATCACTGTTCAGACTATACCTGGACTCGTCCGTGAACATAACCTGGGACCGCTGTTCCAATGACCATGTACTGCGTTCTTGACACCAGGCTTTACGGGCTCTCCTGTGACCAGGGATCAGTGGAATGCACCTTTCAGGTCTCCGAGCGAATAAACCACGTCTGTTCAGTCGTCTGTAGATTGTGTGTCTGGAGACAACTGTTCCAGTGGCTGCAGTAAGGTCCCGAGCAAGGCTACCTGCGGTACTCCGTGGCCGTCTACTGGCACTGATGGTGAGATATCGGTCTTCTTGTAGTTTTGTATACTGTGTACGTCCCGTACTGTAGCGGCTAGACACTTTTCCCGTCTGCTGGGATCGTTGCCATAATCCTGAGATCACACTTTGTGGCACAAGGAGGGCCCGTGCTACGACCTGCTGTGTTTGACCAGCCTCCAGTCGCCCTAGTATTCTACCCCTCACAACGTCATCGATATGTGTTCTTTGAGCCATTTTCAACACACAGTCACCATTAGCACGTCTGAAAACGTCTACACACTCGTTGCACCGTACTCTGACACGGACCAACACACCTCTGCGTATGTGGACTGCTGCCAGCGCCACCGTGCGACGACCGCAGGTCAAATGCACCGCATGGTCATACCCCGAGGTGATTTAAACCCCCAAACCGCCCACCAGAGCGTTGTTTCACCATGTATCAGCATTATCCTTCATTTATGAGCATGAGTGTAGAGCGGCATACGTCAGGAAAGCAGTTTCGGCGAGGTGCAGGATACGAGATGAGGCTCCACGTGTCTCCGGAGAGGCTATGCGCCATTTCCGAGACGTCCTTGCGACGGCAACTTCCGCAGTTCGCGCTTTCGATGGTCCCAGCGGCATTCCGAGGCGATTGGTGTTCTGGCTGCGAGCCCCGCCTTCGCGTGGAGTCATTCACACCGCCGTCCCGTTACATAGACTCGGCCAGCCTGCGAAGACACTGCGCCAGCCTGTGGAGCAACCGCTACGCCGATGCGCTGGCGTGCCGACTGCCAATTTACTTGCCAGCCCTGTTGGGGATTCCCTTTACACCCCGACGAAAAATAGGTAATATGAGCTTCTCACAACATAGGCTGAAAAGTCTGCACAGAGGTCTCCAGCCATATTGTTTTGTCAGTTATTAAATATGAGATGTGATAAAAAAAACCTAACGGGAATTTTTAATTTCGCAGGCTTTATACATCTGTGTTGGTGCACATATTGCTGATCTATGTTTGCGTTTTCAGCTGTTTTGAATACTTACAAGGGGAGGCCGCCAATTGTGAAATTCAGATTCGATTCATACTGCGCATAATAAAAGCTCATGGCCAGAGGTGTAATGTGGCAAAGCACCAAGATGCACTTCTCAGCCGTTGTCGAGAAAATCGACAGTTAAAAGAAACCGTTGCGGTGAAATACTCTCGACGATTAATAATTCTCTACAGCGTCGTGGTGCAGCGGTAAGCGCTCTGGTTTGTAATCCGAAGGTCGACGGATCGAATCTCGCACCATGCAACTTTTTTTTTTAGTATTTGTTTTTTGTAATTCAAATGTTATATATAATTCCCGGCAATCAGTTGCAACAATTATGCATATAATAAGTTGTTGAATCTCGTTTGTCGTGGAAAAACTGGCGACTTCGAACATCATTATGTTTTCCGCAAACAAAGTTGTATTTCAAAAATGTTATTAATTGTTTTCAAAATGGTTCAAATGGCTCTGAGCACTATGCGACTTAACATCTATGGTCATCAGTCCCCTAGAACTTAGAACTACTTAAACCTAACTAACGTAAGGACAGCACACAACACCCAGCCATCACGAGGCAGAGAAAATCCCTGACCCCGCCGGGAATCGAACGCGGGAACCCGGGCGTGGGAAGCGAGAACGCTACCGCACGACCACGAGATGCGGGCTAAATTGTCTTCATAATGTTAACCACGTATAGTTGACGGAAGGCGCAGAAACGATATTCCGAAACGAATACGTATAGCGTAAGTCAAACGTTCGAATTAGAATAGAGACCCCACGAACACAAATTTGCTGTGGCAGGTATGAAATATAAACTCCGTTACTCGCTCGTTACACTTGAATGACAGATGTTGAATGGGCCGAAACGAGCCGCCGCATAACAGCGTAGTTGCCTGCTAACTTCGAAAGAAGGTAGATGCGGTGTAGATGCGGTGCCTAGCGCAACTTATAACATTGTCGAAAATCAGTGCGGACGGAAGAGCTTTGGTACACCCTGTTAAAAAAAACGGAAAAATGGAGGCGGTACAATTGGAGAGCGATCCGCCTTCACCAACATGCATAAGCAATTCATTAATACTATATATATATATATATATATATATATTTTTTTTTAATTACAAAAAACTAATAATAAAAAAATTGCGTGGCGCGAGATTCGATCCGGCGGCCTTCGGATTACGAACTCGAGCGCTTACCGCTGCGCCACGACGCTGTAGAAAATTATTAATCGTCGAGAGTATTTCACCGCAACGGTTTCTTTTAACTGTCGATTTTCTCGACAACGGCTGAGAAGTGCATCTTGGTGCTTTGCCACATTACACCTCTGGCCATTAGCTTCTATTATGCGCAGTATGAATCGAATCTGAATTTCACAATTGGCGGCCTCCCCTTGTTAGTTTATCGTTGACGGTCAAAAAGGTTATACGTGTTTTCCGAGTGCTTGGCGAATTTTTACTTTCTAAAAAGATAGATCAAAGAATTTGCATCAAATTTTGTTTGAAAACTGGAATAAAGCGCAGCACCGCATTGGAAATGTTGACTGTGGCGTTTGACGAATCTACGATGAGTAAGTTAAGAGTTTACCAGTGGTATAAATGTTCCAAGGAGGGTCGAGAATACTTTGAAGACGCCCTGGACGCCTTAGCTCGTCAGTTACTGACGATAATGTGGCAAAAGTAAAGAAAATGGTTCTGGAAAATCGCCGATCACCATCAGCAGTTTTTCGGATGCTTTGGGCATGAAACGTGTAGCTGCAAAGTTTGTTCCTAAACTGCTGAATTTCGACCAAAACCGATGTCGCGTTGACATCGCTCAGCAATTGCTGAATGAATTCGACGAGGATCCAGAACATCTAAAGAAGTTTACAGGAGGTGACGAAGCATGGCCGGCCGGCGTGGCCGAGCGGTTCTAGACGCTTCAGTCTGGAACCGCGAGACCACTCCGGTCGCAGGTTCGAATCCTGCCTCGGGCATGGATGTGTATGATGTCCTTAGGTTGGTTAGGTCTAAGTGGTTTTAAGTTCTAGGGGACTGATGACCTCAGATGTTAAGTCCCATAGTGCTCAGAGCCATTTGAACGAAACATGGGTGTACAGGTATGACGTCGAAGTCAAGGCCCAGTGGTCCCAATAGAAACTGCCTGAAGAGCCAAGACCGAAAAAACAATCGACAAGTTCGATCACAATTAAGATTTTTCTCGCAGTTTTCTTCGATTACAATCGGTCAGTGCATCATGAGTTCCTGCATTATGGTCGTACGGTCAATAAGGAACACTACCCGGAAGTTATGCGCCGTTTGTGTGAAACAAACCTAAGAAAAGTCTAGAATTATGGCAAAACCACCCGTGGGAATTGCATCACGATAATACTCCAGCTCACAATTCAATGCTTGTTCGTGATTTTTTGAAAAAAAAAAAAAAAAACCGTTGTACTGCCTCAGCCACCATATTCGCCGCACATGGCCCCCTGTAACTTCTTTTTATACCCGAGGCTGAAGAGAACCATGAAAGGACGTCGTTTTGCCACCACTGGCGATATATATATATATATATATATATATATATATATATATATATATATATATATATATATATATATAGAGAGAGAGAGAGAGAGAGAGAGAGAGAGAGAGAGAGAGAAAGAGAGAACTGCTAGAGGAACACCGTAATGAGAAGTGAGTTCCAGAAGTGCTTTCAGGGTTGGAAAAAGCGCTGGCACGACTGTTATATCCGAGTGGGATCACTTTGAAGGGAACAAAGCTGATGTTGATGAATAAATGAAGAGTCTTTAAGAAAAACAAAAATCCCCGTTACTTTTTCATCACATCACGGTTCCATCTTGATTTCACTTTTTTTTCAGTTAAATATCGGTACGACACGTTTCGGTAACTCCATTGTCAGAAACAAAAGTACTGAAGGAGCAAATACATTCAGACTTAGCTGGACCTTAAAGATTTTTTGATTCAAATAGAAAATGTGCGATCAAACGGAATATTAAATAACTGCGAAACAGGGTCTCCCTCGAGACGACTGTTACCTCTATGAACGGTTTGATGCTACAAGGCGCATTTGAAAAGTGAGGATTGTTTGCTTATTTTTAAATGTTGACAGCTGAAAATAAAGTTGCACTAATGCAGTGCCATCCAGTGATCGTTTACGAAGCCACTGTGGTTCTTTAACTATTGGTGAAAAAAGCAAACGATAGTGGCCTCGAAAATCGTTGCTCCCACCAGTTGCGAAGTACGTGTTGTAATTCGATTTTAGTGTGAAAAGGTATCTACAGTCGCTAAAATCCAACAGGAGCTGTGCCCTGTTTATGCGCCAACTATAACTGGAGAAACGGGTGTAATATTGGTGTCTGTACAAAGATGCATGATGACGAGTGGAATAACAGACCCAGTATCCCGATCGAAGAAATCGTGCAATAAGGGGAGCAAAATATGCGATCTTTATGACGATTGCTGACGAATTTCCTCGTGTTGGACGCACCACTATTTAGCGATTCTCGAGGAAAACTTCGGATATCGTGAACTGTGTACAAAAAAAAAAAAAAGGAAACAACGTCAAGAGTAGGAGCGTTTTTGGACCAGTCAAGTCATTGGTGCCATTTGACATCGGCAAAACCGAGAAAATTAAAGCCTCATAATACTGTCATAGTAAGGGGGCCGGTTCGAGAACATTTTTCCACACAAACGACGTATCATTTGGCACCCCCTCCCTCTCGTCCTCCCTCAGACGTAAGTATGCCTTTCCTCGGGGTCAGCATAAACAGGGCACAGCTCCTGTTGGATTTTAGCGAGGTCTGCGATCACTTAAACTGGCGTTCCCTGTCAAAGACTTTGGAAACCCCAGAGATTTGGGTCAAACCGGAATATTTTCCCAACACACACAGGGTGACGCGCGGAGCCAGCACATGAGGGTGGAGAGAGCGGGGGAGGGAGGGAGATTCTTCGTTTGTCTTTCAGTGTTGACAAGGCCAGTTTGCGGATCAGCAGCCATGATACGAATAAAACCATGAGGAGTTAAAAAAAAAATCTTAATGAATTGAAACGTACATGTGCAAAGTTGGCTTGCCTGCGGACAACTGTCTGGCGAACGGGTAGGTGGCGCGGTGCATTCGATAGTTGATTGTCGACACACCGTCATTGTCCTCACAATCTAGTGATCGACGAAAAGGGTATTTTTTTTCTTTTAAAATATGTGCTGCATAGGGGATCGTCTGTCTTGTAAGTTTCTTTGAGAGATACACTGATACACTGTCCGGCCACATAAATGTGACCGCCTCTCAAAAGCTCGGATAACCACCTTTTGCAGGGCGGACCGTTGCGAGACATGCAGGAAGAGAATCTGTGAAGTTCTGGAAGCTACCGACGGGGATGTGGAGCCTTGCCGACTCCAGTGCTGTGGCTGTGCTAGGTTCCTCGGTTGAGGAACCAAGGCGTGTACAGCCTGATCGAGGTGATACCATAGATTGTCAACTGCATTTCAATTCGGGGATTTTGGTGGACGGGGGAGTATGGTAAACTCATTCTGGAGCTTTTTGAACCATGCACGTACACTGGGAGCTGTATGACACGTTGCATCTACATCTACATATATGCTCCACTAGCCACCAAGCGGTGTGTGGCGGAGGGCACAATTCGCGCCAGTCATATTCCCCCTCCCCCCCCCCCCCCCACCCCCACCCCTCTGTTCCACTCGCGGATCGCGCGAGGGAAAAACGACTGTCTGAACACCTCAGTACGAGCTCTAATTTCCCTTCTCTTTGAATGGTGATCATTGCACGGTTTGAAAGTTGGTGGTAATAATATATGCTCTACATCCTCGGTGAAGATCGGATTTCGGAATTTAGTGAGCAGCCCCTTCCGTTTAGCGCGCCGTCTATCTGCAAGTGTGTCCCACTTCAAACTTTCTATGAGATTTGTAACGCTCTCGCGATGGTTAAATGTACCAGTCACGAATCTTGCCGCTCTTCTTTGGACCTTCTCACTCACTCGAATCAGACCCAACTGGCAAGGGTCCCAAATAGGCGAACAATACTCTAAGATTGGACGAACTAACGTATTGTAAGCTATTTCCTTTGTTGAAGGACTGCATCGCTTCATGATTCTACCAATAAACCGCAATCTATAGAGTTTGCCTTACCCGTTACTTGTGGGATCTGATCATTCCATTTGAGATCATTTCGAATAATCACACCCAGACACTTGACGGATGTTACCGCTTCCAAAGACTGGGCATATATTTTGTACTCTCACATTAATGGGGATTTTCGCCTTGTTACACGCAGTAGGTTACACTTACTAATATTGAGAGATAACTGCCAGTCATTACACCACGCATTTATTTTCCGCAAATCCTCATTGATTTGTTCGCAACTTTCGTGTGATACTACTTTCCTATAGACTACAGCATCAACGGCAAACAGTCTAAGGCCGCTGTCAATACCATCAACCAGATCGTTTATGTAAATCGTAAAAAGCAGAGGACCTGTTACGCTGCTCTGGGGCACACCTGAAGTTCCGCTTGTTTCTGTTGAAGTCACCACGTTCAGGACGACGTACTGCTCCCTGTCTGTTAGAAAACTTTCTATCCAACTGCATATGTCATCGGATGGACGTAAGCTCGCACTTTTTGGAGCAAGTGACTGTGCGGAACTGAGTCGAACGCCTTTCGAAAGTCGAGAAATATGGCATCAATGTCGGAGCATTATCGTGCCGAGGAAAAACAAACTTAATGTATGGGTGGATATGATCCCCAAGGATAGATGCATACTTGTGTTGATCCATTGTGCCTTACAGAATGACGAGATCACCCAAGAAATGCCACGAAAACTTTACACATACCATAACGCTTCCTTCTCTGGCGACAGTTGCAGTGTGTTTGCTATCAGACGTTTCAGACCGTACACGCCAACGGCCATCTGTCCGATCGAGCATAAAACGTGATTCATCTGAGATCACCTGTCGCCACTCAGTGGACGTCCAGTTGCATTCGTCGCCTATGATCAGCAGTAAGGCCGGTATTACAGTATCAAATTTTTTTGTCAAAGATTTGGTTCAAATGGCTCTGAGCGCTATGGGACTTACCTGCTGAGGCTATCAGTCCCCAAGAACTTAGAACTACTTAAACCTAACTAACCTAAGGACATCACACACATCCATGCCCGAGGCAGGATTCAAACCTGCGACCGTAGCAGCCGCGCGGTTCCAGACTGTAGCGCCTAGAACCGCTCGGCCACTCAGGCCGGCTGATCAAAAATTTGATCAAATATATTTGACAAAGATATTTGACGTGGCGCTAGAAAGGGGTGTTACACTGGTATCATATTTTTCGTCAAAGTTCAAGATGGCTGACAACAACAATTTGTTATTAATCGCAGTAGTTGCATGTACCACAATTGCACTGTGTCCACATGCGGAAGAGAAGCGGGGGAAAAACGGAAACGTACCTGGATGAAGCAGTGGGTTTTACGACGGCACGATAAAAGCATTCAACAAAACTTGTTACGTGAGCTTATAGTGGAGGACGTCAAGTCGCACATCAATTACTTAAGAATGGATGACCATACATTTCAGTATGTGCTCATATCACAAAGCACAATACTCACTTAAGAACTGTTATATCTGCAGAAGACAGGCTCACTGTTAACACTCTGATTCCTTGCTACAGGAGAGAGAGGTTAGGTTAGGTTAGGTCAGGTCTCCGATCTTCTTAATCTATTTTTGTATTCAGGGTGCCTTACGTTGTAAAGCACCTCATCAGCTTCATACATCCCTATTAATTTTGTAGTTGTCGGTACACACCAATTGTATTTACCGGCAATGTTTATAAAACACTACAGATGACAGAACGCTGCAGCGATGCTAGCGCTCGACGTGGTAACATGTCACATTGCAGTGAACAGAAGACAAGCGACTTCTTTGATCACATCTACAGCGAGGTCCTACATTTGATCAAATTTATTTGACGACGGACGAGATTTGACTAAGTTCCCTATTACACTATCAAATTTCTTTGACAAAGAAATTCAGTAGTGTAATACTGGCCTAAAAAGGCGCATGAACTAGGCGCCTAATGCGTAGGCCCATACGCAGCAACTTTCGCTGAAAGGTCTTTGAGGAGACCCTGTTGGAAGCTCCTTGGTTCATTTGGGCGGTCTGTTGCTCAACTGTTATTCCGTACACATATCCGCACCCGTCATCTATGGCCCGTTGTGCATCACAGCTACCTGGGCACTGATTTTACGTTAGCGCTATTTTTCCATGCGCAGTATACTTTAACCAGGGCAAGTACGCGAACAGTTTACAAACTTAGCCGTTTCGGAAATATTGCACTCTTGGCCCAAAAGCCAATGATCATGCCGTTTTGGACGTCAGATAACGAGATCCGTTTCCGCCATTACGACGACGGCATTATATTCCGCATCCGCCTCTCCCCAACACGCTTTATATACCCTTCACCGCTAGTGCTGCCACCTGCCGGCAGTGAGTGGTTATTGTACGTTGGCGCCGAAAATAGGCGATGGTCACATTAATGCGGAATGGCAGAAAGATCGAATAGCCGCAGAGACAGGTCAGCGGAAAATCGTTGCCAGAACGACGGGAGAGATTGATCGGGTGTTTGCTAAAGTAATTAGGGACAATTGACTTGGCGCTGGACAGAGTAAAAGAAGGAACGAATTGCAGGTGCAGATAAACTTTGGGCGTGGCTGGTATGGATGGACAGAATAGAACAGAAAGAAGAGTATGGCATGAAAATTGCCAGAAGTCAATTAACATAAGAAAAAAAAATAGCACCGGTGCGATGAAGTATTTGCATCTGACTGAGTTGGTGGTATCGCTGTCACACATCTACAGACAGTTTCTGTTGCCTGTGTCGGCGGGGCAGAATGTTACAGCTGTTATGATTCAGCTCGAAGAATGCGTGCCACATCCGCTTGAGCTTGTGCAGTAATTCTTGTGACACAAGTCATTCAGTCATATTCATTTGTGACTCAGGGTAAATTGTTCTTCAGTGTTTCCTCTGTCTTACCTCGATTAATCATGGCGAAGAAATCTGACCTTCACGTGTTGTACTTTGCGAGACATTAGAGCGAGGAATGACAAATAAGAGTCGCGTTGTTCAGGATAGCTTTCTAACTGATAGACTCTTCCAGCGCCAGCATACAATACATTTGTTGTTATTGCTAATAGTACCAGTCTAAACTGCAATAATTATACTGAATAACGATTTGGAGATTGCAACATAGACAATGTTATTAATGGAAATGTTCTACATTTAGAAAAATAACTGTATACTTTCAGTCAAGTTTCAACTAATTCACCCTATTTTTTTAGCGTATTGTATTGTGTACATTAACGCAACGTCGGGCACTGTGTATATTTGGGTGTGGTTAAAGTCACACCGTATTTGTGATTCCTCTTAATTAGCAAGAAGGGCCGATCCACAGAGAAAGACAAGGGTGTAGAAGCACCTATATCAGTGTCATGTTCTGTAAGTGTGACTTCTAAACTGATGATGCTCAACTGTTTGCAGTTGCTAACCCCGAGAATGTCGCTTCAATCGTCTCAGGCATGAATTAATATCTTTCGAGATCAAAATGTTCATAAAAATTGGACCCCAAACAGAGAATTAAGGAGTTAGAAGTTACCTTTATATCGCACCGGAAGATGATCAGGAAAGGCTCCCATCGCGCATTTCCATCCCCACTACTTGATGGTACTCATTTACTTTAACAAAAAATAACTTAACGCCTCGACACAGTCTTGCAAGAGCTTATAGATGAGAAAATACACAAAAAAATGTCTCTCTTGCCAATGTACAGTTCAGAAATTTAGATATTATTTGTCTACGCTGACTTTAGTCGCTGGAATCAGTCACTGCGGACAAACATCTGGGACTCGAGTGAAAGGTAGGAAAACAGATGTCCCACTGTGTTTCAATGCAAGAAACAAAGGGGGAAAAAGAAAGGAAGATAAGGATTTGACGTCTCGTCAACGATGAGACAGACGGAGCAGAAGCTCGGTTTGGCGAAAGAAAAGAATCGTTACCATTCGTAGAAACAATGCAGGAATCATAACGAGAATTTATCGAAGAGTGCTGAGGCAGCCAAATCGTACAATCTTGCTGATTCTTGACTTTCTTCGCCGACCTTCGTACGAGAAAGAAATAGAGAAGCTTCAGACAAGAACTGTGCGATACACACCGCGTTTGCTCAGAGCACAGAGAAATACTACGTTATCGGACCCCCTATGACATCTCAAGAAGCATATTACTTCCTCTCAAATTTCCGGTAATGGCCAGGTGGGACTAGTGAACAAACTTGGGTGTGTACTGAGGTGCTCCGATAGTCCTCCTCCCCATTTGTTTCCACATTCGTAGCTGTACTCGTAACAACGCGTACTGCAAATGTAAGTGAACTAAGACGCTTCATTAATTGTTCGGTGCGCCCTATCCGTTAAGACTGTGAAACACATGTAGTCCCACAAACTGCACACTAACTTCTTCTCGTATTTTATAATTCGACTGTTTTAATAGCTTACGTTGTATGTGAAACACCGAATTGTAGACATAAGTAGTGAGTTGTGTCAAAATTGAATTATAGTACGTTTGTGTTGAAACACATGTTGATGTGTTCAAGTAAATCATTAGCTGCCTTTTCTTTAAGAAGACAAGTACTATCTTTTTAGTTCATATTCTTGTGTGTTCTCGTATGTTGTGCAACAAGCAGAAAGTTTGGATCTTCTGACAATACAAGTGGAAAATCATTTATGTGCATCAGAAATAAGGAAAGATCCAAAACAGAAACGTGTGGTACATCATCTATGACTGCAGCACATTCCGAGTGCCTATTGCTATTTGATCGACACAGAGCTCATACGCGCCATTTTCTTCCATACAACATAAAGTAAGAACCACGAATCTGCTGTGTCTACTATTCCACGATATTTTTAGCTTTTGCGTGAGGATCCTCAGGAATACATTATTCCCACAGTATTTTTATGCAAATAATGAGTCAGGTATATATGACATTTGGTTGAAATTTCTCCAGGCGTTCCTGAGTTATGCCTTCACTCCAAGCCTTCAATCGTAGGGGTGCTTCAGGTGCCCTACTGTCAGTAAATTTCTCCTGACAGCAGATACTTTTACAGGTGTGTGCTAATTTTGGTTGAAATTCCATCAGACATTACAGAGGTGTGCTGATATGTCACTGACTTTGCATCCTTGATCCTGGATTCATCCGGAAAAATGACAATTTGGCATTCGTGCACCCAGGTTCGTCGTTGAGTACACCATCGCAGACGCTCCTGTCTGTGATGCAGCGCAAGGGTAACCGCAGCCATGGTCTCCGAGCTGATAGTCGATGCTGCTGCAAACGTAGCCGAACTGTTCGTGCAGATGGTTGTCGTCTTGCTAACGTCCCCATCTGTTGACTCAGGGATCGAGACGTGGCTGCACGATCCGTTACAGTCATGCGGATAAGATGCCTGTCATCTCGACTGCCAGTGATACGAGGCCGTTGGGATCCAGCACGGCATTCCGTATTACCCTCCTGAACCCACCGATTACATATTCTGCTAACAGTCATTGGATCTCGACCAACGCGAGCAGCAATGTCGCGATACGATAAACCGCAATCGCGATAGGCTACAATCCGACCTTTATCAAAGTCGGAAACATGATGGTACGCTTTTCTCCTCGTTACACGAGGCATCACAACAACGTTTCACCAGGCAACGCCGGTCAACTGCTGTTTGTGTATGAGAAATCGGTTGGAAACGTTCCTCATGCCATCACGTTGTAGGTGTCGACACCGGCGCCACCCTTGTGTGAATGCTCTGAAAAGATAATAGTTTGCATATCACAGTATCTTCTTCCTGTCGGCTAAATTTCGCGTCTGTAGCACGTCATCTTCGTGGTGTAACAATTTGAATGGCCAGTAGTGTATTTTTAAACAAATTGATTGAAACTGCTCCAGACGATACTCATTTAAGGTTTTCACTCCTTTTCATCCCCATCCCAGGGGCTGTAGGTTGTTCTTACCTTGTCGTGTGTAAGCACAACAACTCATCAAAGTTTCATCGTAATCGTATGAATGGTATAGGAACTCATAGGAGACAGACAAGACTGTTGGAATGACTACGGAGCAAACAATGTAAAACAGTTGTATAAGCTGAAGTTCCGTAATGCGTTATAAGCTGCAAGTTACGTGATTCGTGAGTGGCGCTTCGTCGGCCGGCGACAGGACAAAGGGCGGTGGTTTTTATGTAAAAGAGGCAGCGCAGGCGACTTGCGAAACGGCGCCGGCAGAATAGCCCAGACGGAGCAGCGTCGTCTGAATACGAGGAAGCGGGGCGCGCGCATTGGGAACACCGGGTCAAGGGCCGCGGATGGCTGCTCGTCCGCTTGCATACGCTTTACGCTGCAAGCAGCGCCAGCGGCATCCGCTGCACTGGAGACAGCTTCATTTGCAAGCCTCCGATCCAGTTCCTGCTAGCCACGTGTGTTGCAGCAGAGGACTGCTGTAGCCTTAATACCATAGTCCACTAGTACCCATCTGCGTTGTTTCAATCAGAAAAATGGCTCTGAGCACTATGGGACTTAACATCTATGGTCATCAGTCCCCTAGAACTTAGAACTACTTAAACCTAACTAACCTAAGGACATCACACACATCCATGCCCGAGGCAGGATTCGAACCTGCTACCGTAGCAGTCGCGCGGCTCCGGACTGAGCGCCTAGAACCGCTAGACCACCGCGGCCGGCTTCAATCAGAAAAACTTTCCAACGTACCCTATATGGTGAGGTAACAAAAGTCATGGGATACCTCCTAATACCGTGTTAGCCCTCCTTTTGCCTGACGTTGGGCAGTATCTCGACATGGCGTGGACTTCGCAAGTCTTTGGAACTCCCCTGCGGAAATATTGAGCCATGCCGCCCCTACAGCCGTCCACAATTCCGAAAGTGCTGTCGGGAAGGATTTTGTGCACGAACTGACCGACAGATTACACAGGGTGTTACAAAAAGGTACGGCCAAACTTTCAGGAAACATTCCTCACACACAAATAAGGAAAAGATGTTATGTGGACATGTGTCCGGAAACGCTAAATTTCCATGTTAGAGCTCATTTTAGTTTCGTCCAACTACGCTCAATGGAGCACGTTATCATGATTTCATACGGGATACTCTACCTGTGCTGCTAGAACATGTGCGTTGTGTGATGTCCCTAGGTTAGTTAGGTTTAAGTAGTTCTAAGTTCTAGGGGACTGATGACCGTAGATGTTAAGTCCCATAGTGCTCAGAGCCATTTGAACCATTTTTTGAAGAACATGTGCCTTTACAAGTACGACACAACATGTGGTTCATGCACGATGGAGCTCCTGCACATTTCAGTCGAAGTGTTCGTACGCTTCTCAACAACAGATTCGGTGACCGATGGATTGGTAGAGGCGGACCAATTCCATGGACTCCACGCTCTCCTGACCTCAACCCTCTTGACTTTCATTTATGGGGGCATTTGAAAGCTCTTGTCTACGCAACCCCTGTACCAAATGTAGAGCCTCTTCGTGCTCGTATTACGGACGGCTGTGATACAATACGCCATTCTCCAGGGCTCCATCAGCGCATCAGGGATTCCATGCGACGGAGGGTGGATGCATGTATCCTCGCTAACGGAGGACATTTTGAACATTTCCTGTAACAAAGCGTTTGAAGTCACGCCGGTACGTTCTGTTGCTGTGTGTTTCCATTCCATGATTAATGTGATTTGAAGAGAAGTAATAAAATGAGCTCTAACATGGAAAGTAAGTGTTTCCGGAAACATGTCCACATAACATATTTTCTTTCTTTGTGTGTGAGGAATGTTTCCTGAAAGTTTGGCCGTACCTTTTTGTAACACCCTGTATACCAAAAACGCTCGATGGGACTCACGTCGGGCGATCTAGGTGGCCAGCTCATTTGCTCGAATTTTCCGGGCCAGCCGGAATGGCCGAACGGTTTTAGGCGCTTCAGTTTGGAACCGCGCGACCGCTACGGTCGCAGGTTCGAATCCTGCCTCGGACATGGATGTGTGTGTCGTCCTTAGGTTAGTTAGGTTTAAGTAGTACTAAGTTCTAGGGGACTGATGACCTCAGATATTAAGTCCCATAGTGCTCAGAGCCATTTGAACCATTTGAATTTTCCGGAAAGTTCTTCACATCAATCATGAACAATTGTGGCCCTGTGACATGGAGTACTGTCATCCACAAAAATTGCGTCGTTGTTTCGGAACATGAAACCCATCCTTGGTTCTAAATGGTCTCCACGATGCCGAACTAACCATTTCCAGTCAATGATTGATTCAGCTGGACCAGTGGTCGTAAACACAGCCCATATCATTATGGAGATATCAGCTTGCACGGTGCCTTGTTGACAACTTGGGTCCATGGCTACGTGGGGTCTACGCTACACTCGAACCCTACCATCTCCTCTTACCAGCTGAAATCGGTACGAGTGGCACTTGAAAAGTCCGTGCAAAAATAAAAACTGCTTACGTGTTTGGGGTAAACTTTTTTTTTAATTTTTCAACGTAGTCTCCTTTTAGACTAATACACTTCGTCCAACGCTGTTCTAATTTGTTGATCCTTTCCAAATAATAGGAATTGTCCAAGTCTGCAAAGCAGTTATTAATTACTGTAGTAACCTCCTCATTTTAATAAAATCTTGGACACACCAGCCATTTCTTCATATTGGGGAACAAATAGTAGTCCGAGGTAGCCAGGTCTGGAGAATAGGGGGGATGTGAAACGAGTTGGAATCCTATTTTCATTAATTTTGAGACCACAACTGCTGAGATGTGTGCTGGTGCATTGTCGTGATGGAAAAGGACTTTTTTTGCGGTCCAATCGCCGGGGTTTTTCTTGCAGCTCGGTTTTTAAAACGGTCCAGTAACGATGAATAATATGCACCTGCAATAGTTTTACCCTTTACGAGATATTCGATGACGATTATCCCTTGCGAATTCCAAAACAGTCGCCATAACCTTTCCGGCCGAAGAAATGGTATTCGCCGTTTTTGGTGCAGATTCTCCCTTGGTAACCCATTGTTTAGATTGTTGTTTGGTCTCAGGAGTATAGTAATGAATCAATGTTTCATCCACAGCGAGGAAACGACGCTTAAACTCTTTTTGGTCAAGCGTGAGCAATCGCGGAACCCATCTTGCGGATGGTTTTCTCATGTCCAAATGTTTATGCAAAATATTATATACCCATTCATTCGAGATGCTCACAGCACTAGCAACCTCACGCACCTTAACTCTTCTTGTCATCCATCACGATATCATGGATTTTATCAATGGTTTCTTGAGTCATAACCTCCACAGGGCGTCCAGAACGTTCAGCATCACTTGTGCCCATATGACCACTCCGAAAACTTTAAAACCACTTATAAACCGTTCTTATCGAAGGTGCAGAGTCACAGTAATGTTTATCATGCTTCTCTTAAGTCTCCTGAGGCGTTTTGCCTTTCATAAAGTAATGTTTAATCACCACACGAAATTCTTTTTCGTCTATTTTCTGACAATCAATCGACTTCCATGATTCACATGAATGCCAAACACAAAGAAATATACCAATATGGCTGAAACTTGGTGTGCGCTCTTTCCAAAGATGCTACTAACTAAATACGACCTCGATACGTGCCAGTGGTGCCATCTCTCGGACTTTGCACGGACTTTTCAAACGCCGCTCGTACTCATCCGATCGTGCAACGGTTTTTCAGTCATCTGGGTCCACCTGATATGGCCACGAACGCAGGAGAGGCGCTGCAGACCATGACGTGCTGTCTGCAAAGGCACTCGCGTCGATCGTCTGCTGTCATAGCCCATTAACGCCAAATTTTGCCGCACTGTCCTAACGGATACGTTTCTGCGGTTATTTCTCGCAGTGTTGCTTGTCAGTGTTGGCACTGACAACGCAAACGCCGCATCTCTCGGTCGTTAAGGGAAGGTTGACGGCTACTGCGTTGTCCGTGGCGAGAGGTAATGCCTGAAATTTGGTATTCTCGTCCACTCTTGACACTGCGGATTTCGAAATATCGAATTCTCTAATAATTTCCGAATTGTAATTCTCCCACTACCATTTCGCGTTCAAAGTCTGTCAATTCCCGTCTTGCAGTCATTATGACGTCGGCAACCTTTTCACGTGAATCACGGGAGTACAAACGACAGCTCCCGCCAATGAACTGTCCTTTTATACAAAATATTGCGCCATTAGTGTTTACTTATTTTTTTTCCTGGCTAAACTTAAGTCTGTGTGGTTTGCGTGTGTAGTGCCAACTTTACAGCTACTTTTTGTTTTCACTTAATCGAGAAAAAGATTCTTTTTAAGTTCATACGTACGTTTTTAAGTATGTAAGCGAGGTGAAGGTTAGTGTGGAAATTGATGAGCTAACTGGAGATTACTTGGGGCAAAGATGAGGACAAGGTAGTGAACAGTGAAAGGAAAGTAGGTGGTGAAAGACTGATTTGGTGATGAGATCGAGAAGTGGGGACGAGGTAGAGCGATTGGAGAGAGAGAGAGAGAGAGAGCGAGAGAGAGAGAGAGAGCAGTTTCATTCCGGATTAGTTTCACTGTTTTAATTCAGTAAAACTAAACGCTTATGGTAAAATGGATACATATTTTACTCTTAGCGTGAGAGTAGCTTCAGTATATTGAGGGTTTGACACACTAGTACTGTCAATGTAAATGGAACGCGTGCAGACTGCTTTACGTTGAGTAAATACACTCCTGGAAATGGAAAAAAGAACACATTGACACCGGTGTGTCAGACCCACCATACTTGCTCCCAACACTGCGAGAGGGCTGTACAAGCAATGATCACACGCACGGCACAGCGGACACACCAGGAACCGCGGTGTTGGCCGTCGAATGGCGCTAGCTGCGCAGCATTTGTGCACCGCCGCCGTCAGTGTCAGCCAGTTTGCCGTGGCATACGGAGCTCCATCGCAGTCTTTAACACTGGTAGCATGCCGCGACAGCGTGGACGTGAACCGTATGTGCAGTTGACGGACTTTGAGCGAGGGCGTATAGTGGGCATGCGGGAGGCCGGGTGGACGTACCGCCGAATTGCTCAACACGTGGGGCGTGAGGTCTCCACAGTACATCGATGTTGTCGCCAGTGGTCGGCGGAAGGTGCACGTGCCCGTCGACCTGGGACCGGACCGTAGCGACGTACGGATGCACGCCAAGACCGTAGGATCCTACGCAGTGCCGTAGGGGACCGCACCGCCACTTCCCAGCAAATTAGGGACACTGTTGCTCCTGGGGTATCGGCGAGGACCATTCGCAACCGTCTCCATGAAGCTGGGCTACGGTCCCGCACACCGTTAGGCCGTCTTCCGCTCACGCCCCAACATCGTGCAGCCCGCCTCCAGTGGTGTCGCGACAGGCGTGAATGGAGGGACGAATGGAGACGTGTCGTCTTCAGCGATGAGAGTCGCTTCTGCCTTGGTGCCAATGATGGTCGTATGCGTGTTTGGCGCCGTGCAGGTGAGCGCCACAATCAGGACTGCATACGACCGAGGCACACAGGGCCAACACCCGGCATCATGGTGTGGGGAGCGATCTCCTACACTGGCCGTACACCACTGGTGATCGTCGAGGGGACACTGAATAGTGCACGGTACATCCAAACCGTCATCGAACCCATCGTTCTACCATTCCTAGACCGGCAAGGGAACTTGCTGTTCCAACAGGACAATGCACGTCCGCATGTATCCCGTGCTACCCAACGTGCTCTAGAAGGTGTACGTCAACTACCCTGGCCAGCAAGATCTCCGGATCTGTCCCCCATTGAGCATGTTTGGGACTGGATGAAGCGTCGTCTCACGCGGTCTGCAGGTCCAGCACGAACGCTGGTCCAACTGAGGCGCCAGGTGGAAATGGCATGGCAAGCCGTTCCACAGGACTACATCCAGCATCTCTACGATCGTCTCCATGGGAGAATAGCAGCCTGCATTGCTGCGAAAGGTGGATATACACTGTACTAGTGCCGACATTGTGCATGCTCTGTTGCCTGTGTCTATGTGCCTGTGGTTCTGTCAGTGTGATCATGTGATGTATCTGACCCCAGGAATGTGTCAATAAAGTTTCCCCTTCCTGGGACAATGAATTCACGGTGTTCTTATTTCAATTTCCAGGAGTGTATATTGGTTTATCATAGTTTTTGCTGATTGCGTATCATTTTCAATAAATGTTTACAAGGTGTAAGGAAGTAGCAGGAAACACATCTTCATCAACAACATCATCGCATGATGAGTAGGAAACACTACTCAATTTACTAAGTTGGTGTTTTTATCTTACGGCGAATATTTCGCCTGTTTGGCCTGGCTTTCGGTCGTGTTTGACGCAGGAGATCAGACATACCGACGCCACACCACCGCCTTCTCCAGAACCGCTTGCGGCCTGTTCCTCTCATTTCAAAGCGCAGCCCGTGCTTCCAGGGGCGTCCAGTGGCGTGCGGAAGGGCGTACATTGTCAGTGGACCCTATTCAAGAGCCAGTCGGCAAAGGGAAATATTGGCAATAGTTCATCGATGTGCGTACTTGTGCCTTGTGGCTGAACGTTGAGTGTTTATGGAATATACGTAGAGACCTTAGGAACTGCATCACAGCGTGCTGTTGGAGCTCGGTAACTGGAAACGTACTCCGAAGCTGAAATACGTGTAAACTGCACGCATATTAACAGTAAAATTCAATCGGTATGAGGACCAAATGCAACGCCGTTTCTAGCTGTAGTGAAATGGTACCAAAGATTTGACCAAGGCCGCACCATTGTGGGGGTTTCTGAACGGGCAGGTCCGGATCTTGCACCATCCGATTTCCATATTTTCGGTAACCTTTAAGAGAATGTGAGGGGAAGAGATTTTCCAACTATGACGTTCACACACAGGCTCTCGGATGGTTCCGTGACCAAGGGCAGAAATTCTATTGTCGAGGAACTGAACAATTGGTGCATCGTTCCTACTGTAATTTTCAGAGACTTGATGACTATGTTGAAAAATACCATCATATATCAGTGTAGCTTTGAAGTGGAGCGCAGCAATCAATAAAAATTATTTTTTCTGCCATAATAACGTGTAACTTACTTTTCGAAGTCCCCCTCGTATAATCCAAGTGGTGTTTGTGCCTATGAGAATAGCGGCGTTTTTCGGACAAATCTCTATGTGCCAGAGGATCACTATTCCTTTCACATTTTTATCTCTCAATAGGAGAGCAATACGTCTGCAGAGTTTTCTATTGAAGTTCTCTTCTTTCCGCCCGCATCTCGTGGTCGTGCGGTAGCGTTCTCGCTTCCCACGCCCGGGTTCCCGGGCTCGATTCCCGGCGGGGTCAGGGATTTTCTCTGCCTCGTGATGGCTGGGTGTTGTGTGCTGTCCTTAGGTTAGTTAGGTTTAAGTAGTTCTAAGTTCTAGGGGACTGATGACCATAGATGTTGAGTCCCATAGTGCTCAGAGCCATTTGAACCATTTTTTTCTCTTCTTTCCTAACAGCCACTGTCGCTTTCATTTCAATCGTCTCCTCTTTCATTATCCCTTCCACTTCTTCTACCGCCGAACAAGACTTCATAACTGCTAAACTGATCAATATCATTCTCAATCTTACATTATTTTATTATTACTGTCATTATTGTTATTCTTATTATTGGGAGTTACTACTTTTTAATAACAGTGCAAAGTATTATTACTGAGTTTGTTAAGTAATACTTAATCAATGTCATTCTTAAATCCTCCATTATTTTATCATAATTATTAGTGTTACTATTATTATTGCCAATTTTTTTTTTTTGCTGATGATGCAAATTATTATTATCGTGAATGTTAAGTAATATTTTTTTAGTGTTGTTCCTGGCCAGATGTAAGTGAAGGCCTTAAGACCGTAATTTGTCAGGCTAAATAAACAATAAATAAATGAATAATATGGATACTAAATTGCTTACTACAGTGTTATTCAATCATTTGCTCTGTGAGCACCAATAACACCGTCTATTTTGAACCGAAGAATGAGATGGCACCTGGCGTACAGTTCGACAGACAATTTTAGAGGTATACACTACGTATGCGTAGCATGACACCTTTCAGCAATTTATTCCCATTCTCAAATGGTTTGGAAGATTTCATTCTCACTTGCTTTGGAAGTTTACGTGGTTTAAGAGGAACATTCGATTTTTCTTCTTTATTCGTCTCCATTAGCACTGGATGTGAAATGCGTGTGTGATGCTCTGCTTCCTTCACTGCATCCATTTTTATGTTCTTACTGCGACCGGCAGATTTAAATATTGGAACTTTGAATGCTAATGTTTGAAAATAGTATTTCTGCGTACGTTCTTACAGGACTTGTGCCTCCTTCATTACGAGAAATTCAAACACACGCAACACATAATGCACACTTCCGTTTAAGTTAAATCTGTAAATCAAACCGCAGTACGTAGATATTGCGACAGTACTGCTAACCAAAAAGTTTGGATAGAATCAAATGTGTTCTGTTTCAGCGGATTACTCGTGTATAACAGTCTCTTGTATTTACATCAAAGTGTCGCTCAGTTGCTATCAGTAGCAACAATGACTTTTTAAAATAATAATTACCGGTACTCTTTACATACTATTAGGTCACATAAACTTTCACAGCGCTTAAAAATTGCAATAAATTCTTTGCAAGAAAAAAGCACAACTGTCGCAATACTAATCGCGCAAACTAAGTTGACACTGTGCACAGTGGCCCATGGATTCGACTGTAAATTCATTTCCCATTTACAGTCGCTCGCGTCACCCACCGTGCCGAGTGTCAATTTAGTTTGCATGAATAAAACATTGTTATTAAAATCATTATTGACACAGCTCCTTTTGAAAAGCATTGTTTATATAGATGAAAATGTGTTATTGAAAAATTATTCGCAAATCCCGTAAATTACTTTCAAGTAAACTACATATTTCCCTACGCTCTACCGAGCGAGGTGGCGCAGTGGTTAGCACACTGGACTCGCATTCGGGAGGACGACGGTTCAATCCCGCGTCCGGCCATCCTGATTTAGGTTTTCCGTGATTTCCCTAAATAGCTTCAGGCAAATGCCGGGATGGTTCCTTAGAAAGGGCACGGCCGACTTCCTTTCCCATCCTTCCCTAATCCGAGCTTGTGCTCCGTCTCTAATGACCTCGTTGTCGACGGGACGTTAAACGGTAATATCCTCCTCCTCCTCCCTACGCTCTTCTGGTGTAATTCACAAGAGATTTTTTTTGCGTGATCCGAGGAAACAACGTGGTGTTTTGATTTCCCCGCTTTTTTCCGGTAGATACGCGACGTAATTCGTGGACAACCCTGGCGAGGGCAGCACCTGGGCCACTTACAGAAGGATGAGGGGGGGGGAGGGGGGGAAGAGAAGGGGGGACCCCGTGGCCCTGTGTTCCTCCCCGCATTCCACGCAACCTGTTGCTCCCAGCCTCCTGTAGTCTCCCTCATTCAGAAGATGCCTTGGGGCGCACAAAGCACGCGTTTTTGTCAACTGCAGACCGCAGTGTGTACCCGCCCGTTACCACCAACGGGTAATGAATGACGCGCCTGGTGGAGCTACTTTTTTTGAGCGAGGCGCACTGCAGATGTACCTTTGTGCCGTGTCCATAACCGTTGCTCAAATAAATAGTTGAAACTTTTTTAACGTGGAAGAGTAGTACGATGGAAAACACCAGAATACGTTTATGGCGAAAAAAATCCGCAGAGACGATATTCTATGAACATCTGTACGAAAACTGGGAGGTGACCATTGTTGCTTAGACAACATGCGGGGAAAAATTACAGTAATCGTGACAAAGTACTAGAGACGTGTCATCAATTAACATACATTTCACAGTGAGGGAGGAAGACACAGGACGAGTCTAAAATGGGAGTGCCATATCTGTAGTAGCAAATAAGGGGAAAGAAGCGAGTTTCATCACGTTTAAAATAGTGGGCAAGCATTTGTGTCGGAGACGAATTGACCACTGTACACCACTGTTTGTGAAAACTGCAACACGCAGAAGGAATCGTCCGAAGCATTCCAAAACGAGGACAAGCATTTGTGTCGGAGACGAATTGACCACTGTACACCACTGTTTGTGAAAATTGCAACACGCAGAAGGAATCGTCCGAAGCATTCTAAAACGAGGACTTGTAGAACAGTGGAACCGTGAAGAGCGATTACGATTGCAGAGAAATGACGAGCACTAGGCCCTTAGCGCTGCAAGACCTGTCCGTCGTTTCCGTTTCTTATTGGCTGATTTAATCTTCCATATTTGTTTAGGTTTCGTTCAAAACGGAAGCTGGTCAGAGCTTTGTGTTCCTGATTACGATTTCTTGTGTGTATTGCACTCTGAACTACATTTACATCCGCGTGTACATTTCGCAAGCCACCGCACGGTACACGGCGGACATACTACCACTCACAGAACATAAAAATGTCAGAAGTGCAAGGCCTATGTTATGATACGGAAACAGATATCGACAATAGCGCTCTTAGTGACCTGGCAGTGAACTTCGAATTCGGGCAAGTATGGCACGATAATCCGTATTCTTGCTTTGCGAAATACGAGTATTAGACGATATTTTTCTTATATACCTTATGGTTGGGTCTAGTGGTAAAGGGTATTTATATGTAAAACCCAACATTGCAATTTCGAGCGCGTGGTTGTTATCAAGTGGAAATTACGTTCCAGATTACAACCTTCTTGTGTATATTACACTCTTTGAAATGCACTGTAAAAACGTTGCTCGTATTATGCCTAATTTTTGCTCTCATCCGTAATATCGGGTGGAGTGAATGTTTCCATATTTGTTTTCGTTTTGTACGAAACAGAAGATCGTCGCTTGGTATTCTGTGGACTCAATTCTTATTATTGATTACGAATCAGTGTGTGAACTGCTCCATTTAAATACATTGTAAGTATATTACTCGTATTCTACGTCATTTTTTGTTCAAAATGGGTCAAATGGCTCTGAGCACTATGCGACTTAACGTCTGAGGTCATCAGTCGCCTAGAGCTTAGAACTAATTAAACCTAATTAACCTAAGGACATCACACACATCCATGCCCGAGGCAGGTTTCGAACCTGCGGCCGTAGCGGTCGCTCGGCTCCAGACTGTAGCGCCTAGAACCGCACGGCCACTCCGGACGGCCATTTTTTGTTTCCGATTTTCATACTCTCGCGTTTAAGGGAGGCCACTGAAATTTTTATTGACTTTTGTTAAAATGTACTCCTTGTAGTACCTGTTAATAATGTGCGAAAACGTCTGTGAAACAACTGTCGCATTTTTAGCATTTGCAAGGAAGAATGCTCTAGTCACCAACACTGAGGATATTCATCTACAGCTACATCCTTACTCTACGAGTCACTGTGAAATGTGCGGTACTCAAGAGGCAAGAAGCATCACCATTCAAAGCAGAATAACGTACTCTTTCCGTAACAAGATGTAATAAAGCTGAGTACCAATACTGTCAAAACCTGTTAATATGGAGATCTCCATCGAACGCGAGAAAGTATGGAAAACGGATGCGAACAAAAATAAAGTAGAATAAAAACAATGTATTTAACATGCATTAAAATCGTACAATTCACACACCTGATTCGTAAGCTGTGACAAATACACAAACACCATGCAATGAAACCAGCTTCTGTTTTACGGTACATTAAATAAAACCAAATATAGAATCGTTTACTCCACCCAATATTACGCATGCGAGCAGAACACAATCAGAATACGAGCAACATATTTACAATGAAATTCAAAGAGTGCAATACACACGAGAATTCTTAACCAGAAGCACAGCTTCTGTTGTTAACAACGAAACGAAAACAAAAATGGAAGACTAAAAATCATCCAATAAGAAGGCAATATGATGGTCTGATAAGCTTTATGGGCTCCAGGTGTCCTGGCAGCGAACCGAGGTCGTGTTACCGGAAGTCATTACGGTCCTTTAAATTTCCGAAATAGTCCCTTGCGAAAAGAGCGCGATCTTCCTTCCAGCGATTCCCATTCGAGTTGACGAAGCATTGCGAATATCCTCAGCTCGATTTTTGCCGATGGCCGTGATATTGTGTGGAGTAAATGATTCCATATTTGTTTTTGTTCCATATAAAGCAGAAGCTGGTTTTGTCGCTTAGTGCTCTGCAGTCATTTGTTTGTTCTTGCCTACGAAACTGTGTGTGAACTTCTCGATTTAAATGCATGCGTTGTATGTATATTGCTCATATTGTACATTATTTTTGTTCACATCCGTTTTTCGTACTTTTTCGCGTTTAATGGAGAACTCCACGTTAACAAAAAAATGGTTCAAATGGCTCTGAGCACTATGGGACTTAACATCTATGGTCATCAGTCCCCTAGAACTTAGAACTAATTAAACCTAACTAACCTAAGGACATCACACAACACCCAGCCATCACGAGGCAGAGAAAATCCCTGACCCCGCCGGGAATCGAACCCGGGGAACCCGGGTGTGGGAAGCGAGAACGCTACCGCACGACCACGAGACGCGGGCTCCACGTTAACAGCTTTTGACAGAATTTGTATTCAACTTCACTGAATCTTGTCACAGAATGATTAGAGGATGTATTTCTGCTTCGAATAGAGTTGCCTCATGCCACTGAGTATGCTTTGTGGTATTAGTGACAGAGTTCTGTTGTGCCAAGTACTATTTTGCAGTAAAAACTATTCCACAACGAAGTGCATATTTGTATGTGGAATTCTGTAGTATAGTATGAACATACTAACGCCATACTTAATTTTACGACATTTAGCGAACTCTAGTTAACCTAAGTCGAAACAAGGTCCCGAGTAGACAGCATTCCATTGGAACAACTGACAGCCTTGGGAGAGCCAGCCCTGACAAAACTCTACCATCTGGTGAGCAAGATGTATGAGACAGGCGAAATTCCCTCAGACTTCAAGAAGAATATCATAATTCCAAACCCAAAGAAAGCAGGTGTTGACAGATGTGAAAATTACCGATCAGTTTAATAAGTCACAGCTGCAAAACACTAACACGAATTCTTTACAGACGAATGGAAAAACTGGTAGAAGCCGACCTCGGGGAAGATCAGTTTGGATTCCGTAGAAATGTTGGAACACCTGAGGCAATACTGACCCTCCGACTTATCTTAGAAGAAAGATTAAGGAAAGGCAAACCTACGTTTCTAGCATTTGTAGACTTAGAGAAAACTTTAGACAATGTTGACTGGAATACTCTCTTTGAAATTATGAAGGTGGCAGGGGTAAAATACAGGGAGCGAAAGGCTATTTACAATTTGTACAAAAAGCAGATGGCAGTTGTAAGAGTCGAGGGACATGAAAGGGAAGCAGTGGTTGGGAAGGGAGTGAGACAGGGTTGTAGCCTCTCCCCGATGTTATACAATCTGTATATTGAGCAAGCAGTAAAAGAAATAAAAGAAAAATTCGGATTAGGTATTAAAATCCATGGAGAAGAAATAAAAACTTTGAGGTTCGCCGATGACATTGTAATTCTGTCAGAGACAGCAAAGGACTTGGAAGAGCAGTTGAACGGAATGGACAGTGTCTTGAAAGGAGGATATAAGATGAACATCAACAAAAGCAAAACGAGGATAATGGAATGTAGTCGAATGAAGTCGGGTGATGCTGAGGGTATTAGGTTAGGAAATGAGACACTTAAAGTAGTAAAGGAGTTTTGCTATTTGGGGAGCAAAATAACTGATGATGGTCGAAGTAGGGAGGATATAAAATATAGACTGGTGGCAAGGAAAGCGTTTCTGAAGAAGAAAAATTTGTTAACATCGAGTATAGATTTAAGTGTCAGGCAGTCGTATATGAAAGTATTTGTATGGAGTGTGGCCATGTGTGGAAGTGAAACATGGACGATAAATAGTTTAGACAAGAAGAGAATAGAAGCTTTCGAAATGTGGTGCTACAGAAGAATGCTGAAGATTAGATGGCTAGATCACATTACTAATGAGGAGGTATTGAATAGAATTGGGGAGAAGAGGAGCTTGTGGCACAACTTGACTAGAAGAAGGGATCGGTTGGTAGGACATGTTCTGAGGCATCAAGGGACCACCAATTTAGTATTGGAGGGAAGCGGGGAGGGTAAAAATCGTAGAGGGAGACCTAGAGATGAATACACTAAGCAGATTCAGAAAGATGTAGGCTGCAGTAGGTACTGGCAGATGAAGAAGCTTGCACAGGATAGAGTAGTATGGAGAGCCGCATCAAACCACTGCTTTACTTGTTCTACGGACTTTTATGCTGCGGCCGTACTTTGCCTGGTGCATTTTAATGTAGTGTTTTTTTTTGTGCAACATACTTTTTTAGATTTTTATCTCCGATTTACAGTCACCGCTTTGTATGTTTTATTTGCTGCTGTTCCGCCCTTTTTGTTTCTATATTCCGCCATGTTATCTCCTTTATATTATTTTTAAATGTCTACCGGTCTATTTATGTCTCTTGGCTGAAGAGCAGCGCTTATGCTGGTGCCAGCCCGCCCCTGATGGGGAATGGAAATGACAATAAAGGAAAAAAAAAATTGACAACTGGCGCGGTGGCTGATGCGTCAGATTCCACTTAGCACAAACGCTCCAGACTGCAACGGGGACGTGACGCCTTCACTGGCGTGCTGAGTGGCAACATGTAGTGTTTTCGGATGCATTCCACTTCAGCTTGGCGTACAATGATAGCTACACCGTGGTGAACGCAATCCGGCAAAGCGGACAAACGCCAAGTTTGTAATGGTGCGATGATGGCTATAATATGTGATCTTGCATCTTATGTATTGAGGGCAGACTGGAAAGCAGCCGATAGAGTGGCTGTAGGGCCCGTAGACATTGCTCCTCGAACAGATATCTCCTCATACCATATTTGAACAGGACAATGCCGGCTTCCAAATTTTTGACGTCATGACAACTCCGCTTGTTTTTACCTCTATGGATGGCTCAACGATCGAATGCCGCAGGAAACTTTCTGGTCAACGGGGCAGCGTCTACAATACTATCTTTGACTGGCAGGTCGCTCTGCAACAGTAGCTATGTGCGCACGCGCCCTCCAGCGTCTCGCGATATCGGCAATAAAGTATACGTTATCTGCACATAGAGCCTACATTATTTCACTGCGGGTATCCCTTTCGTGAATCCTCTCAATAAATACTTTATCTTAAACGAGATGGCCGTAATATTATTCGAATTACAGTTCTGGCTATCATTTCTTCTCCTTCAGCATATGGTGGATATGCGTGCTAAGCTGTGAGCGCTGCTGGCAGTGCGTGAGACGGGAAAAGTGATGGCCGACAAGAACGATTGGAGGAGGAAACTCGGCTTGTGTTGCGCGGACCGCTGCTTCTCAGAAAGTCTGCGGCAGCTGGGTAGTCAGTCTGGCAGTACGGCGGCAGTACCGGCCTGAAAAGGAGAGTTCACGTCTCGAAACGAACGCTACGCGGCCAGAGTTCTGCTTCCCGCGGGTGTCCTCAACTGGCAAGGAAACAGGGAAGGTACAGTCCAACGTACCTGCTACAGCGAGGTTATTGTGGAAAAAGAACATGCTTGTACTGATTGATCGTTAATAAGAAAGCAGATGTGCCAAGTATTTTTCAACCGAACTATCTCGGCCTTTGCAAAAAAAAAAAAAAAAAAAAAAAAAAAAAAAAAAAAAAAAAAAAAAAAAAAGTCTGATGACCATTTGTGATAAACAGAGTGTGATTATTTACGTTTTCTTGTGTTAGCAACAGACAAGCAAACTTATTTGTAGAAAGCGCTAATTTCAGACGCTTTGTCTGCATTCGTGGCGTATTTCATTATACAACTGTACCAAATTACTTTACGATTGACAACTACGAAGGAAGTGATCGGATGAGGTTAACGAGGAAAGCGCGACATGCTTTCAGCAAATCCACCAGAGCTGCAGCAGCTACCGTTTTTGTAAAGTTTCCGCACATAGTCTTAAAATTTTATTGCCGCAAATACAAATAAAATGGAAACATAGGGCAGGTCCAACAGGAGACACTGATGTCAGTTCTATCTTTGTACATCGAATAGTTTGCGAGTTTGAGCTATCTGAATGAAAGCGTAGAGTATAAATATCTCTGGAGTGAGTGTTCATACGTGCGGAATTGATTTTGTGTTGTCACCGCGATTTGCCACCGTGGTCACGTGATCAAGACGTAAGTTCGCCCGTACTGCTTCCTATAAACTTTGAATGTCATTATATCGCTAGTACAGACAGATTCCCTTCGAAGGTACTGTGGATTCAGTATCGACATTTTGTAGACATCGTAACAATTAGCATCTGAGATCTGGAATATAGTGGGTTGTTAGCTTTGAAGAGCAAAATGAAAATGCATCACGTGACGGTACGTCAAGTCAGCGTGTGGTTACCTTGTCCGTCACGTCTCGTCAATTCGTTTAGCCCAGCAGAGAAGGGTGGAGGTTAGGTTATAATTCACAGTTCGTTGCACAAACTGTCAGAGCATAGTATTGATAATGAGGAAGTAACAACGAGAAACTTTATTATTAACCAAAGCAAACTTCATAATGTGTGATCTTGATCAATTTTGTTTGGCAATGTGCGGAGAAGTGAAACAACATTTCAAAACATCGTCATTTATTTGCTAGGGAAAATATCTACGCATGAACATTTGGAACAACAGCTATAATGAAATAAAACGAGCCTGTTTACCGAATCCCTTACGTTACTAATAACGTCACAAGCAACAGTAGTTTTCTCCTTCATTAAAGCTGACCTTTTCACTTAAACTGTTACGTAGTGTAAATTGCACTGTCAAGCTTAACTTCTTATTTTTAAACATCGTATCAGTTCTGTTCTATTATTGTAAAAAAAAAAAAAACATTGTTCAAATGGCTCTGAGCACTATGGTACTTAACATGTGAGGTCATCAGTCCCGTAGAACTTAGAACTACTTAAACCTAACTAACCTAACGACATCCCACACATCCGTGCTCGAGGCAGGATTCGAACCTGCGACCGTAGCAGCAGCGCGGTTCCGGACTGAAGCGCCTAGAACCGCTCGGCCACACCGACCGGCAACTGTAAAATCCTAAATAATTTTTCACTTTGCGATGTCTGACCTAGCTTGAGTAAGAACACTCGATGAAAAAACTTCCAAGCTGTCATTGAACATTTGCAATTAACCACGAAAACAAAGTATAATAGTAAAAATTAAGATTACGAAGACAAAGAAGCACAAAATCCACTACTCCAACATCTGTGAGCGCGGAGAAGATATGTTAACGATATTAACAGACGACGATACCGTCAAAACTTCCTCCCGTGAAACCTTGATGTGCCAGGACGTAACGTGACGTGACGCTCCGTTGACGACTTGTGTGAATGCCGCTATTTGAGATTCGTTGTGGAAACGACGCACTTCAGAGATATTTCTCTTCTATGAATAAAATGTAAGATCACGTGTGTGTTCTATGCAGGACGTGACAACGCAGGTCCATGTGCTCCTGCCCATGTGTTAATCCTAAAGCAATTGTAAATGGACTAGTATCAAAATACTACGCGACACGATATACATGTGAGAGCTGCATTAAAATGAGGTCAGATTCGACAAACTTGGTTTGCACGTCATCCTGTTTGTTTGAAAAACCAGTGGAAAGCAAATGGGGCATTTGAAGAATAAATCTGATCTATTACGGGGCCTTAACATAGCTAAAACGGGATACAACTGCGTCGTCTGAAAACAGCCTCACATGGGCATGTATCTCATCGCGTGCTTTATGCATCGTTATGTGCATCTATGAAATTTTTGTAGTCTCGATGCGGAAAGTACGGTCAATTGCCAGGAATCCACAGGTATTGCAAGCGACGGACAAGGATTTATTTTATTTTATTAAGGAGGAACTAAACGCTGTATCATTTTCCGTCGCTTAGGTTAGTTATGGTCTAAGGCGACTGAATGGGGCCTGAAATGTTCCTTCCACTAATTCATCCAGTGTCTGAAAAGCGTTACAGGTATTTCTTAGTGACCAGCGAACGACTGTTTCTAGATTTTTTAGTAACATATTAAAATTTTATCATCAAAAGTTAGTATGTTCAAGACTGGTAAAATACGCAACCCGCTGAAGACTGAGATTCGAAGGAGCTGCAGCTTTACACAAGATGCTCCCAGTGAGGTAACGCAGTACAGGTCTGCCATTTAGAACGCTATTCTCATCCTCACTTCCGTGTTGCTCCGCGCACTAGTTCCGGCCCGTAGGCTGCGCTCTCCACGCTTCCGTAAACGCCGAAACAAACCGTTCAGACGCGCTCGTGTTTTCAGCCGTACTTTCTCTGTAGCAGAGCTGTGCAGCAGGCTTTCCTCGCGCATGCGCGCAACCCGCCAGGTCTCCGGTTTGTCTCACGCATGCGCGGCAGGTCGACCACGTCTCGCGCAGTCGCAGTCGGCTGCCTCGTTTCGCCTCTGATGCCTATCGGCCGACCGCTGGTTGCAGACGGAGGGAGTTGCACAAACGGGCTGCCTGCGCCTCCGCATACCACAGCGGGCCTACGACGGCGGCGGCGGTGGTGGTGGTGGTAGTTGCTTGTTCAGCCCGGCGCACGGCTCTCACTGCATTGTGAAACAATGCCACAAACAGCGCAGCCCAACCGCAACGCTAGTCCGCTAGTACCCATTATTCAGTTCCAGTTCAACACGCTATTCATTTAGAGCGTTTTATTTTGTGTGAATCACCAACAATGTAAACTGTAATCCCGGCTGTAGCAGGAACTAACTTGACCGTGTATCAAGGTCAGGGTTTCCCAAACTCTGCTCCGCGGGAAGTGATTTTCCGACATTTTTCCTTATTATTTTTTAATTTTTTGGTGAATTCTGTATCATTAATTATGATTTAAAATTGAAGTAATAACTAAATAAACATTTTTCCTCGATTTTTAAAATTTTATTAATTTTATTAACCTTCAAAGTGAATAGGTTATTCCATCAAAGTACCAGCAGTCTCCAAATGTTCCGCCGGAGTAAAAGTTTGGGTGCCACTGATGTAGGTAGAACGCTGTGACAGTCCCTTATGGCGCATGTTGCAGCCCAACAATACAAACATGGAAAGTATTCGCGGAAAATGTTACCAGTGACAGGAAATACTGCTTGCTGTTCCTATTGCTCGATCGTCAACCGAATAAGGTGTGTCTGAATCTCTTACCCATTCCTTTAGTTGTTCATTTACGCTAATGGCGATCAGTCACTGGAAACAATACATCCGCAAAATATATACGCGTCATAAAGAGGAATTACCGCACGGCAGCAGATGTAACACGAGCAGATGCTATACGTGTTCCAAAGAAATGCTTGTTAGGAAGGATTGGCTTACAAAACCCTCTATCGACCAGTTCTTAACGCTTCCTCTTCGCTCTGGAAACCTTACCAGATATGAGTAACAGATGGGGTGGAGAAGATCGCAAAAGATTTCACGGTTTTATTAAGCAAGCGCGGGAGCGTCACGGAGATGTGCATCCAACTCCAGCAGCAGACATTGCGAGGGAGGCGTTGCACGTCACGGAAATTCAAACACATTACGTTGCTAGAAGAGTCAGACATTACTTCTCCCCGCTACTGTCTCG